>NC_042619.1:123569303-123871617 GCF_901001135.1 Rhinatrema bivittatum | reverse complement strand
TCGTGTACCTATAATTCAAATTATTTTTTCCCTATTTGCATCATTTCGCATTTGTCCACATTAAATTCCAAATGCCATTTAGATACCTAATTTCTCAATCTCTCAGAGTTCTCTTGCAATTCCTCACAATCGGCTCACGATCTAACAATCTGGAATAATTTTGCGTCATCTGCGAATCTGATCACCTCACTCTTCTTCACTCCCTTTTCCAGATCATTTATAAATATATTAAAAAGCACCCATTCCAGCACAGGTCCTTGGGGTGCTCCACTATTTTACCTTTCTCCATTTCAGATATGTGAAAGGAAACTCATGAATGGTGACTTGAAGGACTATCCTAGCACTGAAAACTAGCGCGAGGTGGCAAGTCGAAGGTACTGTTTAAGGGTGAAGGAATGTACTTATATTTCCAATATCCTGGCTGAGATCTTAATCTCATCATCCTTTAGAGAACTAATTACGTTCAATGCAATATGTTATAAAGTTCAATGCAGACTGTTACAAAGTTCAATGTAAAATGAGAATAAGTCCAATCTTAAATGTCACAATGTAAAACAAGAAGTCTATGCTAATAGACTCCTCTGTTGCACTGTAAACAGGTGTTATATGTCCGATGAACATCGGTGTAGAAAAACAAACACATAAATAAATAAATAATTCTGAAGACTTCTGTTTTCTATATAACCAAAGCAAGCAACATTGAGACCAGCAACACTATTCAGTTCAGTTTTCAAACAGAGTTTAAAATAAAGACCTTTGGTTGCTTTAGCTCCTGGAGGAGAAGTAAGCAGAGAAAGGAACCTGGCCAGTCTTTGGAACTTTTTGAATCATGATTACTGCAATTGTATTTGGTTAGCAAGAGCAAACAGTCAAATAAAGACCTTATCATTCATCACTGCATTACAATTATTTTCCATTTTCCATTGAAAAGAAATGTTACTGATAGGCTTGGCAAGTTCTGAAACAGTGGAAGTCATGTCGCTGTAAAAGTAATTTGTTTCTTCCAGAGGAAGGTGTAGTTTCAGCCCTGTCATGGTAGCTTTGGATTCTCTAAGAACATAAGAACATAAGAAAATGCCATACTGGGTCAGACCAAGGGTCCATCAAGCCCAGCATCCTGTTTCCAACAGTGGCCAATCCAGGCCATAAGAACCTGGCAAGTACCCAAAAACTAAGTCTATTCCATGTAACCATTGCTAATGGCAGTGGCTATTCTCTAAGTGAACTTAATAGCAGGTAAGGAATTAGTCAGGGCTATACGCCAGGCTGGAAAGAGATCTGTTGTAGTCTGTGATTAAACATGTGCTGGAAACTGCAGACAAGTGTTGTAAATATCTGTATATATGTCTTTTCTTGCTTGAATTACTATAAATACCTTTACAAAGAAGTGAAAGTGTCACCCGAAAAGACAAAACTCCTTCTGAAAGAAGATTATTGAATTCAAACTTTGTGTTACGTCATCCTTCTGCTCTCCCATGACACACTGTGACCACTTCTCATGACACACTGTGTAAAGCTCATCATTGAACATGAAAATAATAACCTGTGGTCAAAGCGCCTCTACACAACTTTCTAAGAAGATGCTGCAAGATGCAGCAGCAACAGAACAAAAGTTGCAAAACTGCATTGAGACCAACTAATTAGAACAACCTTGCATTCATAAATATATGGCTACAGAGGTTTTAGTAGAAATATTTCGCATATAGGTTATGCATCCATATGGATGTAGTTATCATTTGGAATATGAAAAAAGAAAGCTTGGCACACAACATGCAAGAAATGTTCTTAAGTACAGCCTTCATAAAAATAAAACTGTATTAATTTCTTTCTTCTCTACTGTTGATGTTGACTAAATGGGCAGATTGGTTTGTTTTATTCCCATTTAGATGTTATTAACCTAACCCAAGTCAGTGCTCCCATCCAAAAGACTGTTATACCAAGTTTCTTTGCTCAAATTATAAAAGGAACACCAGTTATTGTTCTTATGTCACTTAATGACTTCATGTTAGCAAGACAAACATTCCAATAATAATTTGCTTCATCAAAGATTTTGTGACCTATAACTATTGCTATGCATGGAAAAGCTTTTATGTTCTACCATATTTTTCTTCTGCTTATGACTGCTTTTGTTGCATAGGTAACCTCTAGATACAGTGGACTTTATGAAAAAGCGAGAGAAATGTCGTGCCGTGTTATCACTGGAATCAGAAAAAGGAAAATAATACTGAAGGAGAGTGACAGCACAACATTTCAGAGCTGTGGACAAAGCATGCTTTTTTTTTTTTTTTTTTTTTTTTTTAATCAAAGGAAAAGATGAAAATCTCATCTGGCTAAACAAAAACTGAATTGTGAAAATACCACGAAGGGATTATGTTGCTGGATCTGTACACAGTAAGCAAAATAAATCCTAAAAGAACAAGATGGAGAGTAAACCAAGAAATAAGAGGAATCAGTAATGGCTTAGTCAGTTAACAGTTCAGGCCATGAGCGCTGGTCCTGCAATAAACACCTAGGAGTCAATGCCCCCCCCGACTGGTTTTGGCCTCCAGGAGGTAAACAGAGGCCAAATAATGGGTCTTTCAGAATATCTAGTCATAAAACAGGATATTTGTCCAGTATTTGATGTGTTATTTAGAAGGGCCCAAATAAAGATGCTTGGCATTTTTAGGCTCTATGCATTTGCATCCCTCTCCTAAGGCTTATTCACCCATCTTGATAATGTGACTTTTATTTGCCTCCCTAGGGCTGCTATCATGCATATACCATATTTATTTCTGCTCAGAGAAGGCTGGCTCTACCTTTTGCCAACTCAGCTCTATGGAGGGGGGAAAAAAATCATTTTTTCTTTTCATTTCCTTCCTTGGAAAATCATGGGAGCTGGCCCAAACTCCACTATTTCCTTTTATTCTGTCTGTATGAAGTTGAAAAAAAGTAGTAATAAGTTCATGTTTGGAGCTTGTTTCTGAATGGTTTTAAAGAGAAAGTACTGCAATGTTTGCAGTACATTAAGGCACTGGCCTTTGCTTGTTTTAAGTCTCACAATTCCACAATTTCATTTGCAAATTGTTTTGGGTTGAGTCTGTGTACTTCATCATCCTGAACTCATGGATTCATTCCCTGAACAGGATTTAGATTTGGATTTTAAATTTAATTACTCACCCTTTCCAAATAGGAGTAGCCTAGTGGTTAGAGCAGTAGGCTATGAACTAGGGAGGCTAGAGTTCAAATCTCACTGCTGCTCCTTGTGACCTTGGGCAAGTCACTTTACCCTCCATTGCCTCAGATACAAACTTAGGGGGTCATTTATCAAACTGCAAATTAGAAAAAGGGGAGGAGTTTGGGATGGGTTTTGTGGCCAAGCTTCATGATTTGCGAAGCCATATCGCACAATTTTAACTACATCTTTATCATTTGCGTAAAGCCGTGCAAATAGGGCTTTATTGCGCTTTGCGATGTTTTCGCAAATGCCGTTTTTAGTAGTTTTAAGCTCCTGGAGAGCCAGCCTAGCTATCAGGGCCCTTCTACGAGAGAGAGAGAGAGAGAGAGAGGTTGTAGGAGGCCCCTGATAGCTAGGCTGGCTCTCCAGCAGCTTAAAATGGTCCCCCCAGTGGTTGTATGTAGGAAATACAACAATTCTGGCACTTATCTCAAAGTACAAAAACGTTATCGCGGTAATACCTATGCAAACCGCTAAGATAGCGCACTTTGCGATAAACTATTACTATAAAACTCACCCCTTTTCCTATTGTAGGTGATATTTAATGCACGTTGATAAATCCAGGCCTTAGATTATAAGCCCTCTGGGGATAGGGAAATACCTGCAGTACCTTAATGTAATCCACTTTGAAGTGCTGAAAAAAAGTACAAAAAGCGGAATATAAATAAAATAAAAATCTATTTTAATTTATTTTAAGATTCTGTATATTTCATTTTATTTCAATTTTATGATTATGTAGAATTGTTCATCGCCAAGGCCTTTTGTGTTAGGTGATTCACAAATTTTAATAAATGTAAATGTAAATTCAAGGCAGGCTACATTTCAATACTGTCGTTAGGACTTCATTACACCTGATACTTCCTGCTTCCAGTGGCTGCAACATTGAATGTAGGGAGTACATTATCCAACCGCGTAGAAGCAAGCACGGCAATCACTGAAATGCAGACATCAATTGTCACGTACCAAGTACGCCTTTAGAGCTACACATAGAGGAGGTAAACCTTTTTCTAAAGCATACCAGGCACCCAATCTGAAATAACTACTATGCAGCATGAAATGCATATTGGATGGCAAAAGAGGCCACTCTTGGCAACCAGCAATGACAATCACTTCAACTTGCACATTGCTGTAGCAGCTCAAAACATACCTGGCTTCTTTTACAGAGGACCTACCAAAGGTTGCAGAATACATTCTTCTAAGGAGTCCAGCAACCTCCAGGCTCTAAGAATAAAAGTGAAGAAAGTCTGGGGACCCCCAGGAAGTTAAATGATAGCCAGCACTGGTACTTGTGGTCCCATTGGACATTCTGGTTTTCTGCATACCAACCTATAACTGCAAGGCTCTTTCTAGCCCCTGGAATCTTTCTTAGTGGACTCACTGTGTATCTAGCAATCATCTCCTCCAGGGATATGAATGTCTCCCTCCAATACCTCTGGCAGGACTCCTGATCCTGGAGTATTGACAGAGTATCTGTGCTCTTAAATCTCTCTTGTTTCAGTTCCTACACTTCCCTGCCTAGGATGTCATGCCAATATTATTTATAGCAGTACAAATTTGACTCCATGTTTGCTCTTTTATACTGTTGTCAGTGATCTGAGAACACTCCTAACAGAGTTGTAGAAAATGGAAAACTATTTCTTCCACCAGCACTTCCATTTTCTCAGGATTGGGTTTGCAGGTCTTCCTCTGCTCTGTACTTGGCAGGTTGCTTGCTTGTAGCCTTTGGAATTTCAACATCCTTCTGGACCCTAGAACCTGAGGGTTGGCTATGGTACTGGCTACTGCAAGCAAATAGATTCTTCAGAGGCTGAGGTACTTACGGTATGATCAGTTTCTCTGAAAGTGGTTACCAGCATAAATTATGTACCCTTTCCATAGTGAATTAGAAAAAAAGGGTGTGTGTGGAGCACATCATTGGGTATGTGCTGAAATCTATTGTCTCATGAGATGCAGCTGGTGTGATTTCAACACTGAGGTTTAGATTTTAACCACCACATATTTGTTCTCTTAATGACTGGGCAGGCCTGGACAGATCCGGATTTGCCCATGACAATGTGGGCCCCTGTCTCTGCTGCAAGCATTCTTGAGGGGGGGGGGGGTATGGTCAGGGAGGAGGAGAGGGGGGATCACAGTGGAGCGTTCAAAGCATGCAAGGTTTGCTATGCTTTCATTGCCTACAATTGGAACGCTGGGCTTTGTATTCAGGCACGTGGGATTGAGGATAAAAGAGCATGGGTCCACGGGCCTGCGCTTTCCTCTCCTCTCCCTTTTTCTCTTGCAGATTTGTGTTCACTATAGCTAGTCATCCTGGGCTTCCATGGTGGATGTTTCAGCGAGAGGCAGTCATCGGGGAGTTTCAGCATCTGTGACTCCAGTTCACTGGTTGGAGGCAGAGACCAGGCCTGGAGTCGGTGAGGGTACATTGAGTGGGCCTGCGGCATTGGGTCATTTTGCCTCCCCAGAGGATATAAGGAGAGGTCTTTTGGCATCGAGGGACAATCAGGCATTTAAGCGAGGCCTCAGGTGTGTTGGACGGGGCAGATTGCACGGGCATGCGCATCACTCCTCTTCTGCTTGCAGCATTGGTCAGGTCAGCAGGGTGGAGTGGGAGCAATCCATACCATCTCTTGCTGGCATTGTGGCACAGGTTGGATCTTCACAGGAGGGGGTTTTTTTCTGGTGATGATGGGAGCTGGGGTGTGTCACACGGTTCTGGGCCTCGGGGGTTTGGTAGGCAGGGACCGGCTGTTTTTTGTGGGCAGAGGACTTCTTTTGGGGCTTTCTCTGGGGTAGCAATAGCGGATTGCATACACAGCTGAGGTGACTGTATTTAAACTGATTAATTCAAGCTTGTGTCCAAGGTCTAATGCACTTCTTAAAATTTATCATCCTTCTCGTCAATTGAGATTATCAGAATGAGGTTTACCTGATGTGCCATCTGTCAGAGCTGCTCGCTTCACGGTCACAAGAGAATCTTTTCCTGTTGCAGCACCCTCCTTTTGGAACACTCTACCAGTTCAATTAAGGCTGTGTGACTGTATAAAGAGGTTCAGACTAACTTTGAAAAGTTTTCTTTTGAAGCAGGAGTTATATAGTCCCTGGCTCTAATAGATTAGCAACTTTAATGACCTCCTGTGGCTTAAGACAGCTAAAGACTCCTGAATATACCCAGATTTCTGTGAGATTGTTAAACTTTTGGCAAATTTTGTATTTATTGTTGTATGATGTAGGTTGGTATGATGTATATGTATCTATATATGAGTGTTTTATTTTTGTACATCTCTTAGGCCGTAAGTGTTAATCGATAAATAAATTTTAATACATAAAATGAAATGAAATGTCTCATTATTCCCTTTCAGACATATAAAGCCTCCTTGGTGTTACTGGTGCCTTACAGAAAAAAGATGGAGAAACCAACTCTGATTATGCTTGGACTGCAATGTCTGTGTAATCTAAGGGCAAAAAGCCAAAAATGCCTGTCTTTCTATCTCTACACTGCCTCATTTGCATATTCTAAGAAACATGCATTCTGGCTTCTAAGAATCTCCTAGAATCATGAAGCCAATAATGTACAGAAATAACAAAGCCTTGCATCAAATATGTTACCTCAAATATAGGAGCAGAACTATTAGATAAATAAGCCCAAATATATCCAGTAAAATGTAGAAAACCAACATTGTTGCAATGATTGCTATCACGCAGGCTGGAATTAAGCATCTCTTAGGGACATGCCTAGAAATAACACACAAACAACTGTTGGAATCAAATTGGCCATGGTTTTATTTAACACCTTATGTACATGTTCCCGAGCGAAACAATATTAATACTTAACTCGTTGCCCATTTTGAAGACGGTCCCGTATTGCCAATGGCGCCGGCGCTACCTTTGCCCTCACTATGTCATAAGGGCGACCGTCGCCCGTATGACATAGTGAGGGCAAAGGTAGCGCCGGCGCCATTTTGAAGATTGGCAATACGGCCCGCGTGCAGGAGGTCGCTCCCGGACCCCCGCTGGACTTTTGGCAAGTCTTGTGGGGGTCAGGAGGCCCCCCCCCAAGCTGGCCAAAAGTCCCTGGGGGTCCAGCGGGGGTCCAGCGGGGTGATCTCTTGCACGTGTGACGTCGGGAGCCAGGAACCAAAATGGCGCCGGCGCTACCTTTGCCCTGTCACATGATAAGGGCAAAGGGCCACCGGCGCCATTTCTCAATGCAGCCGTGGCCAGAGAGAGAGGGAGATCACGCCGGGAGCCCCCCCACTGGACCCCAGGTAATTTAAAACATTTTGGGGGGGTTCGGGAGGGTGGGGGATTTGTTTTAAAGGTTCGGGGTGGGTTTTAGGGTTTTTTTGGTGTGCCGGTTTTCCCGCGTCCTATTTAACGATACAATACAAATGCCCCTGACGATAAATCGGGGGCATTTGTATTGTATTGTGCACTCAAACGATTTTGGACGATTTTAAAATTATCTGACGATAATTTTAATCGTTCAAAAACGATTCACATCCCTAGTTCTTATGTAGCTGGCAGCTGGGATGTTTCCTTAATAGTGTGCACAGAATTATTGGGCAGACTGGATGGCCTTTTTCTGCTACCTATTGTATACTAAGTTAAGTTACTATGTTAATTTGCCTTACACAAAGATTTGGTGCCATTCCAAATCTCCTTTTTATTGTCAGCCGAAGTTCTTTTTGTTCCCTTCAGCTCTCAGGATCCTAGTACAGCCCTCCTCATCCTGTCAGGGATCCAACCCAATACCTGAATCTGGTGACTTTATTAGTCAGATAGAAACGAGTCATTTCTGTAGATACTTTGGTTTCCTTCATCAAATTTTGCTGCCTATCTTTAAAGTCACTTACCCCCTTTTTCTGCTTCAGTTGTCTAACGCTGCTTTCAATCTAAGTTTTCCGTTGGATTGTTAATAAAGCATTTGACTTCTATAGGCTCCAAAATAACTTGATCATGCATGACTTTTTTCCTTTACCATCTGCTTCATAAATAGGAGGAAGGTATGGATCATGACCCCCATGATCTCCTTGTAATAGTGAGTTTTCTGACCTAATATTTCCGATGAGTTACAGTTTGTGGGACATGTGAGAATTTAGATTACTTTCCAATGGTATTCCAAAAGGAAATTGACCATAATGCAATGGTTTAAGCTCTGAGGTGGGGGGAACAAACCAGAACAATGGATAAAGCTCAAAAGTACACATCCATTGCCCTTGAAATTCAAGCATATTTCTGTCTCCTACTAGAAGAGAAACCCCCTTTTTATGAAATTGTTTCTTCAACTAATTTGAGGGATCATGCAGTGTAATTTAGAACCATTATGGTTGGCACTGGGTGACTGAAGTAGGAATCAAATACAGTGATACACAAATGTATTCCATGGTTAGAATGGGCTGCTCATGTACAAAGGATGTTTTGCTTTGCATGTGCATAAAATATTTTCATCTACTGTAAAATAATTATTGGTTTCATTCTGGTTTCTTGGTTAGCCTTTTCTGGGCAATTTACCCATTGTGAATTTGAAAAGGAGGCTGAGATGAATAACTATTTTGCTAGGCTGGAGAATAAAATTAAATATTCAAAGTTAGAACAGAATGGGGTAAATAGGGCAAAATGGGCATTTAGAGGGTAATTTGCAAATTGCCCACATAGTGATATAGTCTGCGTGGACACTGTACACGTAGACTTTGCCAAGTATTTTGAAACTGAACTCATGTGCTTAAGTTTGCTTTGAAAATCCTAGGGAAATCGGCCAAGTATGCTCACACATTACAATGTGTAAAGTTACACCTGCTTTTCGGAGGCCGTAACTTATACACATACTTTAAACAATAAAATAGGTGTGTGGGTTCCAACTCTGCCTCCCGGGACACTTCTCTTCTGTTTGTGTAAAAGTATGTGTATAAAAATGTTACACATGTACTTTTACATGCACAGAGCCCTGGGCTATTTTAGTACAGCCATTTATATGCATAAAATCCCAGTTTTATGTGTATAAATAGCTTTGAAGGTTACCCCCTAAATGAAGTATTTTGGGTCTGTCCCACTCTGACACATGTAATTAATTAGCTGCTTCATTTCGCTATGTAAGTTGGTGGATCAGCTGTTTCTGGTTGTGGTCTCTACTGTGCCTTCGGGATTGGCTTCTGGAATGACTCTAGGTTTGCCCCTTTATGGGATACCGGTTGGGTGGATTGAGTCCTCTTTGGTGGTAGCAGGCTCTTCAGAGATAGGTGGTGAGCAGCCTTTGGTGACTTCTGCTGTGGGGATAGGCTGTTTTCAGGTTGGTGAACCAGCAGAAAAAGACACCACTGCCCATACCATTTTGGTAGCCTTTTTCTGGACTACTTCAAGTCTATCTATATTCTCCAAGAAGTAAGGCCTCCAGAATTGGATACAACAAGCCCGTGTCATTTTCAAAATTGGGGGAGGTGGCACGGAAGCTTCCTAGGAGACTATGGCCTGCAATGTATTTTAATTCATTTGGAGATCTATGGGAAGGGGATGGGCGCTATGTCCCACATCATTTTTCTGATTTTGGGGGTGAGGATGTGGGGCATTAAGCCTGCAGACCCAGAAGGCTTTTGTTTGGTACTTAAGTATATTTTTAACATAGCCAGTTAGGATTAAAGATATCCAGGTACATGTATCCCCATAACTTTAAATCTAACCAGTTATATTCAAATTTCCAGTAACCAGTTAGGTTTAAAGTTTTCTAGATAAACATAGTATCAATCAGGCCGATTCAGAAAAACGCATGGGAGAGCAGGCGAGCGCCCGCTCTCCCGGCGCGCGCACAGGCCACTCTCCTGGGCACGCGATTCAGGAAGGTGGCCTATGCAAATTAGGGCCCGCGGTAAAAGGAGCAGCGGCTGTCAGCGGGTTTGACAGCCGACGCTCAATTTTGCCAGCGTCGGTTCTCAAACCCACTGACAGCCACGGGTTCGGAAAACGGACGCCAGCATAATTGAGCGTCCGTCTTCCGACCCGCGGGCCGACTTAATTTTTTTTTTTAATTTTTACTTTATTTTTTTACTTTTGGGGCCTCCGACTTAATAACGCCATGATATTAAGTCGGAGGGTGCACAGAAAAGCAGTTTTTACTGCTTTTCTGTGCACTTCCCCGGCACCGGCAGAAAACACCACCAGCCTTTGGGCAGGCTACCTTTTCTCTTTTTTACTTTTTTGCTTACTGCTCAGTTGAAGCAGAAGCAACTTGCGTGCACCAGCCGACTGCCAGTACGGGCTTCCCCAGCACAGCGGCAAATGGCCGCTGTACTGGCCGCCTCCAGCCCTGCCCTCCCCACCCCATGGACCACCCCTTTCCTTGGACCTGTCACTTCTGCGCCTAACAGGGGTTACACGTGTGGCCGGGCCACTTTGAAAATGCACGTGGCACGCGCAAGGCCTGGCCACACGCGTAACCCCCGTTTTTTATTCACATGGCCATTTTAAAATGTGCAAGCATCACAGGGGAGCGGATGCTGCTCTCCAAATATAGTAATAAAGTCACCAAGGAGATGCAGGAATATAAAGTCAGTCCCAAAGCCTCAAAAATTTTTTAAATTACACAAATATTTTATTCATCAGAGCGGCAACTCCATTGCTCAAAGGGCGGAAGAATTTTTCAACACCGGGTCCCCTGACACGGACCCGTGTTTCGCCAAATGCGGCTGCGTCGGGGGGGAACAGTATTTTCTTTATGGCATTCAAGCTTTAAATTTCAGCGTCTTGGCAGCGTTTCAGGCAAGGAGCGTTTCAGGCAAGGGCGCTCCTTGCCTGAAACGTTGCCAAGACGCTGAAATTTAAAGCTTTGAATGCCATAAAGAAAATACTGTTCCCCTCCGACGCAGCTGCGTTTGGCGAAACACGGGTCCCTGTCAGGGGACCCGGTGTTGAAAAATTCTTCCGCCCTTTGAGCAATGGAGTTGCCGCTCTGATGAATAAAATATTTGTGTAATTTAAAAAATTTTTGAGGCTTTGGGACTGACTTTATATTCCTGCATCTCCTTGGTGACTTTATTATCATTTTAAAATATGGTCATAAGGGAATAGAAAATGAGAGGTCTGCTTTGAAGTGCCCAAAAAGCAGAATATAAGTAAATAATAATAACAATTTAGGTCATCAGTCCTAGAAAATTTTCAAAAGAGCCAATTTAGGAGACTAACTCCCAAAAGGCATCTAAACCCTTTGAAAGCTGGTCTCAATATTCCTTATCTTAAAGGTACATCGCTAATATTCTGAATTTCCTATACCCAGGGGTATATTTTATTAATATCTAGTTGAATAGTAATAACATCTTAATTTTCTGTCTTAACATTTGAGATAATAAAATGCTATTTCTTTCTTCATAATTTGAAAATGTACAGTATTTTAATGTATTCCCATGTTATAAAAATTACTGATGGCACCATTGCTGAGTATTCAGCTTTATGCGTCATGCAACTCATCACTGTCTTCATTAGCTCTCATAAAGGGAATTATTAAATTTCATCTATTGGAAATGGTATCTCCTAAATTATTTAATGTAGCATTTCTGGGTTGTTGCTTTTTTATTTACTATACTCCACAGAGAAAGCAAGTAATGATATTAAAACTTGATTAATGGTCAAAGGAGAAAATATAGCAGAGGAAAAGAAAGCCTGAGTGTGTGTATTTCTGACTATGTCAAATGAGCAAGTGTGTGTCAGCAATGTAGAATTTGCTGGGGGCAATCTATGACCTGAATGTTTAAAAATGTTTAAATATAATATTGGGAAGTTAGCTGGAGGCCAACAACTTCTCAACATAAATAAGTATCATGTACACACCTATATCCTATATTATAAACCTTGAGAGTATGCACATACTACTTTCAGTGTCATGTGTAAATATTAACAGGAAACAAATTGGGCTATTTAGGATGGCCGCCTAGCACCTGGCTCGGTCACTGACATTTTTCAAAATGGCGCCATCCTGACCTTGCCCCTATCACATGACAGGGGCAAGGTCAGGTCGATGCCATTATTAAAAATGCATCGACCGGGTTGGATGCAACGGGGTGTCCCGAGCTCCATTGTGAGACATTCTTCTAACTGTTAAGGTTTGGGGTGCGGAAGGGGAATTGAGAGGTGGAAGGGGTGCCTGAGGGTAAAGGGGAGTAAAGGGGGGTTGGGGGGGCTCATTGAACCCCAATGAAGTTTTTTTTATACATTTGGAGAGGAGGGAGAGGTACCCCCACTGAACGCCAATGATTTTGGGTGTGCCCAGGGGTCCATTTTATACAGAGTTTAATTTAATATTGAGATGGGGAGGGTCATCCTGAACCACTATGTATTTCATTGTTACTTTTAGGAGGGGGTGGAGGGGCTATCACTATGCATGAACTGCAAAATTCTTTTTTTACTTGGATAAGTCTGGGTCATCTTGACCCCTGCTCAACTCTTCTTTTTGCCATGGCAATTTTTTTAACCCTTGCATGGTCCTTTAAATGTAACGTGGGAGCCTTGGGACCCATGTAAGGGTGCTGGGGATCCTGCATTACATTTTTTTAAATCCTAGCAGGTGTTGTTATTTTATTGCAGCTGACCACTTTCTCAGTTGGCGGCAATAAAATATTAACATTAAATTGCCTTTTATTGGCCTTCTTTTCATGCATTTACAATATCTATGCATGCAAATTGCATGCAAAGCAAGTCATTGTTATAAGGGAGGGAATTTGGACAGGGCCGTGCAAATTATGGAGTATATCGCCCGATATACACTGCTCAACACACTTTAGAGCACTACACCTCACCTTCAGTAGCTAGATAATACTGTATTTAGTGTTATTTGGCCAAGTTAGCCTAATAACATTAGATCTGCATGAAAGCAGCCCTCTAGTTAGCTGGATAAACTTATCTGGTTAACTTTCTGACAGGTAGCTATATTCAGCAGCATGTCTGCGCCACTGAATATCCAGCATAAGTTCATCTCCCTAACTTGTCCAGATGCCATGCTGCAGAATATTGCAATCTTAAAGTCCTAAATTTAGGCTCTCAGCAAGGGAAAATTGTATTTTATACAGATCTAGGCTCTTAGCTTACCATAACCATTAGTTTAACTGGTTAAACCATAAGTTATCCGGCCAAGTAACGATATTGCTCATTAGCATATCTAACCTAGAGGGATAGATGAATATGACTTATCCAGCTAAGCAGCACCAAATACGGGGATATTCAGCTGCTTAGCCATGCAGTTGAATATCCTACATAAGTTAGCTGGATAACTTAAATAACCAGCTATCAGGCCGATTCAGTACAAGTCGCGGGAGAGCGGGTGAGTGCCCGCTCGCCCGGCACACACACAGACCACTCTCCTGTGCGCGCAATTCAGTATTTAAATGAGGGCCCGCGGTAAAAAGAGGCAGTAGGGACACTAGCACGTCCCTAGTGCCTCTTTTTTGACAGGAGCGGCGGCTGTCAGCGAGTTTGACAGCCAACGCTCAATTTTGCCGGCATGGGTTCTCAAACCTGCTGACAGCCACGGGTTCGGAAATCCGCAAAATTGAGTGTCCAGTTTTCAACCCGCGAGCCGCCGGCCGATTTTATAATTTTTTTTTTTCAATTATTTTTTACTTTGGGACCTCCGACTTAATATCGCCATGATATTAAGTCGGATGGTGTACAGAAAAGCAGTTTTTAGTGCTTTTCTGTGCACTTTCCCGGTGCCGGCAGAAATTAACGCCTACCTTTGGGTAGGTGCTAATTTCTGAAAGTAAAATGTGCGGTTTGGCTGCACATTTTACTTAGTGAATCGCACGGGAATAACTAATAGGGCCATCAACATGCATTTGCACGTTGCGGGCACTATTAGTTTCGGGGGGTTGGACACGCATTTTCGACGCGCGATTACCCCTTACTGAATAAGGGTTAAAGCTAGCGCGTCAAAAACACGCATCCAAATGCCGGTTAACAGTGCGCTCTGTACTGTATCGGCCTGTATATTTTAAATATTGCCCACCCCCCCCCCCCCCCCCGATTCTCTGGAAGCATACAGGTTCAAAACAATGTTACAAATTAACTTACATGGAATGAAATCTGATCAGCTCACACACCGGCCGATACAGTACAGTGCGCTCCGGCGGAGCTCACTGTTAACCTTCGTTTGGATGCGCTTTTTCAACGCGCTACCTTTACCCCTTATTCAGTAAGGGGTAATAGTGCATTGAAAACGCACGTCCAACCCCCCCGAAACTAATGGCACCCACAACATGCAAATGCATGTTGATGGCCCTATTAGTTATTCCCGCGCGATTCACTAAGTAAAATGTGCAGCCAAGCCACACATTTTACTTTCAGAAATTAGCGCCTACCCAAAGGTAGGCGTTAATTTCTGCCGGCACCGGGAAAGTGCTTTTCTGTACACCCTCCGACTTAATATCATGGCAATATTAAGTCAGAGGTCCCAAAGTAAAAAATAATTTAAAATAAAACATTTTTAAAAATTTAAAATCAGCCCGCAGCTTGCGGGTTGAAAACTTGATGCTCAATTTTGCCGGCGTCCGGTTTCCAAACCCATGGCTGTCAGTGGGTTTGAGAACAGACGCCGACAAAATTGAGCGTCGGCTGTCAAACTCGTTGACAGCCGCCGCTCCTGTCAAAAAAGAAGCGCTAGGGATGCGCTAGTGTCCCTAGCGCCTCTTTTTACTGCGGCCCCTAATTTGAATAATTTTTTTTTCTGAATTGCGCGCACAGGAGAGCGGGCGCTCGCCTGCTCTCCTGCGATTTTTACTGTATCGGCCTGATAGTGTGTATGAGATTACATGATGTCATAAGCCAGCGATTCTCAACCAGTGTGTTGCGACACACTAGTGTATCGCCAAGCACAGACGGGTGTGTCGCGCGCTTCCCGGTCTCCTGCTTGCCCGGCTGCTCTGCCCTCCCTCTCCTCCTCCCCAATGAGAGGCAGACATTCTTCCACTGCTGCCGTTGCCTCCCGGGCTATCAGCACATTCAAGCCCGGATGGGAATGGCAGCAGTGATAGTGGAAGCTGGCAACAGTGGCATGACCTTTTTTTTTTCCCACCCCTGCGGTCTGGAAGAGGAAGTGATACGCAGTGGGGCACATAGGAAGAAGAAAGAGCCATGCTGCATTAAGAAGTAGCAAGCAACAGCTCCCAATAGCAGCGCAGGCCTGAAGCAAAATGAAGAGCAGCCGGCAATCAGCAAAAGGAGACAGCAGCATTAGCTCCCGTGGCCAATGGGATTCTTTTTTCTTAGGGCTGGGAGGAGGAGGTTGCTGCAGTTGCCATTTGTGCCCCCGGGAAGGGGAATGGGGGAACTGAGTGAGAGAGCGAGCAAGCCAGTGTGTGTGTAAATGAGAGAGAGAGCATGTGCGTGATTGAGGGATTGGTCAAGGAGGTGACGTGCATGTGTCTGAGGGAGAGAGAAGATTCAGAACCAACATCAGGAAATATTTCTTCACAGAGATGCCTGGAAAGCCCTTTCGGAAGAGGTAGCAAGGACAAAAATAGTAAACCAATTCAAAAGGGCATGGGATAAACACTGCGGATTCCTAAAGGCTAGAGGTTGGAACTGAAGAAAAGGGTACATGGGAGTAACCTGCAAAGAGTGGCTGTTATTACCCTTAATAGAAAGCATGGGGATTACTATTCTTAACCAATTAGCCTTGATGTTTTTGACGCATCTTCAACAACACTCTCTGCCTCAACTGTGGGAGGAAAAAAGGAGACTTGGATTCATACAACCGCCATTGCTGGGCCCAGACTTTTACGGTCCGGGATACTGATACACAGACATTAGGGAAAAAGCGCAGGACTGCTTCTATGGTACAATCCAACAGCAAAGCATGTTCAAGCAACATTGTCTGAATTATCAAGAAGGCTGCTCACTCGGTAAAAATATTGCTAGCGCAATTTTGTTATGGGTTTGACAGTTGCTTGGTTTTGATTGTAGATATTACCACCCTTATCATAAGGCTTGGGGCAACCTGCATGGAACGGCAGTTACTATCTTTAACACAAACATAAGAAACTTGCTGAGAAGACTGGATGGAGCATTTGGTCTTTTTTTTGTGCTATCATTACTATGTTACTATGCATGTAAGAATGGCACCATTTCTTATGATTCCATCCACTGATTTTGCAACATCATTTATGGTCACGACCCAGAGTTTGGGAACTACGGTTGTAGCTTCACCACAAATTTGCAAAATTGAGACCAAGATAATATTTCTGATTACAATAGATAGCTTCCCAGGACCAGGATGGCAATCTCCCTAAAATAGTACATGAAATTACATTGCAGAAAATAAAACTCTATAAAATAGCAACTTACACGCGTTCCTCTTGGCCCCTCTCTGGAGCGCACATAGATTGCCCCTTTTTTGCACGGACAAATGTGTTTACAAAAACCAAAAATATGTGCATATTTTCGATGTCTATAAAACAGCACATATACAAGTACATGGTACTTATGTGCATACAGGCTAATTTTACATGCATAATTCCTTTGAAAATTAACTCGTTAGGGTATAGTACAAAGTGGGGCCAGAAACAAGGAAGAAAAGGAAAAACAGGGAGCCATAGAAAAATGGGAAGTCCTTTGAAGTGAATCCTACAGAAAAGCAAGGGTGCAAAACCATGTGACTAAAGAGAAGATAGTGAAAAAAATCAAAAGCAAGTGAAATGAGTTAGGCAAGAGTAAATACATTCACCCAAGAGACAAGAAGTGTGCAGATGTTATCTGGGAACTTTGTAGGATCATTTCAGAATTTCTAGAGAGAAACAGAGCCAGATGAACTGCCCATGAAGACCAGGATATTTTTGCACAACAAAAATGAACATCAAGAAAATTCTGCAAACCATGAATATCTCCTGGTGTGCAGCATTATGTGAATAATGTGAATTATGTTGCTGTGTTAATATACTTTAATACAACTAATTTACTAAAAAAAACAATTCTATGACATAATTCACTTTAATTTATGAATCTGTTTTATAGTAAAACTCTTTACTTATAACATATTTTCATTAAAGTGTCATTATCAATTATATTTGATATTTATGCCCCCATAATTCAAAATCAAGTACACTGAGTGAATGTTTGCTTTATCCAAATTCAGTATCATTTACAGACCACCCAATTTCAAGATGTACCTCCCGCAATGTAGCCTCTTCTGAAATGTAAGTATCATGTTGGGAGTTTATTCTCAAATCTTGTACACAGCACAGTTAAAGAGGGAGATCTGAATACAACATTGAAAAATGAAGATCTTAAAATTCCCACTTATTGTGGTTTCTTGAATTCATGTCCAGTGAGACCTCTCACAAATCATTACGGTGTGCTGTAAAACATACAGTAAAGTAGATTGACTTCTTAGCCCTGCTCAATATTTTAAAATGGTATATCAGACTAGGAAAGAATTAAGGGCATAGTTTTCAATTGAACAAGAAAAAGCTCAGGTAAGAGAAAATCATGTGACTTGACTATAGTACCTTCATATCTATAGGTCATCGTTACCATTTGTGCTGGTAATAAACAGGGAGCTATGAGAATTCTCCATATTCCTTGCAAGCATAACCTGAGGTCATGGTCATCATTGCTAATGCCTCTTTCTACCAGTTAATATTTTCACAATTCTTGTGTGCTACTGACAAGGCAGTAATTTACTATGGCATTCCCTTGTTTGCATGCATTATTTACTGTCATGGCCTGTTTATTTCAGCAGACTTTCTAATCATCTGGTCCAAAACAGTTTGACTGGTTTATATCATACTCGATAGCTGTCACGAGTTGATATTTGTTGCTGTGTAGCAGGAGAGGGATGTTTTCATTTATTAGTGGCATTTCAAATGTTGTCATTTCTGCAGGGCCCAACTCCAGCCTAGAATTCACTGAACCACACAAAAGAGGCTGAATGTTTCCATGGTGATCTCTCAGTATGTGCGTACAGTAATTGTTAGCTAGCATTTGCAGACTTTTCCCTGTGACTAAACTTGAGTTGCTCTGCATTTTTGGGAGTGTGTGAATACTCACTGTATATCAAGTCAACTCCAATTTCCAAATACGAAATGAAGCGCACACTTGGTGAAAATCGAAAGTCATGGATTCTGGTTTGAGATATGCCTTTACTAATGAGCCTACATTGGGCATTGATAGAGGAAGAGTAAAAGCAGGACTATTTTATGTCTTCATGGAGAGATCCTTTTTGTTACATAAAAATTCATTCTTTTATTGCAATCTTAATAATAGTAAGTTATGAATCTTTGCAAGCATTTTAAGTTTAAAATTTTGACAATCATCTGGGTCTTCTTTCCTAAAAAACGTACCTGCCATTCTGTGCCTTGGGAAAAGCTCTCGAATTCTTATCATGCCTATACAAAAGCCCCCAGGACGTTCCATAAATAAAATGTGACCTTATTTATTGAACCACTTGTTTATGTTATGCGCCAATGGCAAAAATGTACAAGACATCAGCAAGACGGGTAGAATAAACCTAACATATACGCAACAGATTGTTTCATTCGTACTTTGTTTGACTGCTAATTGGTTTACTGTGACCAAACATCAGTTGCATGATGAAAAATAATCCAAGGTAAAGAAATGAATCTTGCAGGCTAATAGGAGTCTGCGAATGTGCAAGAATTATGCTAATGAGGTACTTAAGAGAAAGAAAGCAAGAATGTATAGTGTACTTGTCTACCTAGTAAAATGTATCAAAAGCAAATATTTCATTTTGCTAATATTTTTGCAAATATTCTGAGAAATTTGCAAATCTCCATAATTTTTGTAATAGGCTTCAGCAGAAGAATTTCATGAGAAATGTGAACAATGCAAAAAATGTTGACATTTGAAACTTCTACAGCATTTTGTTAGGTTTATTTTTAAAAATGCACAAAAAAGGGTAGAAGTAGCACAAGCTTAAATTATTCAGCCTCTTTTAGAGTCTGTTACCGTATGTCAAATATATTCACATGTGTTTTTTCTACTTAAAAAAAGAAATAGAACAAAGAAAAGGGGATGCAAATGAAGTGAAAATACCTTTACCTACCACTGAATCTGCCCCTCTCAATTAGAAATGTTGCAAACTATTAAGTGTAAATGGCCAAAAGGTAGCTTTTCACCTTTGCAGGAAGCATTTCCGAATATTTCTTCTTCTGCAAATTTTTGCACCATAGAATGCAATGAGAAATTTGTTGATGGAACAGAGAAAATAACTACCCAATGCTAGACTTCCAGAGGGTGTTTACTTTGAGTCAGCACAGGGTGAATTGAGCTGCCCAACCTGGCAGCAATACCATGGCCATGCTGTCTTTAATGCATTGTAGTCATGTTAATATTATGCATTGTGCAAACTCATTTTAGTACTTGATGCGTTAAAGTCTTAAGTTTCCAGTCATGGTAAAAATGGCAGGTAATAGGTGAATTTTAAAAGGCCTACGCACGCCAAAGCCGGGAGAAACGCAAGTATCTCGGGCCAGTGCGCGACCCAGCGGGGGTCCCGGGAGCATTCTCCTGCGCTTGGGCCGTCAGCTGCCAGTAAACAAAATGGCGCCGATGGCCCTTTGCCCTTAGCATGTGACAGGGTATCCGTGCCATTGGCCGGTCCCTGTCACATGGTAGGAGCAATGGATGGCCGGCACCATCTTTAAAAATGGCGCGGGCCATCCAGTGCACCTACCATGTGACAGGGGCCGACCAATGGCACCGATAGCCCCTGTCACATGGTAAGAGCAAAGGGCCATCGGCGCCATTTTGATTAGTGGCAGCCAACAGCCCGAGCACGGGAGAATGCTCCCAGGACCCCCGCTGGACCACCAGGTATTTAAAAATTTTGGGGGGGGGGGTCCGGAGGGTGGGGGGATACTAACAAACTCATTTTAAAGGGTCAGGTTGTGTTTTTAGGTTGTGTCCTTTCTTCCCGCTCCCCCCCCCATAACGATAAGAAAACCCACTAAATTAATCGTGGGGTTTCCTATCGCTATCGGGGACCCCCCGATATCTGACGATATTGAAAATATCAGACAATATTTTCAATCGTCAGATAAACGATTCACATCCCTACTGGATTCTCACCAGTCATGCTTCTTTTCCTCTTCACCAGCGGCTCCTCCAATCTAAGCAGTCACCACCACTCTGCAAACCAGCAACAATGCCACCACGAACCATTGCAAGTCCATGCACCAGTGGTTGATAAAGACATGTATGCTACACAACTGGTGCAAGTGTAAGCAACATTAGTCCTCAAGTACTTCAAACAGATCTGGTTTTCAGGATATCCATAATGAATATGCATGTGAAATATGCACTCTATTGTATGCAAATATTTCATGCATATTCATTGTGGATATTCTGATAAACTAGACCTGTTTGTGGCAATCGAAGATCAGATTTACCTATCCCTGACTCAGCATGTTAGTATATAGAGGGAATTCCTAGTAACTCAATATTCTTCATTAGCATACCCTATTACTATGTTTAAAAGATAGGCAACAGTGATAGTACGTGTCAGAGCTGTGATAACACCATTTACTGTTTCTTAACAGGTATGGTAAATGGTTAATATATAGGGCAAGGCATTTACCACATGACAAATACATTATTGCCACTGTAGTACATCAGTCCCATAAGGTTTAACAGAATTATATTGGCCAAAATAAAATGCAATTATCACACTAGAAAGCAGAAACCAAATTCTAAGATTTTAAACAAAGATTTTACAAAAATGTATTCATATCCATTCATTAATACATTATTACAGTTTTGTAATAAAGATATTAAATTCACTTTAAGTTGTATTTTATACTAGGAAGTTGGGATATAAATCAAAATTGTATTCTAATAAACGTGAGTCATATAAAATAATTGCAATATATTATGACAGCTGAGCTAGTTATTGCTTTTTTATGCTTTATAACTATAATAAATACTGATTGCAATTGTATGCATTGATGTTTGTGAGTGGGCTATTGGATAATGTTAAGTGTTTACAAATGAATGCATTGTTCAGATAATTGCTACAATTAACATGCTGGTACAGAAGATTATGGTACAAATGTCTAAGTGTATAATTATAATAATGATATTGAATCAAGTTAATTATTTAATAGTAGGTAGATTAATTATTATATCAATTGACTAGGCTGTTAATGGCTTTTGATACTAGTTGTTTGTTTTGTTTATCATACTGTTACTTCAGGTGACT
Source organism: Rhinatrema bivittatum (assembly GCF_901001135.1). Taxonomy (NCBI): domain Eukaryota; kingdom Metazoa; phylum Chordata; class Amphibia; order Gymnophiona; family Rhinatrematidae; genus Rhinatrema; species Rhinatrema bivittatum. Next base: position 123,850,210 of record NC_042619.1, on the reverse strand, counting down.
TAGTCATCTTTGTTATCCATTATATATAGACCATGGAGATTTGGTGGAAAGCACAACCCCACAATGATGCTATTGTTGAAATACATGTTCACATGAAATAGTCTTGCCATAACTTGGGCCAGGATTCATCATTCCTTGCGGAATGATGAACGCGGCAGTAAAGGGGGGCAGGGGGCGAAGAAGGGGGCAGTCGGGCGATAGCCTGCAGCCGGCCACATCACAGTGGTGCGGTTTCGCCTGCCGCGGTGCGACCATGCTGCACACTATTGCGGGCATAGCACCACTGTAAAAGGTGATGCTATTTCCTGCGCTATTGCTGGTGATAATATTCTAAATATTATCGCCGGCAGAGGCCCTATTTCTTCAATTCCCTCCTTAACTCCTCCCCTCCACCTAATTTGAATGCTACTACCTCGATAAGGCTATTATCGCGTGCGATAAGGCCCTAACACATGCGATAATGGCCTTTCGCGGGTTGGAAAATAACCCCCTTAGTTTGCTATGTGTAAGCATAGCTTTTGAACAATCATTGTATTACTGTTCTAGTCACCATATCATTCCTGGAAAAAAACTGGAATCTTAGTAGGTTGTGATACCTTTAAAAAACCAACAAAAATATGTGGTAGTGTATAAAATTTGAGACTGCACAGATTCATTATTCAGATGTCATCGATACTGCTACCTACTAAGGGACCTAGTCACTAAAGCCCGCTGTCAGCATGCATGCAAAATATGCATGTCGTGATACACTGTGATGCATTGCTAGGTAGTATGGGGAGATACCAGAAGTTTTTACTACTGTATGCAATCAAAGAGGGACATCAACTTCATATAATGTACACTGACATGTATATTTCAGCAGAAAAACAGAAGAGAAACTTTTGACCAGAATAACAATGCATGCCCAAATTATTTGATTTGTCTGTTTAACTTAAAGGATAGGGCTTCTCTATGCAAACAAAAGCCCAGGTGTATGGGACAGGTCCCAGACTGAAAAGCAGTCCAAATCTGGAACGTCTCTGCATCAATAAAGTATTTGGAAAAGATAACGGCATCTATTCCTTTTGTGTTCACCTGACAAAAAAAAACAGCCTATCCAAAGGGTGAGTTTATCAGACAGGTCAGCTCACAGAAAAGTGATGACATAGCAGGGTAGCTCGTTGTATCAGGAACAAGATCATATCCTGGGGTCTGGAGTTGCCATGCAGCAGGAGCAGAGATCCCCCTCCCCCCATGGGAAAGGGGGACCAGCTCTCTGAAATGAAAAAATAACCTTGCGCTCTTTCCTATTCCTATTTTCCCTGTTAAAAGCAGCCAAGGGAAAGATCCAAAGTGAGGTGGCTGGTGAAAGAAGAACTATTAACCCCTGAAGACAATGCCTGAGCCATCACACCCTGCCCCTCCCTGCAATAAGGCCAATGCGCTGCAGTGTCTGGGAAAGCTGCACGTAAGAAAGCCCTGCTGTTCACATCAAACCTGTCTTTTCTTCTCCAGGGCTCAGACAAGATCCTTAGTCCCACGAGTGGCAGGGGCCAAGAACGCATGCTCCCTCCAGCAGAGACTGTCTCTGAGACTTCCAACTATAGAGACTGCTCTAGGGTAAAACTGAAAGTAATCTCCTAAATTTATGGGGACAGTTATCTAGCTTCGTTTATTAATATACCCAAAGCAAGTCAAAGTCTCTGATATGCTTAAGTTCACTACTGATGCAGAGCTTTCCTCTGTATAAACCTATGCTGTATCAGGGACTATAGTTGTCTGTCTTCTTCTAAGTGGTAAATCTGAAATGTCTGAAAATAAAGCACTCTGATTCTGAGACAAACAGATTTCCTTTCCTAGACTTTTCGGATTGCATATAAGGTAATAAGTGGTAAGTTTCTGTAGCACAGCCAGTATCCCATAGAGAGCGGAGGGGAGTAGACTAGTGGTTAGAGTAGCAGGCTGCGAACCAGGGAAACCAGGGTGCAAATCCTTCTAACACTCCTCATGATCTTGGGCAAGTCACATCACCATTGCCTCAGATGCAAACTAAGGCCAGGATTCATCATTCGGTGCGGAATGGTGAACCCTGAGCTAGAAGGGGGCGGGGGGGGGGGGGCAAAGCAGGGGGTGGTCGGGCAATAGCCTGCAGCCGGCGGTGTGGTTTCACCTGCCGTGGTACGGCTGGCTGCAGGCTATCACGGGCAGAGCACCACCGTAAAAGGTGGTGCTATTCCCCGCGCTACTGCCGGCGATAATGTTCGAAACATTTTCGCCGGCAGCGGTGCCACCGATTACCATAACTCCCTCGTTAACTCCGCCCCAACTCCTCCCCTCCCTCTAATTTAAATCTTACCACTGCGATAAGGCCCTTATCGCGAGCCTATCACGACTTGGAAAATAACTCCCTTAGAGCCTAACTTACTGCATGTGGAGATTTATTCAAGTCTGTTTTAAACTGTGTAGCTGGAGCTGCGCAGTTTATAAAATACCACGTACATATGCTCCGTAAGTATGCGCATATGTTTCAATATGCATGAATATTTCTACTGCAATGAAAGTGCTTACTTTTCCTACCTATTTTATAAACATATGCAAGTATAATTTAGGTGCATAACAAAATGTAATATGTAAATGTCAAATGAGTATTTTATAACATAAACACGAATACTGTTTGAAAATACTTTCTTGTGTGCATATTTGAAATCACCAGTTCACTAAAACCTCTACCAGTTCATCTCCAGTTCACCTAGACTCTAGTACTTCTTACTGAGACCCCAGCTGCTCACTCAGACCTTCCACCCAATAATTGCAGAAAACAAACAAGTCCAATTTCAATAGCGCTAGTCAATTAGCAGATATAAATTTGTGTGAATATGTTAGATAATTTATACATGAAGCTCTTTTATAAAATGTCAACTTCCAAGCATACCCCTTGATTCCACCCCAGAATACCCCTAGACCACCACATTTTGCACTGGTAAATGTGCACATGACCAAAAATATGTGTGTACTTTCTCTCTGTCTATAAATGATCATGTACACAAATACTGCATACTTCTGCATATATGATAATGTTCCACCCCTACTTCTGCATATATGATAATGTTCCACCCCTTTTAAAATGTACTTATTAGACTGTATGTCCTCTGGGAAAAGGGAAAAACCTATGGTGCCTGAATGTAATCCACTTTGAAGTGGCTACTCAGTCAAGAAAGGTGGAATATAAAAATCAAAAAAATTAAAATTAAATTAATTCTAGAGGAATAGAGGGGGAATGGGCAGATGCTAGGTTAAATTGTGGATGTCAGCAAGAAGGGATAAAAGGGTGCTAGAGCACTTAGATTTGGATGTCAGGGGTGGGGGAACCAGAACCCTTATCTCTATTGTTTTGGGACCCCAGTCTTGAAGCCCAACTCTTAACTGTGTTGAGGGGTGGAAGGAATTAGGGATGGGCAGAGCACTTATCTCAATAGATCAGATTTGGGGAATTGAGGGGCCTGGGTCACACTCTTTTAAAAATGCTGGGGTGGGGGAAAGGACCAGAGGGATCAGGGGTACCAGAACCCCTATGTTTTGGGTGTGGAGCATATCCTTGCACTATGGGCTGATCTCAGAAAGCAAAGTGCACACCTTTAAATGGCCCATGCTCCTTTTAGCATAGCCCTTTTAATATGTGCATGCTCTGCATCTCATTGTTGTAAGGCTGCTATGGTACATTTTAGCATGGAGGTTAAAAATCTTTTAGCATGCATGCTAAATATATTTTTAGCATGCCATTTAGTGACTTGACCCTTAGAACCCAAAATCTTTGCATAACATTTTTGATTTTCAGCAGGGCAATTATGCGTCTGGATATAATCCTGTGAAGTTATGTGGAAAAAAACAGGACTTAGGCTAATTTTCTGGAAAGTTCCTGGTAAGATGTTTGCTGTTTATAGACTTTAATTGGAATATTTTGGAACATCTGGAAGATCTAAAGCAGTATATTCAGTTTCTGGCCTTGAAGGCTGCAAACTACTCTGGTTTTCAGAATAGCCATAATGAATACGCTCCAGAAATGTTTGCATACATTTAGTCTAAGTCTCAGGTTAATTTGCATGATATGGGCATTCTGAAACCCAGCCCTGGTTACAACTCTCAAAGGACTATAATAAATATTGCTGATCTAAAGGATATTCCAAATGTAGAAAGTAATTTGTTTCTTATAGAAAAGAAGCAAACACGTGAATCTGTTTTGCTGGATGGAAATGCTGAGTCAGAAAAATGTGTTTACCAAATGCCAAAGAATTCAATGATTCTATAGATAGAAATTTTCCCAGTAGGGAAGAGAGTTTCAGTCAGACATAGCACAAGTTAGAAAACTTTTAAAGCAAGAAGTTTTATTATGGTGGAATATGACATCTATAAAGGATTATTTAACTATAAGTTGCTTGCAACTCTGAGCTGTGTAATTGGTACAAATGATGTTTGTAGATAAATGGAAGCAGATTTTGTTCAGCTGTATAAATGCTTTAATTAGATTTTGGCAGAATAACAAGATCTGAAAAATGACTATGGCAGTTTAAGGCTGTTGATTCCAAATTAATATAAACTATTCCAAAAATTTAAAGAGTGACTAAAGGAAAACAAAAGGGCTTGGGAGGATTATACAAAAGTTAAATGTATCATTGGAGTAAACAAGTGTACATATGTGAATTTAAATTGCATAAAACAAGCTTTTTAGAAAACCTTAAAAACATGGCTTTTCAAGCAGTGATTGAGTGGTCTATATATCAATGAAGTTTCGATGGAATTTGCTTTAACGTCTATTTATTAATTTTTCTAGCACTTACTTGTTATTGCTTGTAGTATATGGCATTCTGTTCCGATGTTTTATTGTTATGGTCTTATCTGTGTTAGGAACCCATGGTTTCCATACCAGAAGGAATGTACTATTTAGCTGAGGAAGTTCAGAAAGATTTAGTGAGGAGAGGTTTTGGTTTTACTCCCCCATGTGGGAACTGCAGATGGTGTGCTCTAGCAGCTTAGAAACCACTGCCACCATCTTAGAGCGTGGATTTTAGTTGTGGGTTCTTAGTTGGATTTCAGCTATGTAGTATATGTATTCTCAGGGGAGGCTCAAGGCAATCTGTTGCCTGAGGCAAGGGATGAGATGTGCCCCCCCCCCCCCCCCAAGGTGTGACAGGGGTTAAATCAGCAAGACAGCAAAGGGGATAGGGAGACCTCCTTGGAGTCTGGCCCTTTTGTTAATTTGAAATGCTGGAGAAGAAGGGGAAACAGGGATCAGTGTTCCCAGAGGAATGGCAGATAGTGTCAGTGATAATATTTCTGGAATCTGGCAACTCAGCCACACTCTCAGGAACCCTACCACCTGTCTTCCATGTTTCCCTAGCATCTGGGCACTGGGGAAGTGGGAGATGGGTGAATGGTGGGGGTATGTGTGTGGCGCCCTAGGTGATATTTACAGCTTGTTCACTCCTCCTCCTCCCTCACCCCCCCCCCCAGCCCTTCCCATCACAATTAAAAATTATACATTAACATGAAAAAGGACATCAAAGTAGTCTTTCGAGGAAATAAAAATCACTTACAAAAACGTGTATATATTGATATGCACTACTAAGGTACCAGCCAGAAAACACTTCAAAAAAGACACTTGCAATTCATTTAATATTAGGCCTACTGTAACACATGTTGTGTGTGGGCTTGACCCTTAGACAGCCATAAGTAAATTGAATTACATGTAGTAAACCTCCTATACCAAAACAGTGCTAATTGTCAACCTTCAAACAGTAACAGTGTTGCCTTCCAGTGAAAAAGGCAACACTGCAAATTATTATACTAGGTCGCAAAACACCAATATACCTGCTATTAGGAAACAGAACAAGCCAAGCTGCTATTGATCCCTACATAAAAGCAGAATGCAGACAGATCTTCACCAAATACAGAGGTGAGGAGTCCCCCCCAAGACTTGCCAAAAGTCCCTGGTGGTCCAGCGGGGGTCCTGGAGCAATCTCCTTCACTCGGGCCGTCGGCTGCTGGTATTCAAAATGGCGCCGATAGCCTTTGCCCTTACTATGTCACAGGGGCTCTCTCTAAGACCCAGGGGTCCACAACCACACCGAATAATAACACTTCCAGTGGACAGATCAGTCAGTGACACAATGCAGAAGAGTTTCAATTCTGAGTTGTTTTTCCATTCAATAACAGTTTCCTCAGTTGGAAGACAAGGAAGTTTTTCCACCCTTCCTGTCTCTCTTTCTTTTTCCCCTTTTTCAGTAAAAGTGTGGAGGTTTCATCAGGGAGAAATGGATTCCTGTCCATTATCAGAGGGAAGGAGTTGAAAGAATTTTGCAAGGTTGTGCTGCACCTGAGAAGAGTGTGCCCACTGATGCTTTCAGAAGGAGATCTAAGAAATTTAAGAAGGCTACAGGAAAAGTATGAGAATTATGACTTACAGCATTCTGATACGTAATTGGGATTAAATTCTAACCATTCTACAATGGGGAGAAGAGTGTGAAATAAATTTGGGAGTTGGAAGAAGGATTAGACTTTCTTCAAGCTGAGTAACTGAAAGAGAAGTTCAATTGTTAAGGAACTGGCGTCCATAAATTCAGAGACTTTGCAAGCAGAGTGAAGCCACAAATGTATTAATCTTTCTTCTTCATTATTGTTCATCAACTTATTTAAATCTAAAAGCTGTAAAGAATCTTCAAATTGCAAATATCCATATACATAGAAAACTCATGCAATTGCAAAGAATGAGACCTCATATAAATTTGGCTGGTATATGACTCACTTATTTGTGGTTTACAATTTTTACTCTTAAACCACTAAGAATGATAAGTTGCTCATTCAATTTTTTAATCATAGGTCTCTTGAATCTTTTTTTATCCTTGTTTTTTTTTTTTTTGTTTTTTTTTTTAACTATTCTGCATTTAAAATCAAAGTTTATCTATATAAACTATAGTCATTTATCTTAATTCATCAACTAAATGTTGAATCATGTAGAAATGCACTGCCTGACATGATTCGTGTTTCAGAAGATTTCCTTTCCTAGGGGCTTAAACAGGAAATAGGTATAATCTCTGAAAAGAGAAAACATAGTCTGAGATATAAATATAGATCTCAAATAAAGTAAGCCATTATTAAACATACAATACATATGTGTCTTTGTGGAAATGATACGCTTCTCATCACACACCTTTTGAAGGTGGATAAAGCGTTTCCCACTAGAATCTGCCATTTTGATTATTATTATTTATACAATATAATTGGATAGGAAACCAGCAAATTCAAATAGACCATTCAGTTTGATATAACTGAATGACAATGAAAAATCTTGTCCGCTGCAACATGAGCAATTACACGAATCAAATAAGTGACATCCACTCTATATTATCATTCATTCATACCCATGGAAAACTGTAAGCCAATTGGAAAATCCAGCATTGTTCTTTGTAATTTAATAGTGCTTTGGTGTCCCCCTCCTCTCTCAGAGAGGATAACTACATCTAAAATAGTCCAGTGTAATTGTTCGAAAGTATGTTCATGTTGTAAACAGTGTTTTACTATGGGCACATCAAGTTTACCAGTATTTAATCTACTTCGGTCTTCTCGTAAACGTGTTTTAATTGATCTCGTGTGCATCCTATGTACAGGTGCGAACAAGAACATTGTAACACAAATGATATTCTGTGAATTACAATCAGTTGTAAACAGCTTCTTATAATGCACATTGGTTATGGGGTCTTGCCAGGTATTGCCTTCAAGGGTGGTCACACATATTGCATGTTCTGCAGGAAAAATGACCTTTGAGATGTATCATATATGTTACATTAACAACTGGAGGTAGAGATGTGTGAATGACTTGGTTTCTAATGCTAGGACCCTTCTTAAAAGAAATCAATGACTCATCTGAAAAAATAGTATGAAATTGAAGCAATTGCCAGAGCTGCTGGATACTTTGGGCAATGGATACTGCCTTATCTGAATGTTGTAATACAGAGATATTTTGAGTTATCAAGCTCTTGTTACGATAATCCAACAATGTCATTCAATGGGAGTATAATACCCACTTGTAAGCCATTTTAACTATGGATAATGGATACTCTCACTTGAAAACTCATGAGGCTAGTGCATAGGCTTGTCCTTTGAATTTGGCGGTGGAAGAATGTCTATGGTTTATATCGAGAAACTTTCATTTTAAATGCAGAATAGTTAAAAAAAAACAAAAAAACCCCCAAGGATAAAAAAAAGATTAAGGGGCAGATTTTCAAAGGGTTACGCACATAACCCCCGAAAAGCTGCCCCTTCCACCCCCCTGTGCACGCCGAGCCTATCTTGCATAGGCTCGGTGGCGCACGCAAGCCCCGGGGCTTTCCTGAGGGGGCATGCCTGGGGCGTGTCGGAGGCGTGTCGTGGCCAGCGCATCATCGGGGGCGAGGATGCGGCCTCTAGACCAGCCCCCGGACCGGAACATGGCGTGCCAGCAGTTGGCCGAGGCGTAACTTGTAAAATAAAGGTAGGGGAGAATTAGTTAGGGCTAGGGGGTGGGTTAGATAGGGGGAAGGGAGGGTAAAGTGGGGGGGCCAGAAGGAAAGTTCCCTCCAAGGCCGCTCTGATTTCGGAGCAGCCTCAGAGAGAATGGAGGATGGATGCGTGGTTCAGCGCGTGCAGGCTGCCAATTTTGGCAGCCTTGCGCGCGCCAACCCTGTATTTTATAACATGCACGTGGCAGTGCACGAATGTTATAAAAACGGGAGTAGATTTGTTCGCGCCGGGATGCGCGAACAAATCTACTCCCGCGCACACCTTTTAAAATCTACCCCTAAAAGAACTATGATTTAAAAATTGAATAGGCAACTCATCACTCTTAGTGGTTTAAGAGTAAAATGGATTTGGCTGAAATTTGGCAGAAGTGTTGGCATCTCAGTAAGAAACAATCTTACCAAATTTCATCAAACTTCATCTGTGGCAGGGATGGCCAACAGTTTTCAGGATGTCCATCATGAATATGCATGAGGTAGTTTATATGCAAATATATCTCATGTATATTCAATGTGGATATCCTGAAAACCAGATCTGTTTGTGGCTCTTGAAGACTAGAGCTGGCCACCTTTAATCTATGGAGAGAATCCTGAATATATGCATATAGAAAGACAGACAGATGGGCAGAAAATACACAAGAACAGCAATAGACACTTTGCAATGATGAAACATGCTTAAAAATTGAGCAAAGTCAAACAAGTCAAAAAGAAGAGATTCCTCTTCTTTCTAGAATTGTCAGACTTTAGACTTAAGACTTTGCTGAATCTTTTTTCATAAATCAAAAATGTTATGGAAAATAGAGTGACGCTAAAGAAGCAGATTTAACCCATTATATGGTTTTTGCCTTTGCCTATAAAAGGAGTTTATTAGATAATGATTATAGATTATAATTCAAGAGCGTAGTAAAATAATCAAAATAAATTATAACAATTTAGATGGTGGAATAATTACAGATCAGTGCTATCTACAGAGTACTGTAGATCAATTATTGAGATTAGTGCAATAAGAGTATGGACAAGACAGAAAATACATTATTGGTAACTGAAGTATATAAAACGTGACAGAATCATAAAATTAATTAATATTATAAAAATCATATTAAAGAGGTAAATATGGTAATTTTCAGTAGTGTGCATAAGTCAACACAGTATTTTATAAACAGTGTGCCTGCAACCACCAATTTTATAAAGTACAACCTAAACTTTACTTTATAAAATCTGTGGTTGCAGGCACACAGTTTATAAAATACTGTGTATCTCTACGCCAAAAGTACATGCTTTTGTGTGAGTACGTGCGCATTTTTTAATGAAGAGATCCACATAGTGGGGTAGATTTTCAAAGGGTTACGCGCATAACCCTTTAAAACCTCCCCTGCTCACGCCGAGCCTATTTTGCATAGGCTCAGCGGCGCGCACAAGCCCCGGGACACAGTATGTCCCGGGGCTTGAAAAAGGGGGCGGGGAGTGGGTGGGGCGGGGTGGGGCGGTATAGGGGCCGGAGCGGGGCCGGAGCCTCCAGGCACAGCAGCCATTTGCCGCTGTGCCTGGGATCGCGGGCCGACCGTCGCTGGCGCATGCAACCCATGCCTGCCCAGAGGCAGGCGCAACTTAAAAATTAAACATAAGGGGAGGGTTTAGGTAGGGCTGGGGGGCGAGTTAGGTAGGGGAAGGGAGGGGTAGGTGGGGGGGTGGAAGGAAAATTCCCTCCAAGGCCACTCCGATTTTGGAGCAGCCTCGGAGGGAATGGAGGAAGGCTATGCGGCACAGCATACGCAAGTTGCACAATTCTGCACCCCCTTGCGCGCGCTGGCATAGATTTTAAAATCTGGCCCAGTTTGCATAGGTAATTTATAAAAGTAAACATATACATGTTAAATAGGAAATGTAACCTGAGCACATAGGTATCCTCAGTTTATGCACTGAAGCATATATTTTACAATCTATATGCACACTCCATTTATGAAAATATTCCACTGAACTTCCACTTAACCTTCTAAAGATACTAGCAGGAAACCACAAGAGCCAATGCAAGTTACAACTCAGTTCTTAACTTCTTGGATTTTTCCTGGTTTGTCCCACAAGTACTATAGACATGGAATGTATTAGTTGAAACATTAAAAGCTGAATTCTCAGAGTTCAAATATAGGATATACAGTTGAGATTCCTTTAGCAATCATCACCAATATATTTATACCCCAGTTTAAGGGAGAATTCTATTGAATGGCATTGTAATCTCCTCTTCCATTAACCTTTCCCATAACGCCTCCAATGGCATGTTAGGAGTACATTCCTATTTATGATGGTACCCAGGCATTTCCCATCCTTCAGATACTTCATTCCCCATACCTAATCTGCCCCCTGCCCCCATGGGCAGGGGGCAGATTAGGTATGGGGAATGAAGCGATCGATCCAGGCTTTGAGCTCCACAACCCCAGCTTCCAGGGACCCCGCACCCTTTTCAGTAGAAGAGGACCAGAAGGCACATCCTCATGCTGCTTCCAGCATCCCCAGGAGAGGACTCCAGAGGTCACAGCAAGCTTTCCAGGCTTTGAACTCCACAGCCCCAGCTTCCAGAGGCCTCGCAATCTTTGCAGCAGAAGAGGACCGGAAGGCTCATTTACACATTTCACATACAGAACATCCAGTGCACTTGAATTGCCCTATTTCTCCGTTAACGTTCTTCACACCTAAAACACTTTTTAAACTCCACACGAGTGGAAAAGGCATCATATCTAATTGCAGGGATAAAAGATAATCCTTTATTCAACACTGACAATACATCAGGCAAAAGATTTTTTGATGAGAGGTTAAATACAATGCCTTGTTATACCATTTTCTCACCTTATAAGATGACAATCCCATGGGTAACATCATTTGCGGAGACCGAAAGGGTAATGGGAAAATAGGGCAATTCAAGTTCACTAGATGTTCAGTATGTGAAAATGTACTTAACTTACAGGTCTTTTGTCATCCACAATTGAAACATCCTTTTGAAGTGTCCTAACACTTCAAACCTCTCATCAAAAAATCTTTCACCTGATGTATTGTAAGTGTTGAATAAAGGATTATTATTTATCCTTACAACTAGATATGATGCCTTTTCCACTCATGTGGAATTAAAGTTTTTTAGGCACATCAGACTATTAGATATTTTTGGAGAACAAGAAAAAAAGCAGGAATTTATCTCTTTATCTAGACCTATGGAACTGCCTAACCCATTGATGGTGGCGTTCGAAACCCTTGTATTACAAGAATTTTCACAGTTAAGAGTCTCAACGTGAGCCTGTTAAATATAATCTCACCAAGAAAGACCATTCATTCAACAACTCAAACTGTGGTCCTTAGGGTGGGTGGCTGGCTGATAAAGAGAGTAGGGTTGTCTTGTTAGATAAAGAGATGTATGAACATGAGATATTCCGGCAACTAAATGATGTGTTCTGTTAATTAAAGTTATCAGAGGATCCTACAAGTGAACTACAAGGATATGTGAAGGATATTTTGGAGCAAGCCCTGCGAGAGAAATCTATTTACCCTAAAGAGTTTAGATATATGATTCAGCCATATCCATCTGCTCCATATATGTATATGGTTTCTAAAATCCACAAGTCGATTGAGAACCTCCCTGGGAAGGCAATTGGGTTCGGAAAAGGGTCACTATTTGAACCTTTGGCTAAATTCTTTGACCATCATCTTCAATTGCTTGATAAGAATATCAAATCATATACACGGGATTCAACACATTTTATCAATGAGTTGGAAACTATACCACACATGGATCCTTCTTGGATATTCATCTCTACTGACATTACTTCTTTATATAAAAATATTCCTCAACAGAAAGTATTGATGGTGATCCAATTGGCTTTAAGCGAATTGGAGATGTCACAGCAGAGAGACAGGATCATCAAGAAATTGGCTGAGGTAGTTATTACCTGGTTTTATTTCATATTTCAAGAGAATTTCTACAAATAAATTAAAGACATTCCTATGAGATCCCCTTTGGCTCCATCTGTCGCATGTTTGTATGTGGCAGGCTTGAAGAAGACCATATTTACCCATCTCATTTTTTCAGTATATTATCTTCTGGAAGAAGTTTATTGATGATTTATTTTGGGTATGGGTGGGTAGTAATATGGAACTTTTGGCATTTAAAGATTGGATAAACACCACTGACCCCAATTTAGAGTTTACTATTCAGTATCATAAGAACCATTTATCGTTTTTAGACATAATGGTTTATAAAATTTGGGGTAAAATACATACTCCTGTCTATAAAAAAATTCACTGAAAGGAATGCAGTGCTACATTTTGATAGCTTCCATCCATGGAGACTAAGGGGGTCATTTTCCAAGGAGTTACCGCGGGTGATAATTCCGCAAATCATGCTAACAGCCGTTAACGCGATTTGCGAATGCAAATTTTTAATTTTGTATTCAGGGGGCGGAGTTGGGGCGGCTCCTAACGCAGTGTTAGCGCGGCTCCTAATGCGGCCAATAACTACACCTCTTTCATTTGCGTTACGTTGTGCGCTAGAGGCCAGTAAAGGTTTATCGCAGTTCACGATGTTGAGAGAGAGAGAGAGTGAGGAAACTCACTCCAAGATGAGATTTGGGCAATGTTCTCTCCACCTAGCTTGTTGTTGCCCAAGTAGAGTGTCCATCAAGCTAGGTGGAGAGAACATTGCCCAAATCTCATCTTGGAGTGAGTTTCCTCACTCCGAAGGCCAGCAAATCTTCACAAGAGACCACTGTTCTGTTCGTACGTCTCATGTTTAATGTGAAAGTGGCCCCCAACCCCCTACACTCATACCTAATCCCCACCTCGAGTTTCTAGGTGGGTCTCCCATAGGGATACAAATACCCGTCTAGGGAGGAGGCACTATAGCAAGTCTCTTTCTCTCTCTCTCTCTCTCTCCACATGCTTATTAGCATAAGGTATGCCCCTTTTTGGTATCCAATGCGATATTGGAAAATGAGGCCCTAAAGGAGAATGTCCCTTGTGGACAATTTCTCTGATACCGCCGGATTTGTTCTTCTAGTGCAGAATACAAGATGAAGGGTGGGGATTTAATGCAGACATTTATTGATCGTGGGTATTTGAAGAGATGTGTCAAACGAGCATATAAAAAGGGTTTGTATGCAGACAGATCTAACTTGTATTCCTTATTCTTCAAAGACTTCAGAGATCAAACAAGTTATTTTAAAACATTGACCTATCTTAAATTCTCTTCCAGGGTTCAGTGAGAAACTGATTATTGCAATAAAGAAAGGCAAAACTTTAAGAAGTTTGTTATCCAGACCCTGTTCACATGTGAGGGAAGGTAATGGGGGAAACTTTCACAATGGTTTACATAATTAAGAAAATAAATACATCAGTTTAATATAAAATAATTTAGATAAGAATAAAAAGGTAAAACAAGTTTTACAATAAAAGAGATAGTTAAAATAAAAATAAAATATAGGTAAAAACAATATAAGTTTAGGAATATGACTCAGCCTTTAGGGATCCACAGTGTTTATCCCATGCTCCTTTGAAATCTTTCATCATTTTTGGCTTCACCACCTCCTCCAGAAGGGCATTCCAGGCATCCACCACCCTCTCCGTGAAGAAATATTTCCTGACATTGGTTCTGAGCCATCCTTCTTTCCAACAGAGAAGGTTTGTCAATTGTGCATCATTAAATCCTTTCAAATATCTGAAGGTTTGTATCATATCTTCAGCCTCTCCTCGTAAGTCATTTGATTTATTTATAAATATTGGCATTTATCAATATTGGCATGCATTAGGGATATATTCAGTTTTTGCTGTTCATCTGCTCATTGCAAGGCATTAGTAGGTTTTGAAAGGGGGTCGAGTGGTAAGGAAGGGGAACAACTTTAACCACCAGACCAATTGGTTGTATAAACAACATTGGCTCCACAAGGGCAAAGATTCGGTCAGATAACCAAGTGACCTTGATCCTGGTTTTGAAGATTGTCTTCTAATATTAGAAGTTTTAAAGTTATTCCTAGAGATAATGATCAGCATACAACCAAAGAGGTAGATCTTAAAAAAGTACGCGCGCACGTACTTTTGTTTGCGCAACCGGCGCAAACAAAAGTACGCCGGATTTTATAAGATACACGCATAGCCGCGTGTATCTTATAAAATCCGGGGTCGGCGTGCGCAAGGCTGCGCAAAATCGGCAGCCTGTGCGCGCCGAGCCACGCAGCCTGCCTCCTTTCCCTCCACGTCCCCCCACCTTCCCCTATCTATCCCACCCTCTAGCCCTACCTAAATCCCCCCCTACCTTTGTTGTGCAAGTTACGCCTGCTTGAGGCAGGCGTAACTTGCACGCGCCGCCTCGGCATCCCCCAGCACAGGCCGCAGTGCCGGGGGACTCGGGACCGCCCTACCGGCCCGAACCGTCGCTATCCCCCCGGACCCGCCCCGGACCGCCCCAGACATGCCCCCGGACACACCCCGGCCTGCCGACACACCCCCGGATACGCCCCCTCCTGCCCCTTTTACGAAGCCCCGGGACTTGCTCGTGCCGGCGGCCTATGCAAAATAGGTGCGCCGATGCGCAGGGCTTTTAAAATCTACCCCAAAGGGTAACAGGGAAGTTAAGGACTAGCGTAGAAAATGCAACCTGGGACACATCATGCGGGAAATGTGCATTGCTGTATCAGTCATGCCACAAAACCTATATCTACATGTGTTATTTGCAGATGGAATCCACAGAACCAGATTTCAGCATTAGGCAAAATGACTCAAAAATATGCATAGAGAGCCCAGCTTTTAAAACTGTCTGTGGTTCACCATTTGCACGCATAAGTGGGCACATGAAAATTTATGCTAGCATTTCATAGTTTATAAAATACCACGTATTTATGCCCCAAAAGTACATGTATGTTTCAGTACACTCATATATTTGTAATGCAGGAACACGCCTACATTCTCTAGCCATTTTATAAAAATATGCACATGTTTTATGCTTATAATAAATTTTAAACAATTCCCATGTAATAACCCAGAATTAAATGTAGAAGCAGATATTTTATAAAGTACTGCGCATTCCACTTCTGAAAATATTTACTTGCAGGTGTACTTGGAATCACCAGTTTGCTGATAACTTCACCAGTTCACCTAGACCCTCTAGCACTTCACCCTGAACACCTACCAATTCACCCAGACTGCCTATCCAAAAACTAAAAACAAAAGACTAGAGCAATTTCAGTTCTACAAGTCAATTAGCAGAGGTAAAAGTGTCCGGACAAGTTTGGCAATGCACAGCATGTGTGTATACTGTTTACAAAATAGCAACTTGTGCAAGGATTTTCAAACTCCGCCCCAGAATGCCCCTACACTGCTCCTTTTTACTCCTGTTCATATTTATGCGTGATACTGCAAATAAGTGTGCACTCTCAAGGTTTATAAAATAGCATGTAATGTGTTCATATGCTAATTTTATGCCTGCAACTCCCATGTAACTATTCAAAAATTACTCCAAAGCTTGCAAGTCAGTTTGTTTCCACAGTTTTGAAGCATTGTATTTTTTGACCAAAGCTAATTTCCTGCAATTTCATAAAGAAAAATTTTCCACTGGAAGTTATGCAAGTAAACTTGTCCAAAAAGCACTGTAGACCTTTAGCCCCAAAGATTATACAAAGCGTCACAGTACCTTTTGAACAACATATAAATGCTGGTAGTAACTTTCTCACAGTTAATGAGATAGTTATAAATTTGGTTAGGACGAATGAATACTGGATGCCAATGACATCTGACCTTCTTCTAACTGCCTAATTGTTCTCTATGCATTTATCAAGAAGAAACAAAAAACAAATCAACTTTATGCATCTGTAATCAATTCTGTAGCAAGTTAAAAAGAATTCCTTCCTGACCCTAAATATGGTGATCAGGAAGGAATTCTTTTTAACTTGTTGCAAAATCTATTACAGATGCACAATGTTTATTTTATTTTCTGATTCCTCTTGATTATGGCATACAGAGTTATGAGGCAATTAGAAGGTCAGATGACGTTGGCATGCAATTCATTCAACCTAACTAAATATATAACTATCTCATCAACTGTGAGAAACTTACCACCAACATGTATGTTGTCCTCAGCATACCTTAAATAAAACAATATACAGCAATATAAAATGTATGTTTTCATTGAATGTCAAATTTCCATGCAGCTAATGCAAACTTGTCTAATATTATATTTTGTGAATTTCTGCTATTTTCCACATTTTGTCATGTGTCACGGTTTTGCCTGCTATGCAGTCTGCCCATGCCAAGGTTTCACTTGCTGCGCAACCTTCCTTCCAGCAGGGGTCCTCAGTGAGTCTTGCTCTTAGCTCTGCCAGTTACCTCCTCACTGATCATGCTATACCCAAGCCTCAGCTCTACTTAACCCAGCCTGCTCAATGCCTCAGTGCCTCTTCATTGAGTCACCTCGGCTCTCTGACCTGGCCTCTCTTACCTTGCTATTCTGCTTTGCCTTGTGACTTAGCCAGGCCTCCTGCCTTGCCTTGTGGCCTCTCTTGGCCTCTCATCTTGCTCTGCAGTCTCTCTTGACCTCTTGCCCTGCTTTGGACGCTTTCAGGCCTTCAGGCCTCCCTGCCATGTTCTGTGCCCTTCTGGATTTTTCTAGCTTACCTTATGGCCACTAGGCCTACTAGTATTTCCTACCTCAGTCTTGTGCCCTCTGGGCTTTTATATTCCTTATTACCTGTCTAGTCCAGTTCTGTCCTGTCCTTGTCCAGTCCTCCTTCAGTCTTGTCCTTGAATGGTGCCCATCTTATCCTGTCCTTGTCTGTGCTTTTTGTTCAAGTCCCAGTCATGTCTCTTCTAGCTAGCCCTGCCTTATCCAGCCTGTGCCTGACCTCAGCTTCCAGCCAGTACCTGACCCCAGGTCCAAGCCTGCACAGAATCTCCCAATCCGTGTCTGCACCATGATGTTCTGCCAGAGACAAGTTCTTCTGGTACCCAGAACCCAAGGACTCAACCTTGTCTCTCAGTGGGACATTCTAGAGAGGTTAAGTTTTTAGATGCTGTAAATGGCTATATGGTGCAAGGGCCACTAAGCAGAGAAGATAAGGCCATCGCGGAAAGATTAAATGATTTCTTTGCTTCGGTGTTTACTGAAGAGGATGTTGGGGAGGTACCCGTAATGGAGAAGGTTTTCATGGGTAATGATTCAGATGGACTGAATCAAATCACGGTGAACCTAGAAGATGTGGTAGGCCTGATTGACAAACTGAAGAGTAGTAAATCACCTGGACCGGATGGTATACACCCCAGAGTTCTGAAGGAACTAAAAAATGAAATTTCAGACCTATTAGTAAAAATTTGTAACTTATCATTAAAATCATCCATTGTACCTGAAGACTGGAGGATAGCAAATGTAACCCCAATATTTAAAAAGGGCTCCAGGGGCGATCCGGGAAACTACAGACCGGTTAGCCTGACTTCAGTGCCAGGAAAAATAGTGGAAAGTGTTCTAAACATCAAAATCACAGAACATATAGAAAGACATGGTTTAATGGAACAAAGTCAGCATGGCTTTACCCAGGGCAAGTCTTGCCTCACAAATCTGCTTCACTTTTTTGAAGGAGTTAATAAACATGTGGATAAAGGTGAACCGGTAGATATAGTATACTTGGATTTTCAGAAGGCGTTTGACAAAGTTCCTCATGAGAGGCTTCTAGGAAAAGTAAAAAGTCATGGGATAGGTGGCGATGTCCTTTCGTGGATTGCAAACTGGCTAAAAGACAGGAAACAGAGAGTAGGATTAAATGGGCAATTTTCTCAGTGGAAGGGAGTGGACAGTGGAGTGCCTCAGGGATCTGTATTGGGACCCTTACTGTTCAATATATTTATAAATGATCTGGAAAGAAATACGACGAGTGAGATAATCAAATTTGCAGATGACACAAAATTGTGCAGAGTAGTTAAATCACAAGCAGATTGTGATAAATTGCAGGAAGACCTTGTGAGACTGGAAAATTGGGCATCCAAATGGCAGATGAAATTTAATGTGGAAAAGTGCAAGGTGATGCATATAGGGAAAAATAACCCATGCTATAATTACACGATGTTGGGTTCCATATTAGGTGCTACAACCCAAGAAAGAGATCTAGGTGTCATAGTGGATAACACATTGAAATCGTCGGTTCAGTGTGCTGCGGCAGTCAAAAAAGCAAACAGAATGTTGGGAATTATTAGAAAAGGAATGATGAATAAAACGGAAAATGTCATAATGCCTCTGTATCGCTCCATGGTGAGACCGCACCTTGAATACTGTGTACAATTCTGGTCGCCGCATCTCAAAAAAGATATAATTGCGATGGAGAAGGTACAGAGAAGGGCTACCAAAATGATAAGGGGAATGGAACAAACTCCCCTATGAGGAAAGACTAAAGAGATTAGGACTTTTCAGCTTGGAGAAGAGACGACTGAGGGGGGATATGATAGAGGTGTTTAAAATCATGAGAGGTCTAGAACGGGTAGATGTGAATCGGTTATTTACTCTTTCAGATAGTAGAAGGACTAGGGGACACTCCATGAAGTTAGCATGGGGCACATTTAAAACTAATCGGAGAAAGTTCTTTTTTACTCAACGCACAATTAAACTCTGGAATTTGTTGCCAGAGAATGTGGTTCGTGCAGGTAGTATAGCTGTGTTTAAAAAAGGATTGGATAAGTTCTTGGAGGAGAAGTCCATTACCTGCTATTAGGTTCACTTAGAGAATAGCCACTGCCATTAGCAATGGTTACATGGAATAGACTTAGTTTTTGGGTACTTGCCAGGTTCTTATGGCCTGGATTGGCCACTGTTGGAAACAGGATGCTGGGCTTGATGGACCCTTGGTCTGACCCAGTATGGCATTTTCTTATGTTCTTATGTTTCTTAATCATATTTGATGTAATTACTGGAGGGAAGGCATCCCTCATCCTTCTTCCTGCCTTCCCCTCCCCCCCCCCCCCCCCTCACTAGTTCCTTTATCAGTTTCATTGTAAAGCCCTGTTGGCTACTTTTTGTTCCATGGAAACCGATGTGATGTTTTCTTAACGAATGTCGGTATACAAAAAACTTTAAATAAATAAATAAATAAAACTATTGCAGTAACATATAACTTTAAAAAGGTAAATTCTCATAAAATGAGGAAATTAGAAAAACATAAAAGGAACAATAGCAAAGGTTAAAAATTGGCATGAGTTCTGGACATTATTTAAAAATAAACAGGATTACCCTGACCAATTGATGGTAGCTGGAGACCACCAGTGTTCTCAACCAGAAGGCGTCGACACCCGGCAGGGTGGAAGCCCTATATAAGAAAACATGGCTTACCGTGAGTTGGCGAATCCCCATGTATACCGGCAGCCGGGCAGGATGCTGAGTCCATCTGCATACACTAAGGAAAAGGAGATTATCAGGTAAGTAATCTCTACATTTCCTAGCGTGTAGCAGATGGACTCAAAACAACTGGGATGTACAAAAGCCCGGACTGGGCGGGAGGCTGCCCGAGGTCCGTTCAGGATTGCCCTCACAAATGCTGTGTCCTCCCTGGCCTGGACGTCCAGACGGTAGAATCTGGAGAAGGTATGGAGGGAGGACCACGTCGCCGCTTTACATATCTCTGCAGGCGACAGCATCCTAGTTTCTGCCCAAGAGGCCGCTTGCGCTCTGGTAGAGTGAGCCTTGACCTGTAGAGGCGGTGGTTTTCCCGCCTCAACGTAGGCTGCCTTGATAACTTCTTTGATCCAGCGGGCGATGGTTGGCCATGAGGCCGCTTCCCCTTGCTTCTTCCCGCTGTGAAGGACGAACAGATGGTCCGTCTTTCGTACTGCTTCTGACATTTCCAAGTATCTGGCCAGTATTCTGCCGATGTCGAGATGACGCAGTATTCGACCTTCTTCTGACTTCTTCAAACCTTCCGTAGATGGCAAGGATATGGTTTGGTTGAGGTGAAAGTGTTAGACCACTTTGGGTAAGAAGGAAGGAACCGTGAGAAGATGGATAGCTTCTGGAGTGATTCTGAGGAACGGATCACGGCAGGACAGTGCTTGTAGCTCTGAGATGCGGCGTGCTGAACACACAGCCAGTAAGAACACCATCTTCAAGGTTAACAAACGGAGAGACAGGCCTCGAAGGGGCCTGAAGGCGGATCTCGCTAGAAATTCCAACACTAGGTTGAGGTTCCACAAGGGCACTGGCCACTTCAGTGACGGGCGAATGTGTTTGACTCCTTTCAGGAAACGTGAAACGTCTGGGTGTTTGGCAATGGTGTTGCCGTCACTCCTGGGACCGTAGCAAGAAAGCGCTGCTACCTGAACCTTGATGGAGCTGAGGGACAGACCCTTCTGAAGTCCATCTTGTAGAAAGTCCAAAATGATAGGAATCTTAGTGGCATGTGAATTGGTGCTGTGAGAGTCACACCAGGCTTCAAAAACTCTCCAGATCCTGATATATGTCAGTGATGTGGAGAACTTGCGTGCTCGGAGGAGTGTATCTATTACCGGCTCCGAGTATCCTCTTTTCTTCAATCTAGCCCTCTCAATGGCCAGACCGTAAGAGAGAATTGAGCTGGATCCTCGTGGAGGATGGGACCTTGCCGCAGCAGGTCCCTGTGTGGAGGCAGGCGTAGAGGATTCCCTGCCAGTAGTCTTCTCATGTCTGCGTACCAGGATCTTCTTGGCCAGTCCGGGGCCACTAGAAGAACTAGGCCTCTGTGTCGCTGAATCTTGTGTATAATGGCGCCCAGCAGGGGCCACGGAGGAAAGGCATATAGCAGGATTCCCTGAGGCCACGGCTGTACCAGGGCATCAGTCCCCTGGGATAGCGGATCCCGCCTGCGGCTGAAATATCTGGGTACTTGAGCGTTGGACCTGTCTGCTAATACGTCCATGCCCGGCGTCCCCCACTGATCCACAATCATCTGGAAAGCTGTGGGCGACAGCTGCCATTCCCCTGGATTTAGGCTTTCTCTGCTGAGGAAAGTCTGCCGTGGTGTTGTCCTTCCCGGCGATGTGAACGACGGAGATGTCCTGGAGATTCGCTTCCGCCCAAGTCATCAGGGGGGTTATTTCTAGGGATACCTGTTGGCTTCTGGTTCCGCCCTGTTGGTTGATGTATGCCACCGTGGTGGCGTTGTCTGACATCACTCTGACCGCTCTGTGGCAAAGTCTGTGGGCAAATCGCAGGCACGCTAGCCTGACTGCCCGTGCCTCTAGTCGGTTGATGTTCCACCTTGACTCTTCTCTGTTCCACCGCCCTTGGGCGGTGAGTTCGCAGTGTGCTCCCCATCCATTCAGGCTGGAATCTGTAGTGAGCAGGGTCCAGGTTGGGGAGGACATTCTCGACCCCCGGCTCATGTGGCCGGGCTGCAACCACCACCGTAGCTGATTCCGCACTCTGGCTGGGAGAGGTAGGTGTACCGTGTAGTTCTGTGATCGCGGGCTCCACCGAGATAGGAGGGCGCGTTGTAATGGTCTCATATGAGCCCGCGCCCATGGTATCACCTCCAGAGTGGATGCCATGAGGCCGAGGACCTGTACGTAATCTCGAGCTGTGGGCTGGCTGGCACTCAGCAGGGCCTGCAGATCATTCCGGAATTTCGACTTCCTTTTGGAGGTCAGGCTGACCTTGTCTTCATGGGTGTCGAATTGAACCCCTAGGTATTCCAGCGACTGGGACGGCTGTAGGGAACTCTTCTTTATGTTGTCTACCCATCCTAGGCTTTCCAGAAGAGCTATAACTCTGTTGGTTGCCCGGTGGCTCTCCTCCGGTGACTTTGCCCTATCAGACAATCGTCTAGGTAGGGATGGACGAGAATTCCTTCCTTCCTGAGTGCTGCCATCACTACTACTATGACCTTGGTAAAGATCCGCGGTGCGGTGGCTAACCCGAAGGGTAAAGCTCGGAACTGGAAGCACTGATTCAGGACTTTGAAGCATAAATAGCGCTGGTGATCCCGATGGATTGGGATATGCAGATAGGCTTCTGACAGGTCTAGGGAGGTGAGAAACTCCCCTGGCTGTACTGCATTCTTGACAGACCGTAGCGTTTCCATGCGAAAGCTGGGTACCCGTAGGTGTCGGTTGACTGACTTGAGGTCCAGGATGGGCCTGAAAGTGCCCTCCTTCTTGGGTATATGAAATAAATGGAATAATGCCCAGAATTTAACTCCTCTGCAGGCACTGGGATTATGGCTTTTAGTGCCAGGAGCCTCTGTAAGGTCACTTCTAGTGTCACCTTCTTGAGAGGTGAACAAGGAGATTCCACAAACTTGTCCGGCGGGAGCCGAAGAAAATCCAGGTAATATTCTTCTCGGATGATGGCGAGAACCCACTGGTTTGAAGTAATCTCGACCCACCTGTGGTAGAAGAGGGTTAGCCTGCCCCCTATGGCTGCTACCCCGGATGGGTCGGCTGATTGTCATTGTGGGTTGCGGCCGAGACCAGGACCTGAGCCGGTTCTCCTCTTGTTGTGCTTAGCCCGAAAGAGCTGGTTGCTGGCCTGAGAACGAGGTGCTTGATAGCGAGCCCTGTAAGGGTCGAAGCGCTGAGAGTTTCTACCTCTGGATGGTCTAGAAAACGAACGCTGGCTCTTCCTCGACCTGTCTTCTGGTAGACGGGGTAATAGAGAGGCACCCCATTTATTAGCCCAGTTCTCGAGTTCGCTGCCGAACAGTAGGGATCCCTTAAAGGGCATTCTTGTGAGGTGCTTCTTGGAGGAAGAGTCGGCAGCCCAATTGCGTAGCCAGAGCTGTCTCCTGGCTGCCACTGAAGAGGACACTCCCTTGGCTGCCGTACGGACGAGGTCGGAGGCTGCG
The DNA here is from genome assembly GCF_901001135.1 of Rhinatrema bivittatum. Lineage (NCBI taxonomy): Eukaryota > Metazoa > Chordata > Amphibia > Gymnophiona > Rhinatrematidae > Rhinatrema > Rhinatrema bivittatum. Next base: position 123,826,860 of record NC_042619.1, on the reverse strand, counting down.
TCAGTGAGAAATGAGAGAGCTGATTCCATGTCTTCTCCCGGGGTGTTGCTTCTAGCCTGAGATAAACAGGAACGCGTCACCACGGTGCAGCAGGTCGCGATTCGTAGGGACATGGCTGCTACCTCAAAGGCTTGCTTCAGAATGGTGTCCATGCGCCGGTCATGTGTATCCTTGAGGGCCGCTCCCCCCTCAACCGGAATGGTGGTGCGCTTCACAATTGCGTTAACTATGGCGTCTACCTTGGGGCACGCCAGCAGCTCCTTGGATGCCGGGTCCAGAGGGTACATGCCTGTCAAGGCCCGACCCCCTTTGAATGAGGCCTCCAGCGTAGTCCATTCCAGATCTATTAGCTGCTGTGCTGCTTGTAGGAGGGGAAAATGGTGAGCCGTTCGGCGCAGGCCCTCTAACACGGGGTTCATGTTAGGGTCCCCTGGGGTGTCCTGGCCCGGAATAGCCAGTTCAGATAGGCATTGTGAGATGAGGCCTGGAAGATCCTCTTTCCGAAAGAAGCGTCTCATGGTCCGATATGGTTCTATCTCTGAGGGAAGTTCTCCCTCCTCGGGGGGCTCCTCATCTTCCTCGGAGCAATCTGAATCCCCATAAGTGGGGCTTCCAGGTGGCGAGTGGCCGTGCCTACATCTTGAGGGTCCAGGGGCCGGATCATCCGGAACAGAAAAACCCCTTCGAGGAGCAGACTGCATCTGGACAAAGGCGTGGATCCCCTTGAATAATTCCACCCAGGAGAGAGAGGCCAGATCTGGCCTTAGGGGCACCAGGTCTCTTGGGTTCCCTGGCTGCTCCCCGCGGCCTGCTAAGTCCGGAGTGTTCCCTGAGGAACCACTAGGCTGGGACCGGTCCTGTCCTGGAACTCCCTTGGCCTCCTCACATTGGGCACATAGCAAGTCTGCTTCCTCGCTCTGCGTGGCTCTGAGGTTGCATGCTGAGCAGAGGCTTAGGGCTCTTATGCCCAATTCTGGAGGTGCCGGCTCTGCGGACGTGTGGGCTCTCTTATGCTCCATACGCTTTGCAATATGTATCGCCTACTAATATGTGCTTATCTTATGAGTGTGCGCTTATCAACCTGCGCTTAGCTGTATGCGCTTATGAACGGGCGTCTTATGATCGTGCGCCCACCAACAGGCGTCTTATGAGCGTGCGCCTATGAACGTGCGCTTACCAACGGCATCTTATAAATGTGCGCCTATTATGAACGTGTGTCTATCAACGGCGTCTTATGAACGTGCGCCTATAACGTGCGCCTATCAATGGTGTCTTATGAACGTGCGCCTATACCGTGTGCCTATCAACGGCGTCTTATGAACGTGCGCCTATGACGTGCACCTATCCACGGCGTCTTATGAACGTGCTCCTATAACGTGCGCCTACCCACGGCGTCTTATGAATGTGTGCCTATGAATGTGCATCTATAAATCGCGCCTATGGACGTGCGCCTATGCTATCGGCGTGCGCCTAGCCAGCTGGCGCCTATCCGCGTGCGCTTAACGACGTGCGACTAGGTAGCGAAGGCGAGTAGGCAGGTAAAATGGCGACCTCCTCGGCGAGCTGCCACGAAGGCAGGCCCCGCAAATCCACACTTCCTCGGAGACCACAATAAAGATGCACGCCTTACCTTGTCTTCGGCGCTTCCCGGCTGCGACCCGGGCGGTCTCCGGCTGCGGGGGGGAGAGGGTGAGTACCTTCACCGCCGCGCTCGAGGAAGTGCACCCGCTGCCTCTAGGCCGCGCCCGAACTCGTCTCGCTCGGGGGCCAAGTCCTCGCCGGGACCGAGGCTGCCTCTACGCCACGCCCAAGCCCTTCTCACTCGGGGGCTAGGTCCCTGCCGCGAGTCAGCCACCGGACCGAGGCTCCTACCTCCGAGGGACCACAGAAGTCAGCTCGGGAAACTCAACAGGGTGAGGGACCTCATGGTATCACCACAGGAGTGAGGGGCTCGTCTTCAGTAAGTTGTCTTCTAGGAATTTAGTTGTGTAGAATTTGGAAACACGCTCAGCGAGCGTGCAGGCTCTCCAAACTGCTTTGGAGACGGAAATTACCGAATTGCTACACTTCCTGTGGGGGTATATGTACCCGTGCTGACGTCAGATCCGTCTCCAACTGCTAGCACGAGCACACTATACCCACTTGTTTTGAGTCCATCTGCTACACGCTAGGAAACAAAGGTTAAAAAGTTTCCTTGCTTATAAAAGATTTATAGATAAAGGAAATTGTTAATTAAAAATGGTAGATAAGATTTATAATGGCTTTTGTCTAGAACAGGAAGCCATTTCCTGAGTGTTTCCTTCAATCAACCAAAATTTAAACATATCAAATTATTAGAAACCAAAATTATTCTTTATTTATAAACTTACTCCATATAAAATTTAATATAAAAAAAATAACTGCTTTTTCTTTCCATAAAGACATATCACAAAATAATTTTAGACTGATATTAAAATTCACATCTGACTTCCGGGAATTCAAAACAAAAAGAACATTCAAATGTTTTGATAATCAAAATGATTATTATTATTACTAAATTGATGGCTGCCTTGAATGAAGAAATCCTTATCTCAAAGGGAAACCCACACCGGAGCTTTTCATAAGGGTTATCTGTTACCTGTTAGGGACAAGATTTATATTCTGGCAATCAAACCCTCCCCACACCCTGGATAATCAATTACATCAATCACTGTGATAATTAGCAGAAGGGTAACTCCCTTGCTGCCCCTTCCTAGAACTAACGGGCCAATACAGACGGAGCGCACTGTTCGCCAGCATTTGGACGCGCGTTTTGGAAACGCTAGCTTTACCCCTTATTCAGCAAGGGGTAATAGCATGTCCAAAACGTGCGTCCAACCCCCCTGAACCTAAAAACGCCCGCAACATGCAAATGCATGTTGATGGCCCTATTAGGTATTCCAGCACGATTCAATAAGCAAAATGTGCAGCCAAGATGCACATTTTGCTTTCAGAAACTAGTGCCTACTCAAAGGTAGGTGCTAGTTTCTGCCGGCACCGGGAAAGTGCACAGAAAAGCAGTAAAAACTGCTTTTCTCTGCACCCTCCGACTTAATATCATGGCGATATTAAGTCGGAGGTCCCGAAAGTTTAAAAAAGTAAACAATTTAAAAAAAAAAAATTTAAAATGGGCCCGCAGCTGTCGGGTCGAAAACCGGACACTCAATTTTGCTGGCGTCCGGTTTCCGAGCCCGTGGCTGTCAGCGGGCTCAAGAACCGACGACAGCAAAATTGAGCGTCGGCTGTCAAACCCGCTGACAGCCGCCGCTTCCGTCAAAAATGAGGCACTAGGCAGGCGCTAGTGTCCCTAGCGCCTCTTTTTACCGCCAGGCCTAATTTAAATAAATTCAGATACTGTATCGCGTGCACAGGAGAGTGGCCTGTGCGCGTGCCGGGAGAGCGGGCGAACGTGTTTTTACTGTATCAGCCCGTTAGGGAGCTACAAACAAATGTAGGTGAATACTGCACCCGGAAGATCTGTGACACAGCGCTTAAACTCCTAGCTTGGTTTTCACTGCTGAAACCTTCTTTTTTTTTTTTTTAATATCTTTATTAAGCTGTATTCAATAAACAAATGTACCATAGTCAAGAACATATTTTTCATATAATAAATCACAATACACTATTTACATCCACATAGACAAGAAGACTCTGTCCTACAGGGGATCTCCACCCTCCCCCTTTTTCTTCTTGAGACAAAGTGGAAGAGATTTTTTTCATCTAGCTCATAAGAGTTATTTCCAAATGTTCCGAGACAATTACTAGCTACACAAGGGTAGGAAAATAATTAAACGCAGAGGCTGAACAGTAGATATTATATAAACAGGGTCTTCACATTTTCATTTCCAGCATTTTATTTATTTATTTTATTTATTTAAGGTTTTTATATACCGGCAATCATGAGGACATATCTTGCTGGTTTACATGAAACGGGGTGCATTAAATACATCAAACTAAAACTGTGGTGATCGAAGGAAACAGTTACAATTAACAAGGGTCACAGAACTTGGAGAAGAAGGAAGAGATAGGAAAGAATAACTGGTTAGACAAAATACAAATTAAATTAATTAAATACTATGTACAAATGGTATTGTTAATGGTTGAATGTTTGCAGTATCAGACTGGCAATTTTTCTTGTAGTCTATAGCTTCAGATTTTAAATTAAATTGTGGTTTCCAAGTTTAGAGTACAGTGCTTAAACACTTGTAAAAAGGAAGTCTGTGGTACTTATAAAAGGGAAAAGGCTCAGTACTACTTCTACGGCTAAGTCCATAAACAAAGCATGTCAAGCGGCACTGTCTGAATTTAAAAAAATCATCACTCAGTACAAAATATTGCTAGCAATAAATCTTTTCTGGGTTATCATAAGGCTTGGGAATAACTGCACTAAGCAGCAGCTACTACCCTTAAAGAAACTTACTGGGCAGAATGGATGGAAGACAATCTTTTTCTGCCATCATTGTTCTGCCATGAACAATTTTTGGTAAAAATGATGGTTTATAAGCATTGTAAATAAATACATTTCTATGTTTAAGTATCAGAGGAAGTCTCTATTTCTGTCTGTAAAACAGCATGTATTTCACATAAATTGTGTCCCTGAACTTTCTCTGGAGAGAAATGAATTGTATAAATTTAATTTACATAACTTTCTTCCTAATAAACTTATAGAAAGTAAAAAAAAAAAAAAAAAAAGTGAAATCTTTTGTGAACCTAGTAACATTAACACTGGGTTTAACAAAGGCAATGTTTCTGTAACATTTTCCATACCAATTACTTTTTAAAGCTTTTTACAGAGAGTAACAAGAGAAGGGTAGATGTTACCTGCATCATTAAACAAACAGCCCCTATATATACCAAACACTAAGGCCTAGATTTTCTAAGACACCGCGGTGTTGTGAATCACGCAGTACAGGGGGGCGGGGGGTGAAGCAGGGGGGGGGGCAGGCCTGCGATAGCGCCATCGTAAAAGGTGGTGCTATTGGGCGTGAAATTGGAAGCGAAAAGGCTCCTTACCTTTTCGCCGTCCATGCTGTCTTTGCGGCGTCCTCCCCGGTGCCGCCCCGACTCCTCCTGTTCCGGTCTTGACGCCGCCTCTGTTTAGTGATCGCACGTGAAAAGTCCCTTTTCGCGTGCGATTGCTTTGAAAAATGACCCCCTAAATCAGATACATTTTTTTCCAAAATCTCTTTCAGTTTATCAAGATCAAATGTACTCTGTACAGGAAATTGTAATATTTTTATTTTTTTTAATAGCAATGCTACTTCTGCAAAAAATTACATCTGTTCCTGTTTAAAATAAGACAAAATCTGCCGTGTGCAGGCTGAGAATGCTTTAGAAGGAGCTCTCCCCATGATAAAATCTAAAACTCAGCAATTGTGCCTGATCTGTAGCATCAAGTATTCAAAAATACACATATATCCCACATCCTCTATCAGTGCTTTTAAAAGCACTTTCGCTTATGTATCTCCTACCTTAACTAACAAAAAGGCTACATACACCACACACAACAAAATCTCAGCAGCCCCAGTGTGCATCATCGTGGCACCTCTCATAGGGGAATCCTCATTCCCATATCTCTTTTTGCAATTGCATTAAAAGACTGAAACTTTACTCAGAAATAAAGGCCCCCCCCCCAGACTTAAACTGACCAGGGGTCCTCTAAGACACCACTCAGAGATAAAGATATAGGGGCGGATTTTAAAAGGGCCGCGCGCGTAAATCCTTCTGAATTTACGCGCGCAGGGCCCTCACGCTCGTTTTTGCATAGGCCGCCGGCGCGTGTAAAGCCCCGGGATGCGCGTAAGTCCCGGGGCTTTCGAAAAGGGGCGGGAGGGGGCGTGTCCGGGGCGTCCCAGAAACGACGCGGCGTTTCGGGGGCGTGCCGCGGCATCTCAGGGGCGGGCCCGGGGGCGTGGCGCCGGCCCGGGGGCATGGCGCCGGCCCAGGGGCGTGGTCGAGGCCTCCGGACCAGCCCCCGGGACCGGAGGACGGAGCGGGGCTGCCGGCGACGAACGCAAAGTTAAGCCTGCTTTCAGCAGGCTTAACTTTGCTGACAAAGGTAGGGGGGGGGTTTAGATAGGGCCGGGGGGTGGGTTAGGTAGGGGAAGGGGGGGGAAGGTGGGGGGAGGGCGAAGAAAAGTTCCCTCCGAGGCCGCTTCGAAATCGGAGCGGCCTCGGAGGGAACAGGCAGGCCGCGCTGGGCTCGGCACGCGCAGGTTGCACAAATGTGCACCCCCTTGCGCGCGCCGACCCCGGATTTTATAAGATACGCGCATATCTTATAAAATCCAGTGTACGTTTGTTCGCGCCTGCTGCGCGAACAAAAGTACGCGCTCGCGCAAGTATTTAAAATCTGCCCCATAGATTTTAAAAGATGTGCGCGTGCGTCCATGTGCGCACAGTTCCCAGCGTGCGCACATGGACGCACTGATTTTATAACATGCGCGCACTGGCGAATGCATGTTATAAAATTGGGTGGCCATGTGCACCGTATTTTACAATCCGCTCGTGCATGTGCAGGCGGCTCACACAAGGGGGTGAATTTTTGCAAATTATGCGCGGTGACGCAATCAGGCCTTCCCCAGCCCCCTCCCAGTCCACTCCAATTAAAGAGCAGACTGGGAGAGAGCTTCCCTACCCCCTACCTAAACTTCCTCCCTCTTCCCCTCTCCTCCCCCTAAACCCTTTCTATCTATCCCTTTTTTTGTTTTTGGATTTCAGGGCCAGAGCTGAAGTAAGTTGCGCATGCCGTCTGGCTGTCGGCGTGCACATCATCAGGACAGTGTACAATGGCGCTATCTTGGACCGCCCACCCCTCCCTGCCCAGATTCCCCCCCCCCTCCCTCCGGCCTGCTCCTTCGAAGAGGCCCGGCACTTATGCTCGTACCGGGGTTTATGCATGTGGCCAGGCCCTTTAAAAATGCGCGCAGCACACGCAAGGCCTGCACATGTAAAACTCCCAGTTTTACATGTGCAGGCCCTTTAAAATCTGGGCTAAAGTCTCCCCTTCCCAGACTTCAGCTGGTTCGAGGTCCCAGTTGTATGGGGTCCTTCTCCCAGACTTTTTTTTTGACTGGCAAAAGGACAGGCAAAGGGCTCATGCTGACTCTAGTCATTACGTGCCCACTGTGGCACCCAAATGAAATGTAGAGGACTCTTACCGCTGCATATGTACACTGGCTGAATCAAAACAATAAAAACACCATGGAAGTGACTGCAAAGATCATCAAATAAAGGATTATTGGCAATTCCGTCATTAACATCAGCTAGACTAACATCAATTAGAGAAAGGGCATTATTTTTTTTATTTTTTTATTTAAGAGTTTTTTATATACCGGGGCACGTTAAAAACATCACCCCGGTTCACAGTGTAACGTAACGTAGCAACGGGCTTTACAATAATTTAGAGTAGATAAACATAGATAATGTAGCAACAGGCTTTACAATAATTTAGAGTAGATAAACATAGGTAAACATTATTTAGATTTACAGCTATTCACAAGGTGTCCGGTCTTTAACTATTCACAAAGGTGTCAGGTATATGGTATTGGAGGGGAGGAGGAGGATGGGGTGTTGGGTTGGGTTGGGAGGAGGAGGAGGAGGAGGAGGAGGGTGGGAGGGGGGGGAGGAGGAGGGTGGGAGGGGGGGTACAGTGATGTGGGGGGGAAGAGGGGGGTAATGGTTGTTAAGTTCAGGGGGGCGTGTCCCTAAAATTTGGAATACTCTACCTGTTGAACTGAGGCTTGAAACAAGAAGGCAAGAATTTAAAAAACTATTAAAATCATGGCTTTTCAAACAGGCTTTCAATGAGAATGAGAATAATAACTGAACAATGCAGGATACAGATTGATGCAGACGCAGTTGAAGAAGTAGGACTTAGTTTTTAAGAAATTTTTAGGTTAGGTATTTTATTTGAATTTTTAGATTCTTACTTAAAGATGTGTGTATTTTTATTTTGTCCTGATAGTATGTGTTTATTGTTATTTTTATGCTGATATGTATTTTATTTTGAGATTGTAAACCGATGTGAAGGTTTGGTCCGTACACCGGTATAGAAAAATTTGAAAAATAAATAAACAAACAAACATATAGCACACCCCTTGTGTTAGGCCCAAAACCCAATAGGGGTTCTTAGCCTGCATAAAATACAGGAGATAAAAGAACAAAAGGGACAAAAGATAAAAAATGAAAAGGGGAACCAGTGAACAGAGAGAGTAAATTATATACTCACAGAAATCTGGAGACAAATATAGGTTAGAGCTCCCCCAAAAAAAATAAAGGGAGTGAAACTGGTGCTTCGCACCATCTGCAGAAACTGAGAAAGTGTCCCATATTTCCTTTAAAAACCCTGATCTCAGAATAAAACTGCTCACAGGTCCCAAATTTGTGTCCAGGAACAAAACTCTTAAAGTGTCAGCCTGACTTTACCAAAAAAATGAATCCAAATCTTCCTCTTTTATGAGGTTTATTTGAAAAAGTACATCTCTAACAGTGAAATCTCTAAACTCGGTTTGCTCTCCCCCCTCCTACAGGGGCAGCTCTTTATATACTTATCATTCTTCATTACACACATACACAGCCAGTAATACATTATTCTTTGATTACCCATTTCTTTGCATCATATTCTCATGACATCATCATCTCATAGAACCAAACATGGATGGGGTTAATTCCTTCATCCAAAGATATACTGATTAGTCATTAGTATGATGTAAGCTATAATAAACCCCTTTTCTCCAGTTTAGATCCAAGGACAAGCTGTCCTTTTGTCCTCCATCTTAGATGGAGCATCATGAGATCTTTGTCTTTCTTTCAACTGGAAAACATGTTTATCTCCTACAAAAATGGTAACAATTGGAGTTCGTTATATGATCTAACAAGCCGTTAAGCCCGTTAAAAACGGGCTACATCCCTCTGTCTCTCACCTCCCCTCTTCCACCACCCCCTCCCTCCCTCCCTCCCTCCCACTCAGTCTCACTCCCTCCCTCCCCCCTCTCTCCCTCCCTCCCTCAGTCCCACTCCCTCTCTCCCTCTCCCTCAGTCCCACTCCCTCTCACTCTCCCTCAGTCCCACTCCCTCCCTCCCCCCTCCCTCTCACTCTCCCTCAGTCCCCCTCCCTCTCACTCTCCCTCAGTCCCACTCCCTCCCTCCCTCCCCGTCCAACTCCCTCCCCCCCTCCCTCTCACTCTCCCTCAGTCCCACTCCCTCCCTCTCTCTCCCCCCCTCTCCCTCTCTCTCTCTCCCCCTCACTCAGTCCCACTCCCTCTCTCTCCTCCCCTCTCACTCAGTCCCTCCCTCTCTCTGTCAGTCCCTCCCTCTCTCTCTCCTCCCTCGTTGCCGCCGTCGCTGCCACCCGCCGCCGCCGCTGCCACCGGACGTCTCCGCTGCCACCCGCCGCCGCTACCACCGGACGCCGCCGCCGCTGCTGCCACTCAACGCCGCCGCTGCCACCCGACGCCGCCGCCGCTGCCACCCGCCGCCGCCGCTGCCACCGGACATCTCCGCTGCCACCCGCCGCCGCTACCACCGGACATCTCCGCTGTCACCCGCCGCCGCTACCACCGGACGCCGCCGCCGCTGCCACCCGACACCGCCGCCGCTACCACCGGACGCCGCCGCTGCCACCCGCCGCCGCCGCTACCACCGGACGCCGCCGCTGCCACCCGCCGCCGCTACCACCGGACCCTGCCGCCGCCGCCGCTGCCACTCAACGCCGCCGCCGCTGCCTCCCGACGCCGCCGCTGCCACTGGACGCCGCCATTTTTTTTTTCTTTTTTTTCTTCTCAGACCGACGTGCTCGCCCGCACATGCGCGGTAGAGCTGGTCTCTACTGCGCATTTGCGGCATGTCGGTCATCCTTCGTTTATTAGGTAGGATACTCCAGGTGCAGGCTTAATATAATTCTTGTTTTCAGACCGTTATGACTTAATCATTCATTTCTTAAACAGTTCATAAGACTTTAGACACATGCAAAAACAAATTGCTTAGCTCTGCTTTTTGTTTCACAGCCTTACCTTTCACAGAAGTAGCCTAGTAATAAAGACCCTAAGACACCAAGAGTCTTTTCTAATCTAATTCCAAGAAGAAAAAAAAGTAAATCATGGGCTGTGAAGGATACATAAGAATTTTTCTTTCATATTCCTTAGCAAGCAGCCTACAAAGTGTGCGTTGTTCAGCGCCCCCCCCCCCCCCCCTTGTTATTCACAGCAAAGCCTGTAGATATTACAAGACAGATGCATGCTGGGTCCTGTAGTTTGTCCCTGAGGGAACAGAGCTCCCCTCTAACTTTACTACCATAAAGAAAATAAATATTTGAAGCATTTTCTGAAATAGTCTCAATATCACTATTAAATATTGACTAGCTTAAATTGGGGAATATCCCAAAAAGCCATAAATGGCTGTGTAAAGATAAATGAGAAGTTTATTTTCTTTCACCTTCCTTAACAAGCAACCTACAGAGTATGTGGTGTAGAATTTCAGCTCATAGCTGCAGAGCTATAGATTTTTACCATACAGAATAAGCAATCACAGACACAGCAATCACAGAACTGCAGTTCCTTGGTGTGCAAAATACAAAGATAACAGAGATGCACAAAGTAAAAATATACTGGCATGCTGGAGTCATTTTAGATAGAAAACGTATAGTTATGAAAAGAATGCACACAAGCAGAGCGAAAACAGCAGCCATACCAGGATGATGTGGGAAAAACAGAATGCATGCTGGTTGTTTTTGTCTGTCGCTAGACAACCTTCTCATCCCCTCTTTTCTCATACTGGTCCACATATACACACACTTTTTTTTTTTTTTTTTTTTTTTTTTAAATAAGCACGCATTCATGCTTTGACAGAAAAAGTTTTTGCTTTAAAAATATTATAAGATGTCACAAAAAAAATAAATAAATAAAACAGGAAATGCCCAAACATGCCTGGAAGTGGTGGGAAAAAAAAAAATCAGATTGTGTCTTTGCTCATAGTTTTTCCTTTTTTATGTATTCCCTTTTCCAAGCATACATAAAATTGACATCAAAGTTGACTTTTTGTTGACTCTCTCTATTACTAAAGACAAAACAATGCCTGCTGGCAGCTGAAAAAAATAGACTAATAATCTCTGTGCAATAAACCTGACAATTTTATTCTCAGATTGCGTAATAAAATATTTTAATTTCATTTTCAGGATGCCCAAGAATATGCCTAGATGCCTTTAAAAAAGGCTTTAATATTATGAAAGAATCCGATTTTTCTTATAATATATTTTCTGAATCTTAGAAAAATAACATTTTCATTAATTGCTTTTTTAACAGGGTGACAAGAAAAGAAAAAAATGGTGACATATTCAATAAACCATTAGCTATTTTTTTGTTATTGTTGTAGTAAGACATTTGCTTAATCTGGGCAGCCGCAACCATTTGTCGCTAAAGGGAGAGGGAATCTAAGGCAACACACACTCACATAATCCATGAAGACCAGATGTGGATCATCATTGGGGGCCCTCAAAAGTACAGTTGAGTTGTAGGGGGGGAGATATACAATATCGTTTGAACAGCCGTGGCGTTCTTTGTGGAGAAAATGGAGTGAACTTGAAAACACGTTTTGGAGGTTTAATGTGATGCTTGGAATTACTTAAAGATATTGAAATTACCTGAACGTGAAGTGAAATTGCCTGAACGTAAAGTGAAGAGTGCGGAGCAGAAAAATCGCGAGTGTAAAACCGTAGGATAGATCTATTATAATATTCTAAGGTTTGTGTGTACATCGTTGGAAGAAAATGGACATAGTATATTAAATAGCCTGAACAGAGAAATCCAAGAGACAGCACATTAAGCAAAAACTCATATGTACAACAAGAATGAGAATAGTAGAGCTGTTCCCTATATTGCAAATGAAGAAAGAATGATTTAATAATGTTCCCCTGAGGAAACCATCTGGGTGAAACGAGAGTCTCTCGTCGGGAGCTTCAAAAAGATTAATTAAGAAGGGAACAGAGTAAGGATATAGTGCTGGTATTTGTTATAAATGAAATTTGAGCAATTGGGAGTGTTTATAAAAATAAATTAAGTGGGATAGCAACGGATAAAGAGAAATGTTTGCTATTGTACAATAACTGACATATGAAATATGTGTATGTATTTTAATATATGAGCGATAGGTATAATATTGTATTAGTGATAGGTGCAATGTTATAACCTGTGGTTGAATGTGGTATGAGTGATGAGTGTTAGTAGATTTTAGATGTATGTGAAATTAAATTATAAGTGGTTAATAAAATTTATGTTGAAATATACACAGGTATATGTGTGTATATTTATTCATGTAAGAATAATACCTGTGGTTGCCCATTTGTTATAGCATGTACTTCCCCAATCTAAAAACAACATAGTACCAAAAGATTTACTGGTATTAGGTCTGTAATCTCCACCCCTAGAGTCTCCACTATCATCAGAGCTTCCTGATGATTCATCAGAGGGGCCTAAGCAAAGACCGTTTTCCATTTTTAAAAAGATACAAGAACATCACTGCGCTGGTTTTAAAAAATGAAATATATTCTCCAAAAGCCCAGAAAAGCATATGTCTTATTATAACATTTAAAAAAAAAAAAGCTAATGGTTTATTGAATATGTCATCATTTTTTTCTTTTACAGTAAATCAGCCTATTAAAAAAGCAACTAATGAAAATCGTGAAGTCCATATTCAGTCACTGTCCAGATAGCAAAGTTAGGGGGTCATTTTCCAAGGAGTTACATTCGCGCAGTGTTAGCGTGGCTCATAGCTACAACCCTTTCATTTGCGTTACATTGTGCGCTAGAGGCCAGTAAAGGTTTATCGCAGTCCACGACAATTCAGAGAGAGAGAGAGAGAGAGAGAGAGAGAGAGAGAGAGAGAGAGAGAGAGAGAGACTTGCTATAGATCCTACTCCCTAGATAGGTATTTGTATCCCCATGGTAGGCCCACCTAGTAACTCGAGGTGGGGATTAGGTATGAGCGTAGGGGGTTGGGGGCCACGTTCACATTCAACATGAGACGTACGAACAGAACAGTGGTCTCTTGTGAAGATTTGATGACCTTCGGAGTGAGGAAACTCACTCCAAGAAGAGATTTGGGCAACGTTCTCTCAACCTAGCTTGTTGTTGCCCAGGTAGAGTGTCCATCAAGCTAGGTTGAGAGAACGTTGCCCAAATCTCTTCTTGGAGTGAGTTTCCTCACTCCGAAGGTCATCAAATCTTCACAAGAGACCACTGTTCTGTTCGTACGTCTCATGTTGAATGTGAACGTGGCCCCCAACCCCCTACGCTCATACCTAATCCCCACCTCCCCACCTCGAGTTACTAGGTGGGCCTACCATGGGGATACAAATACCTGTCTAGGGAGTACGATCTATAGCAAGGCTCGCTCTCTCTCTCTCTCTCTCTCTCTCTCTCTCTTTCTTTCTTTCTCTCTCTCCCCTCCCCCCAAATGCCTGTCCGGGAACTAAACAGAGGTGTGGGACAATTGCTCAGTTTCATACAACCTAAGAGTGGAAATAAGCTGTCTGGACACTTTCGTGCAGTGTGATGATTCATTGGTTTTATCGCGCACTGCGAAGATATTTCGCAATGTGCGAACACATTTGCGCAAATCGCGAAAACATCGCCGCACGCGATGTTTCCCCACTGCACGAAAAAAGCCTCACGCCCCTTAATGCGTTACCAATGCGATATTGGTAAATGAGGCCCTTAGTTAGATAAACATACATATAACTTTAGAGGTATATTCAATACTGCAGCCACACTATTGAATATAGCTGGCTACACTTAGCTGGCTAACTTTAGGACAGCTCTTTGGCCCAACCAAACATAAATCAGCTAAGGTAGCTGGCTAAATCTGAATATCAGAGTTAACCGGTTAATTTAAGCTGGCTAACTCGACTCCTCTCAGTTATTCCCCAGGAACGCTTATTAACTTTGTTTATTAATCAGATTAGAATGTAACTTTGAAACAGGCGTGCAGGCACACATATGCATGCATTTGCCAGCTCCATCCAAGATGCATCCATTGTATAACATACGAGCGTATATGTGTGCATGTTATAAGATTAGTAAGGTTTTTATATATTTTTTATCACTCTGCTGTCATTTAATTATCAAACTTCTCAGCGTTTGGCGCGATGTTTTTTGAAGCTTTTTTGTGTGTAGTGACATTTGTCCCTTTCTAACTCTATAAAGTAGTTTCTACACCATCGATATTGGACATAGCTAGATCGCTAAGGTTTTCTAACTAATGGTTGCAGCATTTTTAAATATCCTGTCTTTTCAAATTTTAAAGCTTTGTATTTTACTAATTGATTTGACTGCATAGTTGACATATCCATCTGACAGACATATCATTATTCTTTTTCTCTATTTTGGTCTGAATGATTATATAAATAAACACATAGCGAATGATTCCACTTAGTCGCAGTACTAGTTAGTTTTTAACAGATTGCTGTGTTGACTGTATCTCACTAGAATGAATGTTAAGGGTTAGAGTGGTCTGGTTGTTTTGTGAAGTACTTCTTTGTGGTTTCCAAATATTTTGAGATCAGCAATATATGTGTATATTAAAAAAAATTTTATAAAGAATTTTTTATTAATATCTTTATCAATTTGAACATAAAGAAAAGATGTCATGTTCTTTGATTAAGTATAAATTGTAATAGATGCAGTGAAAACCCCCCCCCCTTTTTTTTTCTAGTACAACAAGGTAGTTTCCATACTCTCTTCTAGAGTGATGAGCATACATTATTAGTCTCATGAGGCCATACACTGTCATAATACAAATATTTGTACTAATTATAAAAAATTTTTAATATCATTTATTTTTTAAGGATATGATTACATTTGTATAAACAACTTTCAATTGTGTTTTTTGTCTAGTTTATTGCAACAATCAATTCACAGATTGGTATATTGACTCTTACTGTGGTGAGAGTATGTTTACAACATAAAGGTAATTATCTCCGTTCTCTACATATATATATGTGTCGCTGGATCGCATAAGTATGAGAAATTGATAAGTATATCTCTAAGATTCTGTTATACAATATAAAATGTTAGGATATGTATGTCATGAATGGATTTATTACATCTTTATGATGAGCATTTAATATAGAAATAAGTATCTCTCTATGCTTTTGGTATATTGTATAAAAATGTTTTTTATGTTTGGGTTACCAGAAGTGTCTTAAAAAATCTTTTATATAAAAATATTTATTGTTTTTTAACTTTTTAGCCCCTGATGCAGCCTTGTTGGTGAAACTCAGTTCGAGTCGGGCACCTCTAATAAAATCTTCCACAGTGTAAGGTAGTCCCCTTGTTGTTTTTTGCGTTGGCTACGTGGGACCACCTTCCGATTTGTTCAATTTTAAATGGGAACATACATTTGTGCGCAAATATTGCTTCTACCACATAAAAGGGGGAATTTTATAAGGGATGTGCCACCATAGGTAGCTTTCCCAGTTCACCCAGTTAAGGGATAGGACTTCCCAAACCCCCTAGTTTAATTGTCTATCTTTCCCTTTGTTAGCATCAACCCTTAAAACCCCGTTGACTAGCATAGATTTTTTTTATTTTATTTTATTTTTATTTCTTACATGTCCCCAACATACCTCTGTGCTGCCCTGCCCATGCCCATGCCCAATCCCTTTTTGAAAACTTTTGACTTATGCACACAGCTGGAGATATGTGCATATGTGGGCGGATTTTAAAATACACTTGGCATGCGCCAGCCCGACTTATGTGCATATCTCCTGGTTTTGGCACTCAAAGGCTTTTAAAATTCGCTTTAAGTGCACATATATTCATTTAGCTGGCTAACTTCTGAGTATGGACCTCGCTATATTTCTAATATGCAGAAAATATACCGATCCTCTCACATCAAAGCCTTACTTTAAGGCATCTAGGTATATTCTTGGTCGTCCTGAGAATGAAATTAAAGTATTTTGCTACAAAATCTGAGCATTAGATTGTCATGTTTATTGCTTATCACATAAGATACATATACTTTGTAAAGAAATGCAGAGAGACTATTAAATCTATTTTTTCAGCTGTCAGCATACATCTTTAGTTATAGAGGGTTAGCAAAACATATACCTTGTTGTCCATTTTATGTATGTTTTGAAAGGGGACTACACATAAAATAAGGAAAAAATATGAACAAGAACATTTATTTTATTTTATTTTTGTATTTAAAATCACTTATAGCCTGTACCCTCTGAAATTCAGGGTGGGGTATATCAAAATATACACAAGTACATAAAAATAGGACTGGGACATTCTTTAGTCTATGGTGAGTCTTAATGAGCTACTGACAAGGGATAGCTGGGACAAGGGTCATCATGAATTTAACTGATCTGAACTATTTTCCCACCACCATTAGAGCATGTTTGGGCATGTCCTCTGGAGTTTAGTTTGTGATGTCTCATAAAATTTTTAAAGCAAAAACTTTTTTCTGTCAAAACACGAATGCCTACTTATTAAATAAAACACGTGTGTGTGTGTGTGAGTATGGACTGGTTTGAGAAAGGAGAGGAAGAGGAGGTTGCCTAGCAACAAAGGAAAACAACCAGCATGCATTCTGTTTTTCCCGCGTCATCCCAGTATGGCTGCTGTTTTCTCTCTGCTTGTGTATATTCTTTTTACAACTATAAGTTTTCTTTCTAAAAAGCCACCAATATATTTTTACTCTGTGCATCTCTGATATCTTTGTATTTGCCACAGCAAGAAACTGCATGTCTGTGATTACTTATTCTGAATGGTAAAAATCTGTTACTCTGCAGCTATGAGCTGAAATTCTACACCACATACTCTGCAGGCTGCTTGCTAAGGAATGTGAAAGAAAACAAAAAACGTCTTATTTATCTTCACACAGCTATTTATGCTTTTCAGGATGTTCCCCAATTTATTAGCTAGTCAACATATAATAGTGATACTGAAAATCTTTCAGAAAATGCTTCGACTATACTTTTCTTGCATGGTAATAAAGGAGAAGAGGGCTCTGTTCCCTCAGCGACAGGGCCCAGCATGCATCTGACTTATAAAATCTACAGGTTCTGCTGTGCATAACAAGGTGAGTTAATGGACTGAAATTCTACACCATGCACTCTATAGGCTGTTTGCTAAAGAATGTGAAAGAAAACAAATTCTTATTTATCCTTCACACACCATGTTTATGACTTTTCAGATAATATAACACATTTTACTACTTTTTTCTTCAAGCTGCTTGCTTATAAAAAAAAAAAATAATAATCCAGCAAGGGGCTGAAATTTTACATCTCTGCTTAGAAGATGAAGAAAAAAGGCAGATTAGCTGTTTCACAAAACCCCTGTACTTTAAAAAAAAAAAAGCCAGATGGTTCTTTTATTTTAAAAGCACTTGGCTAGTGCAAACACTAGGGGTTTCTGTACCTGCTTGGCTGGATGTCATTCATTAAACATGGCTGCATTCGCATGCTCCACAGTGATGCCATCTCCAAAAAAAATAGCCATTGACTGAGCATGCCTGAGGTGTGGTCATTTCCTGTGACATCATTAAACATGGCAGCCTCCCCATAGCCCACAGTGATATTTACTCCACGGGGTCAGACTGCGCATGCTTGGCCATAATGGCATTTCCTGGCCCCATCAGCAACCGCCAACTTGACAGTGATATCATTTCCTGCCCCTTTACAGCCAGTATAGTGACAGGAAATTGCTGTGTCAAGTAGGAGACTTTGGCATATATTGGCTTTACACGAAGCATTTCAGGAACTGCCATTGATAGCCACTTCAAGGGGATCAAATATCAGGGACAAAGTTGTACATTCTCAGTTAATGGATGAAGCATAAACTTTGAATTTGAGCAGGCACTTTAATGGCTGAATATTAAATTGGCCATGCATGTAAAAATCGCCACTTACTCACGTAGCCAGGACTTGCACGCTGCGTGCATCTTCAAAAGGGCCCGGCTATGCGTCCTGAGAAAGGGACGGGTCGGGGGGGGGGGGGGGCAGGGAGGGGCGTGGCAAGACGGAGGCCAGCCGGGTCAGCAACCATTATCTGCAGCCCTGGGGAGCATTTGTCTGGCTTTCCCAGGGTGAGGACCAGTCTCCCACAAGATGTAGGCTGGGTGCAGGTTTCCCTGCAGGGCCATACTGGCTGAAGAAACTTCCAAACGTAGTCCATAAACTCTACTGTCCACACAGTTCATATACTCCAAAAAAATAAAAATGTATTTTAAAACATAAAAATAATAGCAGCCAGATCATCAGGTTTAAATTTCAGTCCATTTCCATATCTACATTTCTTGCCATCTTGGTCAGATCACAATAAATCACAGTCCCAATCTTATTCCCTTTAGTTATTACTCGGTTACTCTTCTTAAGTAATTTCATCAAAATCACATCACACTGTTGAGGCTCCTCACAGAGTACACATGAACCCCAGTTCACCTTCCCTGCTTCATCACTTGTGGAACTTACTCCCAATGCCTTAAAGGCCCAGTTCACTTCCACAAGGATTTGATTACTTGGTTCCACAGAGCCAGTTTCTTGGACCTTTCATGCACAATCAATTTACCTACTCTTTCTTGGTTTAAACCCTTCCTAGATGTTCCACTCTCTTGCACTCAGTTCTCTCACAGAAGTCACTTAAGTTTACTCACATTTCAGAGCAGCTCCAGAGATATACGCATACCACCATCCCACCACACCCCAGCCAGTCCATTTGAACTAGGGCCAGTTCCGAGCCCTGTGCTGAAATAACCAACCAGTGCCTCTCCCTCAGGTCCATACCTGGGAATGCTCTGGATTTGGCCCGGAGATTCAAGGTTTAGAGTCCTAACTCAGGGTGTCCAGGAGAGCACCCAGGATCTCCGGGTCTTAAACATCCTCCCGGTTCCATGTAGCTGTCTTTTTTTGTAGCACAGGCTATGTGTGTGTGTGTGTGTGTGAGAGAGAGGGGCAATCAGAAATAAGGATGAGAAGAGAGAGGGGTGAGCAAAAGTAAGTTAAGAGCAAAAAGGGAGAGAGATTAGAGCAAGAGGGTAAGGGGAGGGGAGGAAGAAGGAGAGGTAAGGGGAGGTAGCAGGAGAAGGAGAGGACCCTGGATTGGGGGGGGGGGGGACAAGAAGATAATGTAGGAGGGAAGCTAAGAAGAATGGAAAAGCAAGCATGGGAGAAAGAGGAGGTGAAACAGTGAAAGGAGAAAAGGTAGTAAGAATAAGAAGAGGAAAAGGGGAAGAGGCTAGAAAAAGGAAGAGAAACTATTAAAATATCTACAGCTGAAGGAAAGAGACAAAAAAAAGAGAAAGATAGAAGAGAATATAAAAGTGGACACCAGAGAGACAAAGAAAAGAAGCAAGACAGACAATGAGAAGAGGAAGGCTGAGCCAAAAACATCAAAGGTTGGAAACCATTTTATTATCTGCCAGAGAATACTATTTTTTTTTTTTTTATTTATTTGATTTATAGTCTTCTGAGCAGATTATATGCAAGAAGGGAGTTCCTAGGGGGTGGAAGAAGAAACCAAAAAGTCTTTACTGCAAATACCATTCTTAACCAACACCCCCCGCCCCCTTATCCAATCCTTTTTTAAACACAGCTATACTAACTGCACTAACCACATCCTCTGGCAACAAATTCCAGAGTTTAATTGTGTGTTGAGTAAAAAAGAACTTTCTCCGATTAGTTTTAAATGTGCCACATGCTAACTTCATGGAGTGCCCCCTAGTCTTTCTATTATCCGAAAGAGTAAATAACCGATTCACATCTACCCATTCTAGACCTCTCATGATTTTAAACACCTCTATCATATCCCCCCTTAGTCGTCTCTTCTCCAAGCTGAAAAGTCCTAACCTCTTTAGTCTTTCCTCATAGGGGAGTTGTTCCATTCCCCTTATCATTTTGGTAGCCCTTCTCTGTACCATCTCCATCGCAATTATATCTTTTTTGAGATGCGGCGACCAGCATTGTACACAGTATTCAAGGAGCGATACAGAGGCATTATGACATTTTCCGTTTTATTCACCAGATCCCTTCTCAATTAGCAGTGCTGATGGGAGTTCTCATGTGACCTTCTAGTCTACCACTTGTCTCTTCTTTCAACTTTATAATCCACACTCACTCCTGATAGTGCTTCTGGAAGAAACACCAGATGTTCTCCCTTGTGGCCTGGAACCTCCAGATACCCTTTTCTCCATAAGCTCCTTCCTCAGTAAATGGCCTCTTTCACAGGCGAAACACTCATTTTTATACCAGGCATAAACCCCAGCAATTGCTCCACTTTCATGTTTGCCACTTACACACCGCACAACACCTCCACTGGTGCTGTCCTTGCCATACACACTGGAATTTTCTCAGTTCAAGAAATAGGATAAACGTTTAACCTTTTATTTTAGAAAAACACACTCTGAACATCTCCTTAGAGGAGGGGCTAGTCTAAAGTGTCCTCCCACAAAACATTCTTTTCTCCAGGCTTGCCCAGACCACAACTTTTCCAATTGATCAACCTGCATTTTTAAACTTTCAAACACTGCAAAACATGTCTATTTAAACATATAGCCCCATAAAAATATAGGACCAATGCACTAATTAGTGGCATCTGTGCCACACATGAATAAAACATCCCATAACATTTGGAATGTGTTGTGCTGGAGATGGTCCCTTGGCCTGGTGCAGGATTGTTACAGCCCTCTGGTCGGACCCAGAGAGCGCCTGCCCTCAGGAGGTGGAGCACAGGAGGAGACAGAGGCTAGCTGGAGCTTCGCCAATAGCAACCCGGGGTTTCTGTAGGTTGAGCCCTTGGGTACCCAGGCCGCCTGGTCTTAGGTGGGCCTCACAGGGTCTCCTAGAGAGGAAGTGCAGGAGAGTGCCCACCACGAACAAAGGTGTGTGGTCAATGTCCAAGCAAGCAGGTTCAGGAATCACAGGAGGCCAGAAAAGAGTGTCCGAGAGGATAGCGAGGATGAAGGCCAGAGTATCAGTCCAGAATGGTCAGCTGAAGCAGGGGTCAGTACCAATAGTTAGTCTGGGCATAGTCAGGTCAGGCAGAGGTCAAGTTCCAGGCAGCAGTCAGACGTGGTCAGACGACAGGCAGAGGTCGGTTCCAGACAGCGATCAGATGTGGTCAGTGGGCAGGCAGAGGTCGGTTCCAGGCAGCGGTCAGACATGGTCAAGAACAAGCAAAGGTCAGTACCGAGAGATCAGTCCGAAGGGTACTACCAGGATTGGAGAGATGAAGGAACAGGAGACGCTGGAACAGGAGACACTGGAACAGGCAAACAAACTACATCAGAGTGTATGACCCAATTGCCAAGGCGAAGAACAGGAAGCAGGGCCTCACCTTAAGTATCTGGCCTACATGACTTCATCGGGAGGTGCCACTGCGGGTGTTCCCGCCATTGGCCCTTTAAAGGGCTGCAGGTAGCCATGCGTGAGCTTAGGGGCGGGGCCGAGGACGCCGACGACGTGGAGCCCTGACGAGAGCTCCGCTGTGAGGCCTGCATGGGAGACTGCGAGCGGGGGAGCCGGGGACTCTGCGAACTGGCTACGGCAGCGGAGGAGTGCCCAGACCTGGTGGAAGGAGTAGCAAGGTGAGCAGGGCCGGCTGCAATACGGACGTAGCCGGGGCGCGCAACAGAATGGCTGAGTCATCTTTAACTATATATAAGAAAATAAGAACCTAAGATATACCATACCAGGTCAGACCAAGGGTCCATCAAGCCTAGTATCCTGTCTCCAACAGTGGCCAATCCAAGTCACAAGTACCCGGCAAGTACCCAAATATTAAATAAATCTCAAGCTACTATTGCTTATTAATTAATAGCAGTTTATGGATTTAACCTCTAGGAACTTATCTAAACCTTTTTTAAGCCCACATCCTCTGGCAATGAATTCCAAAGCTTAACTATGCGCTGAGTGAAAAAGAATTTTTGTTTTAAATGAGCTACTTGCTAACTTCATGGAGTCCTTCTGTTATCTGAGAGATAAATAACTGATTTACATTAACTTGTTCAAGTCTTTTCATGATTTTGTAGACCTCTATCATATCCCCCCCTCTGTCATGTCTTTTCCTAACTGAACAGACCTAACTTCCTTAGCCTTTCCCAAACGGCAGCTGTTCCATGCCACTTATCATTTTGGCTGCCCTTCTCTGTACTTTCTCCAATATATCTATATCTCTTTTTAGCTGCGGTGACCAGAATTGCACACAGTATTCAATATGTGGTCTCACCATAGAGTGATACAGAGGCATTATGACAACCATAATTTTATTTGTCATTCCCTTATTAATAATAAATAACATTCTGTTTGCTTTTTTGAACGCCACAGCACTCTGAGCCAATGATTTCAGTGTATTATCCACTATGACACCAAGATCTCTTTCCTGGGTGGTAACTCCTAAGATAGAACCTAACATTGTGTAACTACAGCAAGGGTTATTTTCCCCTATATGCATCACTTTGCACTTGCCATATTAAAATTCATCTGCCATTTGGAAGCCCAATCTTCCAGTCTCGCAAGGTCCTCCTGCAATTTATCACAATCCACTTGAGATTTAACTACTCTGCATAATTTTGTGTCATCCGCAAATTTGATCCCCTCACTTGTTGTATTCCTTTCCAAATCATTTATAAATATATTAAAAAGCACTGGTCCAAGTACAGATCCCTGAGGCACTCCACTGTTTACCTTTTTCCACTGTGAAAACAGATAATTTAATCCTACTTTCTGTTTCCTGTCTTTTAACCAGGGGAGTCGCTGATATTCCCAGAGGTTGTTTTGGTAGCAAAGCCAAGCAGACAGTAAGAGTTAGACTCCAGAGAGCAAAACTGGGGAACCAGGACTGAATCTGACATTGACGAGCATTTGATTAAAGTGTGCCAAGAATCTGGCTATAGTACTGTGAGAGAACTCCTCCATTACAATAAGTAGTACAAGATGATTCTATACTGATTTGAATATAACTAGATCCAGAATACTCAGGTTTATTTAAAAAAAAAAGTAAGCAAGGAAGATTCTAATACAAAGTAATTCAAACAATACATCTAATACTGAAGAGCGAAAGATTGAGGATAAGTGCTTAAATGGTCAAATAGTGTTATTGTTGTGTCCGTCTGTGCCCAACGCCCTCTCTCCGCCCTCCTTGCCTCTCTGGCGCCTCCCTCTCCGACCATGGGAAGATTGGCTGCTGCGGTGTTCTTTTACCGCAAGCCTTTGGGCGTTCCCAGACTGGCTCGATGCTATCCGCCATGTTTCTGGAGGCCTAGGGGCGCGCGTGCGGCACGGCCCGACTGAAGTACCGGCAATAGCGCAAACCTCGGGGGCGTCCCCCGAAGATGACATTACCAGCGACAGATATTTAAGGTCTCAGTATTTGCTAACACATCGAGTTAGCAAGGGGTTTCGCTACTTAAACTACTCTGCCTCCTTGGACTTACCAGAGGTATCCGCTCCTCAGGGGCCTCGCGCTCTCCTTTGTTTTTCAGGTGACAGTCTGGAACCGGTACTCGCTCCTCAAGGGCCCTTGTTCCCAGACTTGCTTCATATACTCTTCTGCCTGGAAGTCATCACTACAAACTATATCAACTACATCAGTGAGTTACCATCGTTCTCTCTGAGCCTTCCTTGGAACCAGATACTTGCTCCTCGAGGGCCTATATATTCCAGCTCCTGGGCTTTATTGGGACATTGTGTGAGTGTTACCATCTGCATACCCTGCCTACTCACTATATCTGTTTCTCTACAGCTCAGCCTCCAGGGATCGCTGTTCCAGTATCTGAGGGACTACAGCCCAGCTGGGCTTTCCAGCTCACTACTGCCATCTCTGGTAGTTCAATATATTGTTTAATAAAAGAACTAGCGTGTGTCTGTCTCCATACTCTGAGCCTGACCGGTGGTCCCTCTCGGGATCTTCCCCCCCGGGGGTGTGGTCATCTGGCACCGGCCCAAGGATCCACCCACTACTATCCCTAACTATACAGATTGCTACTCCATGCAGACTGTTAACTCCGAATGATAACAGATTGCTAACTCCTATCTGATTGCTCCTCCCATCAGATAGCGGTTTGATAAGTTATCAATTTTTTTTCAATTCTTTAGAGTAAGTACAATAAATTATTTGATTATTTTTACATTAGATAGTATCAAGTTCAATAAGCCATCAAGACACACATCAGGGATCATACTAGAAGGCAGAAGATACTCTGAGAAAAAGTAATCAGCTTCTTTCTCTTTGATTTATTAATGAATAGTGTTGTAGGCTATAGAAAGTAATGGAAGAGATAAGATAACAAGACAGATGACAGATCAATGCACCCTAACAAAGATGACATACTCTAGCAACCAAAGAACAAAATAAACGTGCACACTTCCATGCATACAACAACTGGTCTAGCTAGACTAAGAGACTAGAGAAAAGAAACAAACCAACACATACTCAGGAAAAGAATAAAACACAAAAGCTGTTAGATAAGAGAGACTGTGCAGGGTAGTTTCTGGACCCTTTTTTGTGCAATAAACTCAGTAGAGAAGAGAGCATCTAATAGCTTGTCCTTTGAGAGCTCCATCTAGGGACCTTGCAACAGTATGCCATCTGAAACCCTACCATGAGAAGGGTCTATTTAGAGGAGGATAAGAAAGATCCTTACCCCGAGAGACTGTGCAGGGTAGTTTCTGGACCCTTTTTTGTGCAATAAACTCAGTAGAGAAGGGAGCATCTAATAGCTTGTCCTTTGAGAGCTCCATCTAGGGCCCTTGCAACAGTATGCCATCTGAAACCCTGCCTTGAGAAGGGTCTATTTAGAGAAGGATAGGAAAGATCCTTTCAAGTGAAAATAGGAAATAATTGCTCCGATAAAATTCAACTTCAAACTGGTGTCCCACAAGGGTCCGCTTTATCGGTGACCCTGTTTAATATTTATCTTCTTCCAGTGTGTCATCTTTTAGCAGGTTTAGGTCTAAATTTTTATATCTATGCCGACGACATTCAGCTTCTTATACCTATTCTTGGCACTATTGAACAAACATTTAAATTAATAAACATCTATCTCGGAGCCCTCAACCAATTACTATGCCATATGAAATTAGCCCTAAATATGGAAAAAACAGAAATGGTTCTCCATGACAGAAAAGTAAAAGATAGCTGCACTAGTACAAATAATACCCTTTCATTACCCAATAATATTAAACTAGTATTATCTGAATCAGTCAAAGCTTAGGAATTACCATCGATTGTCAGCTAAATTTTAAAAAACATTTCTCTTAAATTACGAGAAGGATATTATAAATTGTTGGTGTTGTGAAAGTTGAAACCGCTTTTAGATGTTAATGATTTCCGATTGGTGCTGCAAGCTTTGATATTTTCATCCTTAGACTATTGTAATTCCCTTCTTTTAGGCCTTCCACAATCTACTTTGCGCCCTTTACAGGTGCTTCAGAACTCTGCAGCAAGGGTTTTAACAAATTGTAAAAAATGTGAACATATCACCCCTGTTTTAATCAATCTGCACTGGCTGCCAATAACACAAAGAATACAGTACAAAACTTGTATACTACACAAAGCGATTTATGGACAAAAAACAGACTGGCTGAATTTTCTAATCCGGTTACATGTCCCGCAGAGATCCTTAAGATCGGCGAATAAAGGACTGCTTCATACTCCGTCTGTGAACTCTGCCCATCTTATATTAATCCGAGAGCGATCCATTTCAATTGCCGATCCATGCATTTGGAACACTATGCCTGTAGCATTGCGTTTAGAGTCAGAGCTTAAAGCTTTTAAAAAAAGCTCTAAAAACATGGCTTTTCGAACAGGCTTATATTGATTATCTTGAAAAAAAAGATTAATTGGTTTAAAGAAACTGTATTTTTACTTTTGTTTTATGTTCTTTTATTAATAATTGATTAACAATTTTATTTTCTATCATATTTTATTGTACCTTTTAGATATTTTAGTATGATGTTATGATTTTGTAACATGTAAACCGTTGTGATGTATATTATGAACGACGGTATACAAGAATCTTTAAATAAATAAATACATACATACATACATAGGAAATAGGAATGAGTTGTTATTCAAATTTGGATATATGCTGACCTTGCTGACCATGCACTGCAACTGGTTAAGACATTGGTTGTTTATTTCTGACTGTAATAAGCCTTTTTTTTTTTTTTTTACCATGTATGTAAGTGTTGGCATTCTCTGTGGAGATGAAATGAATAAGTAAATGAGATGATGTGGAAATAGAACCGTAAGCAGGCATTTTTGGTTTCTTGCTCTTAGATCACAGTTATATCATGACATGCTTGGTAGTTTTCCAACTTTTCTTTATAAGGGACCAATGTCACCCAATTGAAATTCCATATGAGAAAGGCTAGTACGTTTCACGACTAGGGAAATGTGACATCTAATACATTCTGTGGTTTTTGAGAACAGTAAGGCCAATATTCTGCAGCTTATCTAGCTTTGAATGTGATTTTTTTTTCTTTTCATTTGATGACCTTCTTGAACAATTATTTGCCTCAGCTTCCTTTCTAATCTTATTAGGTGAATCAACCCCTTTGTGTTTATTACCTATTTAAAGAAACCAGAAGAATAATTGTAAATAAATCACCAGTACTCTCTGCACCAAATTGCCTCTAGTAAATGAAGCAAGAAGATTTACAGATGAGGAAGTCACTATATATATATATTTTTTTTTATTTTTTTTTAGAAATTCTTCCTCAATTTGAGGACCTTGATTGATTTTTATCTTTCTGTTGCTCAATAACTACTATGGGACATTTATTTCACCGTAACCTTTCCATATTCAGCACTTCTTGAACTGTTCTTGGCATCTGAGTGACTTAGTTCTGATCAGACTTGACTGATCCCAAAAAGTCTGATTTTGATTGATCCCAGACTGTTGATTTTGTCTCATTTTATAACAGTTTCAGATGTGAAAGTATGACAGCCTCATATCTAACTAGAAATATAAAGGTTTTCAGCAGCCCTGAGCTATGCATTCATTTTTAACAGCTTGATATGAAAACAAATCACACTCTGGCATATTCTCAGATACAGGTTTTCCCACTGCCAAGGTTTTGTCATGCTGTGTTCAAGTTTTGTTGAGTCATTCCTAGTTGTCCCTTTAGGCAGTGAGTGTTTCAATTTTATTCTAATGTTTAGAGCTCTCAGGTGCACTTTTTTGTCCCTATTTTCCATTCAGCTGTTTATATATAAATTTATATTTCTTTAGTTTACAACACATATGTCCATTTTTTTCCACTGAATCTATTGTAAATACTTCATGATACTCCTTGTTTTATATTGCTAGCAATCCTTCCCTAATTGGTCTTTCTGAACCTCTAGATGTCAGTGTACCTGTAATTTGCCTGTGGATATTTCAGAAAATGCATTTGCAAATCTTGTAGTTTAGCTTGCATTTCTATTCTGAGAATTGTGTCCCTTTCCACAAACTGCATGGTGTTTTTTTATATGATACTGTATCTAGTATGAGATCATAAAATTCCATCCTGAACGCAGCATTAATTTTTTTTATGCAGAAAGCCTCACTGAGGGGCTAGGTTTCATGGTGACCTATAGGAATATTTTACACATTTTTCCTAAGAAACGACTCAAATTACCACATACTGTTCCCTCTAAGCTGTGCGTTTGCACAGCCACACACAACTTTTTTCACAGCTATGCACAGCTTTTAGGTGTCCCCTCCCCCCCCCAGACAGGGATAAATCAAACCCCTGCCCAAGCCAATCAGTGGTATCACACCTCCCTACTCTTCCTCCCAGGCAGCATGTTTATCCCGACGTCATCTCCTGCTGCCATGGGGCCAGTCTCACAGCTCTTACCAAGAGATCAGCCCCACGGCAGCAGGAGATGATGTTCAGATAAACGCAGGTCCTGCTGCCGCCCACCCCACAACTCGGCAGGCTACCATGAAGCCTGTCCAGTGACTGAAGAGAGAGAGAGAAAATGCGGAGGCTGCCAGCAGGCCCCATCAAGCTGGCAGCTGAAGACAAGGCCCAGGCTCTGTGTGTATATGTGCAGCTGGGTAAGAGCCTAAGTGGTGGGTGGTGACTGTGTGTGTGGTGGTGACTGCTTGTATATATGTGGATGAGTATCTGGGTGTAAGAACCAGCTGTGTGGGGGGTGGGATATTAATGACTACCTGGGTGGGTGAGATGCTGTGGTGTGTGTGGGTGTGTGCATGAGAGAGGCTGTATGTATGTGGGGGTTAAGAACCTGTGTATGTATGGGGGTGGGTGGGTGAGAGGTTGTGTGTGTGTATGGTCTGGGTGAGATCCTGTGAGTGGAGTGTATATGTGACTGCCTGTGTGTGTGGGCCCCTGCTTCTGTATGTGGGGGTGAGGGTAAGAACCTGCAGGTGGGTGAGAGAGGCTGTGTGTGTAGAAATGGGGTTTGAAAACTTATGTGTATGGAAGTGGGTGGTTGGGTGAGAGTCTGAGTGTGTGTGAGAAAGGCTGTGTGTGTGGAGGTAGGGTTTGAGAGCCTGTGTATTTGTAGGAGTGGGTGGCTGGGTGAGAGCCTGAGTGTGTATGTGGCTGGGTGAGAGCCTGTGTGTGGGGATGTGTGTGTGTGTGATTGACTGCTAGTATGTGGTTGTGGATGGAGGGAGTTAGGGAAGAAGACAGGTGGAGAAAGAAAAAAAGAGAGACCCTGAAAGGGAACATAGGGGGAAAAGTGCTTGGGACATACCAATTAGAAAAATAAGATCAGACAACAAAGGTAAAAAAATGTATTTTGAATTTTTATAATTGGCAAATCTTTGGGAATGTGCATTACATTTTTTAATTTTGTTCTTTCATCAATATTCCACTGTTCAGTCTGGTTTCTCTGGCTTTCCAATTTATTTTTGTCTGCATATTTCTGTTTCTAATTTGTAGTCCCTTATTCTGTATTAGGTAAGGGTCTGTCTGTGTTCTGCTAGCGCGTAGTTTTTCTATAGGGCTTTTTTCTGTTAATCCCAGCAGGTGGTGTATTAGTGTTCTAGGGCACGGTATAAATTTTGCATTGCTGCCATGTCATAGATAAAGCTGCTTCTGTTTGAGTCCTGAGGGGTTTGTGTTACTTATCAAAGTGTTTGGCAGTGAAGGATTTGCTGTTACTGAGATGAGTGTGTGGAAGAGAAGGAGAATTCAGTGAGTGTGCATGAGAGTCTGGGGAATAAATAAGAGTGTGTATGTTTGTGAGAATGAGCATATATGAGTGTGAAAGAGTATGAGAGTGAATATGCAAGTGTATTAGCGTGTGTGTGAGAAAGTTTGTGTGCATGTTGCTTCAATGTTCTCTCTAAGGATTGTGTTGTTGTGAACATAATATTGATAGGCTTTTTTTTTTTTTTGCATTACAGTAAGTAGTGCCCACAGAGTGCACTGTTGATATCCAGCCAATGGCACGGATACCCTGTCACATGGTAAGGGCAAAGGGCCATCGGCGCCATTTTGATTAGTGGCAGCCGACGGCCCGGGAGCAGGAGATCGCTCCAGGGACTCCCACTGGACCACCAGGTCGGGTGGGTTTAGGAGTTATTTTTGTGTGCCGTTTTTCCCGCCCTCCCCAAAACGATAAGAGAGCCCCCACGATCAATATCGTGGGGTTTTCCTATCATTTTGGGGGAGCCCCCGATTTCTGACGATTTTGAAAATATCATCCGATATTTTCAATCGTCCGAAGCCCGATTCACATCCCTCCTGACTATCCCTTTCTCTACCCAGGCATCTTTTTGGCTTTTGCATTGCCTTATCCACTTGTATGGCCATCTCAAAATCATCATATATGATTACTCCCAGAACCTGCTCTTGGTTCATGCATAGAAGAATCTCGCCCCCTACACTGTACCTCTCCCATGGGATTTTGCAGCCCAGATGCATGACCCTGCATTTTTAGCATTAAATCTTAGCCACTAGTCTAGACAACTTCACAAGCTTTACTAGATCGTATCTCAGACACCTTCCTGGGTGTCTATTCTGCTGCAGATTTTGGTATCACCTGCAAAAACACGAACACCTTTGCTGACAGTCATTCCACGATATTGCTTATAAAAATGTTATAAAGATTTCCCCCTGTTTACCTTCCCTTCAACTGAGAAATGTATGTTTGATGATGGGATATTGGAAGGTTGTGTCTAGAACTCCAACTTTGTTGGAATGAATAATATTTTCTAATAAAATACCTTGGGGAACATTAAGTAAGGTACAGCATATAAAGCAATGCAGTGGGCAAAGGCTATTGATATAACAAGGGAGGTTAAAGCATGGGATAAGGAGTTAGGTCTGGTAACACAAGAGGAAAATTGGGATCTCTTATGGTCAGACTTATGGCAATGCTCACGGTCATTAGGCATTATTGAACAGCAGTATAAAATTGTTAGACAAGCCTATTTTGTCCCTGTCTATTTACATGCAATGAGTCCTGCTAAATCAGATCAATGCTTGCAGAACTGTGGAGGTAGGGGCACTCTTTCCAATATCTTATTTGCATGTCTAGTAATTAAGGTCTTCTGGGGTGAAATATGAAAGATGATTACATTTTTAAAATTCAGATTCCGGATGACCCCAGACATTTCCTATTTTTCTAATGGTTGATATATTGGCAAGAGTTCTTGAAAGTACAAGTGGGACTAGGAGACTGCTAGCTATGGGTCAAAGAGTATTTCTCTGCTATTGGGGTAATAGTGCTTTAGCCTCTTTTGATAAGTGGTCCAAGAGAATGTCTACATGGATTGAACTAGAACTTATGTCAGCCAAAGAAAGGGCCTGATTCACTAAGGGGCAGATTTTAAAAACGTATGCGCACGGGGTACATTTGTGCCCCGTGCGCATAAGACATACATTTGGAGGTATGTCTTAATTGTACTGTAGTTCTTGCTCTCTACTGCCTGCTAACTGATCCTTCTATTTGAGGATTTCCTACTACATTTTTCTGAGGCTGTTAAGATAGAGGGGGGTTTTGGAGGGTCTGAGGGGTTGATGGGTAATAAAAAAATGGATCGAGCACTTCATTGCTTTCTTGTGACTTATTGTTATAATTGTGCGATCTGTTTGGAGATTGCTTGATGATCGTACATATTGTGATACAGTACGACCTGGCCCGGGGCAGAAACAGCTGGGACACAGAAAAGCAGAAGCTGGCCGTACCAAACCTAGCCACCGGAGGGCGCTGAGGAAGGTAGCAAAGACTACACTTCCCAGGTTCCCTGAACCGACACCTGACCCCTGGCTGGAGGATGAGCAGGAACAGGTGGAGGAAATTGGGACTGATCCCTATGACTCAGCAGAGTCCATGGAGGCTGAGGAAGAGGGCGTGCCACCGTGGTGGAGCTGGCCACAAAAGCCCGGCTCCTCAGAGTCTCAGGAGGAGGAGATGGAGGTAAGCTGGGGAGAGGAAAGCTCCAGCTGTTCCTCTATGGAGGTGGAATAACCAGGAGGTTGGGGGATGGTAAATCCTGGGTTTAGACAAAGAGGCCCTAGTCAGAGTGCCAGGACTAGGCCTGGCACTCTGACTAGGGCCTGTGAGGAGTCCATAGCAGCGCTGTGCATGAGCTGTGCAAGTGGAGGGGCCGTGGCATAGGAGCGAAGCCGGAGGCCTGAAGCCCAGCAAAGCCCCACAGCATGTTGAGCGGAGGGGCAGGATCGTGACAATATATTGGGATTTTTATTTATATTGTATGATGATTCTATTTTTAGAATGTAATTATTGCGCAATATAATTTTAAAGATCAAAAAAATGTTTCAAAGAACTAGTCTAAGGAACAATCCCTGCAGCACAACACTAGTAACGCCTCTCTGTTTGGACTCCATTTACCATTATCCTTTGTCACCTCCCAATTAACCAGTTTCTAACTCAGTCAACCCATTCAAAAAGGTGCTCAGTTTATTTATAAATCACCTAAGCAGAACTGTGTCAAAGGCATTACTGAAATCCAAATACATTACATCTAAATCTCTCTGCTCCAACTCTCTGATTACCCTGTCAAGGAAATTGATCAGATTTATGTAACAAAATCTACTTCTTGTAAAACCATGCTGCTTAAGATCTTGTATCTAGTGGATTCCAAAAACTGCATTATCCCCTATTTTAGCAGCAATTCCAATAATTTACTCATCACTCATGGGTCTTTAGTTTCACTCTCCTCACTTCTTCCACATCTGCCTATTTCCAGTCCTCTGTAACTACTCCTGACTGTACAGAAGCATTGAAAAGGTCAGCTAACAGAGCTGCCAGAACCTTGTTAAATTCCCTTAAAACCTTCAGATGTATCTCATCTGGCTCCATCGCTTTACATTATTAGTTTACCAAGCACCTCATGAATACAGTCTCTTCTGTCATTTGAGTTTTACCTCACTTCCAATCTTATTTGTGTTTGTTTTCTGTAGTCCTATTCCTGGCCCTTCTTCAATGAACACTGAAAACATATGTTAAGCAATTCTGCTTTTTTCTCTTCAGCCTCTTTATAATCCACTTGTGACTCTCACAATGCCACTTTTGAAATTTCTCCAGTCATTTATATATCTAAAAAAACGTTGTGTCACCTTGTTTTTACTGTAATTGCTATTTTATTCCCATTTGCATATTTGCTATCTGACTACTTTTCCCACCTTCTCTAAACTTTTTCATATATTGTTGTTTATCTTCCTCTTTCTGCAATCTCTTGAAGTTTCTGAACCCTAACCTTTTTTTTTCTCTTGATGTTTATTTCCCTACCTTTTCAGCTACTTATTTATAAAAACATATTGGCCTCCTTTCCTCTTACCTTTATTTACTGTCATAAGAACATAAGAACATGCCATACTGGGTCAGACCAAGGGTCCATCAAGCCCAGCATCCTGTTTCCAACAGTGGCCAATCCAGGCCATAAGAACCTGGCAAGTACCCAAAAACTAAGTCTATTCCATGTAACCATTGCTAATGGCAGTGGCTATTCTCTAAGTGAACTTAATAGCAGGTAATGGACTTCTCCTCCAAGAACTTATCCAATCCTTTTTTAAAGCACAGCTAAACTAACTGCACTAACCACATCCTCTGGCAACAAATTCCAGAGTTTAATTGTGCGTTGAGTAAAAAAGAACTTTCTCCGATTAGTTTTAAATATGCCCCATGCTAACTTCATGGAGTGCCCCCTAGTCTTTCTACTATACGTAAGAGTAAATAACCAATTCACATCTACCCGTTCTAGATCTCTCATGATTTTAAACACCTCTATCATATCCCCCCTCAGTCGTCTCTTCTCCAAGCTGAAAAGTCCTAACCTCTTTAGTCTTTCCTCATAGGGGAGTTGTTCCATTCCCCTTATCATTTTGGTAACCCTTCTCTGTACCTTCTCCATCGCAATTATATCTTTTTTGAGATGCGGCGACCAGAATTATACACAGTATTCAAGGTGCGGTCTCACCATGGAGCGATACAGAGGCATTATGACATTTTCCGTTTTATTCACCATTCCCTTTCTAATAATTCCCAACATTCTGTTTGCTTTTTTGACTGCTGCAGCACACTGTACCGACAATTTCAATGTATTATCCACTATGACACCTAGATCTCTTTCTTGGGTTGTAGCACCTAATATGGAACCCAACATTGTGTAATTATAGCATGGGTTATTTTTCCCTATATGCATCACCTTGCACTTATCCACATTAAATTTCATCTGCCATTTGGATGCCCAATTTTCCAGTCTCACAAGGTCTTCCTGCAATTTATCACAATCTGCTTGTGATTTAACTACTCTGAACAATTTTGTGTCATCTGCAAATTTGATTATCTCACTCGTCGTATTTCTTTCCAGATCATTTATAAATATATTGAAAAGTAAGGGTCCCAATACAGATCCCTGAGGCACTCCACTGTCCACTCCCTTCCACTGAGAAAATTGCCCATTTAATCCTACTCTATGTTTCCTGTCCTTTAGCCAGCTTGCAATCCACGAAAGGACATCGCCACCTATCCCATGACTTTCTACTTTTCCTCGAAGCCTCTCATGAGGAACTTTGTCAAACGCCTTCTGAAAATCCAAGTATACTATATCTACCGGTTCACCTTTATCCACATGTTTATTAACTCCTTCAAAAAAGTGAAGCAGATTTGTGAGGCAAGACTTGCCCTGGGTAAAGCCATGCTGACTTTGTTCCATTAAACCATGTCTTTCTATATGTTCTGTGATTTTGATGTTTAGAACACTTTCCACTATTTTTCCTGGCACTGAAGTCAGGGTAACCGGTCTGTAGTTTCCAGGATCACCCCTGGAGCCCTTTTTTTTTTTTTTTTTTTTTAATTTTTTATTTTCAAAATTTTCACAATTTGTTACATGAATATTTCAAAGAAATTCGGTACATTATACTAGAAAAGAAAGTTTCCCATTTCAAACATCCCATATGGGAAATAAAAGACAACAGTATATAGTAAATATGCACCTTAATATAGGAATTGTGGAGGCAAGGAAAATAGAGCGAATAACATAACAATTTCCATATAGTAAATTTAGATAGAGGAGTTACTCTTATTCTTTATGTCGATCACTACTCAGGAGGTTCATTAGGGTGGCCCTGCAGAAAATTTTTTAATTGCTGTGGATCAAAAAAGACGTAATTATTCCCCTGATATCTAACGCAACCTTTACAGGGAAATTTTAAAACAAATCGGGCCCCCATATTGATGACCCTTTCTTTCATAGCTAGAAATTCTCTCCTGCGTTGTTGCGTTATTCTAGTAACATCTGGGTATATCCAAAGTTTGGCCCCATAAAATAGGGCTTGTCTATTTCTCAAGAACAATTTCAATACATAATTGCGATCCGATATAAATGCAAATGATATTAACATAGCTTTTCTAGCCTTAATCTCTGTTGTTATTGATAATTCTAATAATTCAGATATGTCCATGGAGGGTATGTTCTCTCCCTCAACCTCACGACTAGATTGGGGTAGATAGTATGCTCTTGTGCACACAGGTAAGGCAGCCTCTGGTATTTTCAATATTTCTTTCAAATATGTTTTGAACAATTCAACGGTGAAAACATCTTGACCACGGGGAAATTTATCACACGTAGGTTTAACATCCTTAAATTATTCTCAAGTTTCTCAACTCTGTTTTCCACAGTTATTTCTGATTTTATAAAATTTTGTTGCAAAGTCTCTATTTTTTGTAGACGTTCCTCATGATCCTGTACTTTCATATTAAAAGTTCCAATCATACTGTTATTCTCCTTGGTTTGATTTTTAACCTCCGTTATTGATTTTGCAATTGATTTCAAGGCCATATCAATGGCTTTTAATGCATACCATACTTTCCCCAACGTTATGTCCTCAGGTTGCCCAAGACTAACATCCACCTCCATGGATTCCTGCCGGGGCCCACCCGATTCTCCTTGTATTGCCGCATGCAAGATGTTACCTGGAGTAATATTTCCCGATAGGGACAGTTCTTCTCCTCCAGTGCATACCTCCGGCTGTCTGCTGATTCCTCCTCCACTCGGGATGGCCATTCCATGTCCACTCATCCCGGGGCTCCCCTGTTCCGCTCTCGAAGACTCGAGCTGTAAACTGCTTCGTACCGGTTCAGGCAAGGACGAATCACTCTGGGCTGGAGGCGCCGGCCTGATCGGCTCGCCGGGGCTCAGGGTGACGTCAAAGGTCAGAGGGGAGCTGGTTCGCTCTACCGGCAACCCTTCAGCGACCAGCCCCTCCGGCGTTCTAGTTACTCCCGCCAGGAAGCCCTCTATGCGCGGCTGAAGGGGATCCAAAACCGGAGAGCTAGTCAACGCTCCCCGGATTTTCCCCTTTCGTTTAGAATGAGGCATTTTCTATAAGTATGTATGGAGAGGAAAAACGCCGAGCAGGAGCCTGCTTCCTGCACGTCCTATCTAGCGGCCATCTTGCCTCTGGAGCCCTTTTTAAATATTGGGGTTACATTTGCTATCCTCCAGTCTTCAGGTACAATGGATGATTTTAATGATAAGTTACAAATTTTTACTAATAGGTCTGAAATTTCATTTTTTAGTTCCTTCAGAACTCTGGGGTGTATACCATCCGGTCCAGGTGATTTACTACTCTTCAGTTTGTCAATCAGGCCTACCACATCTTCTAGGTTCACCGTGATTTGATTCAGTCCATCTGAATCATTACCCATGAAAACCTTCTCCATTACGGGTACCTCCCCAACATCCTCTTCAGTAAACACCGAAGCAAAGAAATCATTTAATCTTTCCACGATGGCCTTATCTTCTCTAAGTGCCCCTTTAATCCCTCGATCATCTAACGGTCCAACTGACTCCCTCACAGGCTTTCTGCTTCAGATATATTTTATGTGTAAACGGTTTTTTATTGGGTGAGGCACAAAAAAATTGTTACATAAACATGCACAGCAAAGAACACAATATCAACAGGCAGAAATACATCTCAAGCGAACAAAATGCTGGCAATTTAACTGGTTCACCCGTTTTTTGGGAAATAACAATTAAGAATAAGAACAATAGCAGGTCTATCTATCTCTCCCCCCCTTCTGAACGCCTTATTCCCCTTCCCCCCACCCCACCCCCCGGAGACCAACTGAAATCAGAATAAACACCAGTTACTCTCTGAACACTCAATTACAAGTATTAAGAGCCAAGCTTCTAGCTCTAGGAGGCAGCATTTGAATGTAGGGCTCCCAGGTTTGCAGAAATAATTTCCCTCGCTTGGGCGAGCTACGAGCATAAAACTGTTCCATCTGCATAAGGCGGTGAAAATGTATGCACCAGGTCCAAAAGGAAGGCGGCTCCGCATTGCACCAATGGAGTAGAAGTACCTTTTTCCCCACTAGACCCGCCTTTTTAAGCAACATACGTAGGCCAGGCGAACGGACTGAGTGATAAGTAACACAGTGAAATAACCAAAGATACGGGGAGAACGGTAGGCGAACCCCTCCCAAAGACTCCAAGTAACCCCCAATCCGCTGCCAAAACGTTTGGATGGGGGGACACTCCCAGAAACAGATATATTTTAAAAAGTTTTTACTGTGAGTTTTTGCCTCTACAGCCAACTTCTTTTCAAATTCTCTCTTAGCCTGTCTTATCAATGTCTTACATTTAACTTGCCAACATTTATGCTTTATCCCATTTTCTTCTGTTGGATCCTTCTTCCAATTTTTGAATGAAGATCTTTTGGCTAAAATAGCTTCTTTC
Organism: Rhinatrema bivittatum; assembly: GCF_901001135.1. Classification (NCBI taxonomy): domain Eukaryota; kingdom Metazoa; phylum Chordata; class Amphibia; order Gymnophiona; family Rhinatrematidae; genus Rhinatrema; species Rhinatrema bivittatum. The sequence continues at coordinate 123,789,675 of NC_042619.1, read as the reverse complement.
ACCTCCCCTTTTAACCATGCCGGTAATTGTTTTGCCTTCTTTCCACCTTTCTTAATGTGTGGAATACATCTGGACTGTGCTTCTAGAATGGTATTTTTTAACAATGACCACGCCTCTTGGACATTTTTTACTTTTGTAGCTGCTCCTTTCAGTTTTTTTCTAACAATTTTTCTCATTTTATCAAAGTTTCCCTTTTGAAAGTTTAGCACGAGAGCCTTGGATTTGCACACTGTTCCTTTTCCAGTCATTAAATCAAATTTGATCATATTATGATCACTATTGCCAAGCGGCCCCACCACCATTACCTCTCTCACCAAGTCCTGTGCTCCACTGAGAATTAGATCTAAAATTGCTCCCTCTCTCGTCTGTTCCTGAACCAATTGCTCCATAAAGCTATCATTTATTCCATCCAGAAACGTTATCTCTCTAGCGTGACCCGATGATACATTTACCCAGTCTATATTGGGGTAATTGAAGTCTCCCATTATTACTCCACTACCAATTTGGTTAGCTTCCCTAATTTCTCTTAGCATTTCACTGTCCATCTTGACCAGGTGGACGGTAGTATACCCCTATCACTATAGTCTTCCCTGACACACAAGGGATTTCTACCCATAAAGATTCAATTTTGTATTTAGTCTCATGCAGGATGTTTATCCTGTTGGACTCTATGCCATCCCGGACATAAAGTGCCACACCTCCTCCAGAGTGGTCCTCTCTGTCATTGCGATATAATTTGTACCCTGGTATAGCACTGTCCCATTGGTTATCCTCTTTCCACCATGTCTCTGAGATGCCAATTAAGTCTATGTCATCATTTACTGCTATACATTCTAATTCTCCCATCTTACTTCTTAGACTTCTTGCATTAGCATACAAACATTTCAAAGTTTGTTTTTTGTTTGTATTTTCGTTCTGCTTTTTAATTGATAGGGATAAGTTAGAATTTTTCAGCTCAGGTGAGTTTTTAGTTACAGGCACTTGGACTACTTTTCTAATTATTGGAACCTCACTGTCGGGATGCCCTAATTCTAATGCATCATTAGTATCCTTTAAAGATACCTCTCTCCGAACCATGCGCTGCTGAGCGACTGTCGGCTTTCCCCTTTGTTCTAGTTTTAAAAGCTGCTCTATCTCCTTTTTAAAGGTTAGCGCCAGCAATCTGGTTCCACCCTGGTTAAGGTGGAGCCCATCCCTTCAGAAGAGACCCCCCCCTTCCCCAAAAGGTTCCCCAGTTCCTAACAAAACTGAATCCCTCTTCCTTGCACCATCGTCTCATCCATGCATTGAGACTCCGGAGTTCTGCCTGCCTCTGGTGACCTGCACGTGGAACAGGGAGCATTTCAGAGAATGCTACCCTGGAGGTTCTGGATTTAATCTTTCTACCTAAGAGCCTAAATTTGGCTTCCAGAACCTGTCCTAACAAAAAGGTTAGTTACCCTTATATTCCGAGTTCAGACCGTGCACACTGACATTCTGTCCAGGGGCTCTGACCTGAGGGGCTAATCTCATTGAGGTCTACACTGGGGGTTATCCGAGGGGCTTATAGCCTGTGTGCACACAGGACTACCTCGGGGGCTTACCCAATATAAGCACACACAATTACTGGGATTATACTTGGGGGGGCTTGAACCCAGGAGCTTATTCACAAATAGCCACACACAATTACTGGGATTATACCTGGGGGCTTGAACCCAGGAGCTTATTCACAAATAGCCACACACAATTACTGGGATTATACCTGGGGGCTTACAACCAAGAGTTTATTCCCTACACAAACTTTGATTCAGTACATCACGGTTCCAGGAACTTAGGAAAGTAAGTTTATTTGAGCAATAGGAGGATAAAACAAATAAAATCAGATCATACAGAAGAAGTAATGGTAGATTATGACAAATGCTGCATATATATAAAAAGCTTACATGTTTCCAAAGGATCAGCCTATGCTATCATGTCTGGAAGTGTGCTCTCTCTCTCGCTCGCTGTTATTACTCCTTATACACTAAAATACTTAGGAAAAGCAATGATGTTCCCTCCAAGTTCTTATCAATCTCAGGCGCAGCTGTGTGGCCTTTACTCTCTCTCAGGCTTTAATGTATGTGAATTGCTTGCTTTCTCATCATAGACCTACTGGAATAACTAAAATAAACAGACTCTTGTCTGTTCGTAAACATTTCACAGTACAAAACAATAAATAGGAGTTCATTCACAGGTTGGCCTGTGGCCTTCAAACTAGTCTGAGTCTGGGTGGGAACTCTGAATCCATACAGCCTAACCTCTAAATACATCCTCAGCAAAAGTAACAAAAAATTACTCCAACAACATATATCATCTCCTTTTAGTTTTGTCCATTGCTCTTATTCTTCTCCTAGATTTTCCCACCCAGCTAACAACTCCTTGATGAACATCCTCATTTTAACAAAGTTAGGTTCCCTGAAGTGTAGGATCCCAGCCATAGAATGAACCATTAATGCTTGTGCTCTAATACTGAGCCACACCATCCAGTGATCACTGGATCCCAGATAAACATCCATTACAACATCAGAATCACTGCTCCCATTCGTAAGCACCAGGTCCAGTACTGACCCCTATCATGTGGGTTCATTTACCAGTTATCCAAACCGTTCTCTCTGCAGATACTCTAGAAGACACTATAGCTGGAATGCGCCAATCAACATCTAACAGACAGAATCACCTAACAAAAGCACCTCCCATTTCATAGCAATTTTGTGAATGTCCTCCATTAACTCTCTAACCATTTCCTCCTGTAAAGGAGGTCTTTATTATATCACACCAATATCAATGGATGTTCTATTCCCTCTTTCCAACTTAACCCACAGTGTCTCCCTCTTATCAAATAAACCCTGCAGTTCTGTTGCTTTAATATTTTTTTTGTTTATAGCTCCAATTCTCCTCCATTTCTTCCTAACCTGTCCTTCCTGAATAGGTTGTAGCTCAGAATAATTATATCCAATCCTAATCATGGTTTTCTGTGTACCATATCTCTGTGACAGCTATTACATCCAAGTCCGTCTCTTCCACAACTGCATCTAGGTCATGGACTTTATTTTCCATACTATAGACATTAGTATACCTGGTTTTCCAGATGTTACCTTTTTTCCTATTTCTATACAAATGTCTAACGTTTTACTTACCTGAGAGTTAATATTTACATTTGGGCTTTTCTTACCCATCCCTTACTAGCCTAGTTTTAAAGCCTTCCTCAATAAGTTTGCCAATCTATTTTGGAAAACATTGCTCCACCTTCAATAGATGGGCACCATGCCGTGGTCCAAGAAGCAAAAATGCTCTTGTCAATACCATCCACGCAACCATACATTCACTTCCAGAATGCAAGCTTGTTGATACTCAGCATGTACAAACATGTTTATACTCAACTGGGAGAATTGAGGAGAAAACTACTTGTGCAGTTATCTACTTTACCCTCTCCCCCAGAGCTATGAAGCCATTGATATGCTCCAGGGGATACCTAGCAGTATCATTCTAGCACACATGGATGAACAATTTTTAATTTATTTAAAAAAATAAATACATAAAAATTTAAATTTATATATTTCTATAATCACAAAATAATAATAATAATATCACATGATAGGCAGAAATCTCTCATGATGTCTAGGAACATGGCACCTGGCAGACAGCTCACATCTCGGGACAGCATAGCTGGTCATCAGATGGATGCCTCTGTGCCCCCCAGAAGAGAATCACCAACCACCAATACCCTTCACTTCCTAAACATAGTGGTTGCTAATCCTGTAGCTTTGGGGTTCACAAGCTTTGGTTCCTCCTCATCCTGGAATGGTTAGAGCAACATAGATTATGAGTGTTACACATATGCTTTGAATGTATAATTTTCAAGATTAGTTTTTATTTTTATGTTTGATAGTTTGACATTTTGATATATTTTAAATAAAGTGTGACGCTGTCAAAAAAAAATGGGCTTTTGTGGCTGCGGCGTGGCAGGCACCACCTAGTGAGCGAACTCACTAGGGCCACACCAGCAGCTGGCGGAGAAGTCCATAGGACTGCCTATACCAGCCACCTCCCTCGCAGGTTGAGCCCTTGGGTTCTGGCAGGACTTAGGTGGGTCCCTGGGGCTAAGCTGAATGAGAGTCCGATCTGAGCAAGCGTCGCAGACAGCAGAATGAGTAACAGGCCAGAGATAAGGGCAGGCAGCAGGCAGTGGAAGGTCAGTGGCCAGGCCAGAGTCAGGATCCAGATAGTCAGTCAAAGACAAACAGGACAAGACAGACAAGGCCAAAGACAAGCAAGGAAGGGAAACAAGCAGGGCCAGGAGCAAGGGCAGACAGGCAAGGAATCAAACAAAAAACAGAGTACGGGGAGGAAGGACAACACAAGGAAACAAAGCAAGACCACAAAACAAGGCACAAGGCAAGAACAAGACAAAGATAGAACCATGCACTGGAACACAAGGGCACCAGGAGACCTGTCGCTGAGACACTGGCTAGTTGCAAAAGACTTCCTTATATACTCCTGGAGGATGTGATATCATCAGCCAGCATCACAGGAAGTCCCAGCTAGGGGACCTATAAAGGCAGTCCGGAGTTGGAGGAAGTTCTATAAAGGGTCCTTGGAACAGCATGCTGCCAGAGGCTATGTCGGAGTTGCTTTGGATAAGAAGTGAGGGGCTTAACAGTAACTGATAAAAAGTTAAGATTTGACCTAACTCGATAAATGGTATATGATTGATTTATAGGTGATCTTTATGTGTGGTGTGGCATAAGACTGGTCATTCAAATCTAAACATGATTTTATATATTTATTTTGTTAGTATTTTGCATACCATTGTTCCAAGAGAAGATCACAATGGTCTACAAAAGTAACATTCAACACATTGCTATGGGAAAACACAGATAGGCCGATACAGAAAAACCCGCGGGAGAGCCGGCGAGCGCCCGCTCTCCCAACACGCGCCCAGGCCACTCTCCTGGGCACGCGATTCAGCAAAAAAAAAAAAAAAAAATGCAAATGAGGATCCACGGTAAAAGGAGGTGCTAGGGACACTAGCCGTCCCTAGTGCCTCCTTTTTGACAGAAGCGGCGGCTGTCAGCAGGTTTGACAGCCGACGCTCAATTTTTCCAGCATCGATTCTCGAGCCCGTTGACAGCCACGGGTTCGGAAAACAGACGCCGGCAAAACTGAGAGACCGTCTTCCAACCCGCGGACAGATTTAAATTTTTTTTTTACTTTTTGGGCATCCGACTTAATATCAGTATGATATTAAGTCGGAGGGTGTACAGAAAAGTTTTTTCTTCTTTTCTGTACCCTTCCCCGGTGCTGGCCGAAATTAACACATGCCTTTGGGAGGCGTTAATTTCTGAAAGTAAAATGTGCGGCTTGGCGGCACATTTTACTTTCTGGATCGCACGGGAATGACTAATAGGCTCATCAACATGCATTTGCATATTGTGGGCGCTATTAGTTTTGGGGGGGTTGGCCGCGCATTTTCAACGCACTATTATCCCTTACTGTATAAAGTGTAAAAATAGCACGTCAAAAATGCGTGGCCAAACGCGGGCTAACAGTGCGCTTCACCGAAGCGCACTTTACTGTATCGGCCCAAGACTTAGGTAAACATGTGTTTAGGTATAACAAATACACGGGCATGTTATAAAATCACCGCATCCATGTGCACATGCCAGGAACCGCACAGACATGGACACCCGTGCGCTGGTTTTAAAATCAATCCCAAATTGAGCATCTTTGATATGGAACATAGAGTAACTGACTGGGTTAGGAACTGGCTGAATAGGAGGCGATAAAGGGTAGTAGTAAATGGATTTTTCTCTGAGGAAGGGGTTGTTACCAGCAGTGTGCCTCAGGTATCAATCTTTGGACTGGTGCTTTTCAACATTTTTTTGTGAGCAATATAATGGTAGGATTGTCAGGGAAGGTTTTTCTTTTTGCCAATGATAACAAAATCTATAACAGGGTGGACAGTCAGGAAGGTATGAAAAACACGAAGAAGGATCTAGTGAAGCTCAAGAAATGGTCTAAGGTCTAGCAGCTAAGATTTAATGCTAAAAAATGCAGCGTAATGTATTTAGGGTGCAAAAACCCAAGGGAAAGGTACAGTATTGGAGGTGAAATTCTTCTAAATTCAAAGGAAGAGCAAGATCTGAGGGTAATTGTAGCTGATGATCTTAAGTGGCCAAACAGCAATGGTAAAGGCAAGAAAGATGCTTGGCTGCATAGGGAGAGGAATGGTTAGCAGAAAAAGGTGATATTGTCCCTGGTGAGACCTCACTTGGAATACTATGCACAGTTCTGGAGACTGCACCTCAAAAGGATATAAACAGGATGGAGTCGGCACAGAGGGTGGCTACTAAAATGGTCAGCGGTCTTCGTTCTGAAGCATATTGGGATAGACAAAGATCTAAACGTACATCCTACAGGAAAGACAAGATAGGTAACAGTTCTACTTGCCTGCAGCAAGTATTAGATAAAATCCTTGTTTTTCTTATTGATAATGTTACTGCTGCCAATAAGGTTACCATATCTGATCAATGTCAACCTGAGGCAGGAGATCTCAGGAATGTGAATTTGATGATAAACGTTTGCATAGTTCTCTTCAGAATTTAATTTTCTTCTGACCTCAGGCATCCTCTATTTGGCACAAAGCAAAAAAAAAAAGAGAGAGAAAACTACATCAAGAAAACTTTGGTAAACTTAATAGCTTTTCCCAGAAAATATTTTTTTCCTAAAGATGACAAAAGAAAACATACAATTGTTTTTAAATATATTTTTATTGAATCAATGTGCTTACACATAATATACAACAACTGAAGAATATATTACAACAATCATGTGTACATAGACCCCTATTTTTAAGTTGCTACATGAACTGCCTTAGCAGTATAGAGAGAGAGAAACAATACACCTTCACGCAATCATTATCATTCAACACCCATTTACGCACCTTCAGTAAACTAGTTGTGATCCTATTTGAGTCCATAAATTTTCACCAAATAGCATTATAATCACCTTGGAATGTCCTTCGCACCATTCTAGCATCTAGATCGTCAATAATCTTCCAATCCCACATTTGATTTAGCCAACTTTGTATTGAAGGGGGGCTCGGATTCTTCCAATACTGTAGTATTACCAATTTTGCCAATAAAAGAGCAATTTGTGCAAATTTAAAGTCGCCCAAGGACAAATGTTTTACCCACGTGAAATCTCCAAGTATTAATATTTCCCCCAGAAAAGGGACACGAACTCCCAACACTGTAAATATCTTATCTAGAGCACTTCCCCAAAACCCATATAAACTTGCACAAAGCAAAAAACATTGCGTCGTGTTAGCTTTAGCAATTTTACATCATATACATTGATCAAATGTCAAAAGCCTCATTTGATACAGTCTTGCTACAGTATAACAACTCCTGGGTATATGCATATCTTGAAGTTTGGTATTAATTGTGTTCACCAGTAACAGATGTACCACATTCTAGAGGCCATTGGTCATCCAGTTTCAACATAACATTAAGAGTTTATACCAGTAAGAAATTCTATTATGACCCATACCCACTCCCTGCAATACATAAGAAATCAAATACTCATCCATATATGTTGGTGCAGTTCATAGTAGTACAGTTACATAATATCTAACTTGCAAATAAGCATAGAAATTAGATGAAGGTAGGTTAAACTGTTCTTTCAGCTGTCCAAATGAGAGAATATAGTTATCAGTTACAGAGAACAAGTAAGAGACAAACTCTAATCGTTTTTGTCTCCAAGTTTGGAATATCATTTGTTGCATACCAGGCTTCAGTGCTTTACTACCGAGCAGCAAAAGACCAGATACCCTGTAATCAGAGCCCTACCAAGTACAAATGTATTTCCAAGCACTATGCAGCACTGCTTGAAGCAGAGGATAAGATTTCAAGTCCTTTGGAATATCTGAATTAGGCAAGTGTAATGCCACCCATGCGGTCAAGGGGAAAATTGCTCATTCAACCAAATCTGGCATGCAAATCTGAAATGTGTTAACTTCCCATTCCTTTGCAAGTTGATACTGACAAGCAAAATTATTGAAACGAAAGTTTGGTAAATTCATACCACCAAAAACATATTCCTGTTGTAGTGTATTATAGCTAACACACCTGGCTTTGTTTCGCCATAAAAACCCCAACACCAGAGATTGCAACTGAAGGACATCTTTTCTCCAGAGCCAACAAGGCAACATTTGTAATTTGTATAGTAACTTAAGAAATAACATCATTTTGGATAGTGTAGCTCTGCCAAACAGTGACAATGGGAGTTCCATCCATGATTGAAATGTCCTCTGAATTACTTCGAGAACTGGAAGTAAATTTAGTTGGAACAATTGCTTATAGTCCGATGAAAACTTTAATCCTAAGTACATGAAACTAGAAGTAACCCTTTTCAAAGGGAAATCCCCTGGCCAAGAGTCCCTAAGAGAGGTAGATAGATAATGCTAGGGCTTTTGATTTAATATAGTTAATATAGACAACCCTTCAAACACCCCAAAAGCATGAAAAGTCTCCATAATAATAGGCAATGCCAGCACCTGATCTAAAATAAAAAGAGGAATATCTGCAAACATATTTTTTGCTCACAGGAACCAAAATAAAACCATGAAAATCGGGGTGACTATGTAATTTAATCGCCAATAGTTCCATCGAGAGAACATATAGCAAAGGTGACAAGGGACAACCCTTGACACATCCCACCCCCCAGGAGCAAGAAAATCTGAAATCTGTCCGTTAGCTACTATTCTAACACTTGGGTTAGCATACAATAATTTCAGTCACTTTATAAAATCTCTCTTAAAATCATAACGATCTAAAATCCAAAACAAATAGGGCCACTGTACTTTGTCGAACACTTTTTCAGCATCTAAACTAATAATCAATCTATTCTCCTCACCTGAAGCCAAAGACCACAGTGCATTAATTAGCTTACGAATATTACTGACACCATGCCTCCCTCTTACAAATCCTACCTGATCAAAACTTACTAAACCAGGGACTACTACACTGGGCTTACTTGCTAGAATAGATGCCAATAACGTAAGATCTACATTCAGTAGGGAAATAGGGTGATAACTTTCTGGCTTAGTTAAATCTTTGCCCTTCTTAGGAAATACTGTAATAAGAGCTTGATTAGCTTCTCCAGAAAAAAAGTTCCAGCCTCCTGGGTAGCATTGAAAAACTATAATAATTAGCTGTGGTCTTAGCAGCTTATACAATTCAGGACTATAACCATCCAGGCCTGGGGACATCCCTAATTTTAACCACTTGATAATTAGATCTATTTCATTAACACTAAGTTGTTTATTAAAATTTTGCAAATGAGGCAGGATCCAAGATGGCACCATAGCAAGACGGATTGTCATGTCTCTCCTGCTCTAGGGTGTTCACCTCAAGAACTCATGCCGCATTCAGCACGGAAGCGCAGAGCTAGAGAGCGTTTAGCTTCAGAAGCTCTCTTAGCTTCCCCTGTGGTAGGACCTATGGACGCCCATGTCCAGTGTGGATCAATAGCTGAAGAGGAAAGCTTGCAGACCAGTGGACGAGAGGAAGAAGAGCCCAAAACCAGTATAGAGCTACTAACATCTTTTTCCCTGGCAGAAAGGTCACTGCCTGTAAACCCCACTGAGAGAAGACTCCTCCAGCAGTGAGGAGACCAAGGGATGCCTGAATGGCTTATCCCCGGTGAGTCTCTACCGGAGCTCATGCAGCTGGGGCAGGAAGACTCAGCCCAGTATAAGACTCTAGGGGGTAACAGCAAAAATCCTGCTGGAGCTGCTATGCAGGAGACCAAGGCGTCAACAACTGAGACCCTGGTGTTTCAAGTTTTGGACCTGGTAAGGCCTCAGTCTTATTCATTACAGACATTATGGGAAGCAATCAATACTATGAATAAGAATATGATAACTCAGCTTCATACTACAACAAATAATGTAAAAAACAATGGATGAATAATGTGGAGTATGACGTTTTGGAGTTGAAAGTAAATTTGGAGAGTACTGCCAACATTAAACAAATACTTATAAAAGAAAATCTACAGCTACAAATGAAGCTGGAGAACATGGAAAATCAGATGAAAGGAAGAAATTTGAGGTGTATAGACTTTCCAAAAGTTGCATTTATTTCACCATAAGATTTATGGAGAAGATACTTAATAGAGGTTTTGAAAATTCCAGACGCTTCTAAACCTATTATGGTGAAAGTATATTACATGCCTCCATTAAAGAAGAGGGAAATGGATAAAGATAATATACAAGTTTTGATACCAAAAGAGTCCCCAAAATTGGATATTTCTGCAGTACTGGAGCAAACAGAAGAAAATATGGCATCACCAGCTAAGCTAATAGAACCTTTTCTACTTGAGTCTGATAAAGAATGAATTTTAAAAAATATTTCTTACATAGGACCTCATTTTCTAAAGTATCGCAGGCCTGTGATACTTTAGAAAATTGCGCTAATGGGGGGGGGCGGGGGGAGAAAATTCTTTTTTACTTAATGCACAATTAAACTCTGGAATTCATTGCTGAAGGATGTGGTTAAGACAGTTCATGTTACTGGTTTAAAAAAGATTTGTAATCAAAGCAGGGTGAGGTCTAGTGTGTTCAACAAAATATTTGCAAACTGGGAATTAGAAGGTCACACAATTACTGTATATTAATGGTCATGCAGTCCAAATAAGAGCAATTGTTTTTCAAGAGAATTTAGCCCCCTTCAATGGGAGGTTGTTGAGTATGGATGGTGGTGCAGATGGAAGACGAGCAACTAGAATGAACAAAATGGACAAGTAAACTATGATTTTTCTTACCCTTATATTTTTTATAGTGTTTCTTATTTGTAGAATACTTGCTTGGATACTTATAGTCAAACTAAAGTAATTGTTTTCTGTTTGTACACCTTTGCACTCAGACTATTTTGTATTTTCCTTCCCTTTGTGTTTTAATTTTCTGTGGTGACTATGCACTGCCTAGAACTGGAAATTGGGTTTTTCTTCTTTATTCATTTTTCTGGGTTTTCTCTTGCACCAACTGTCTTGAATTGTGGGGTTGTGATCAACCCAGACTATGCCAAAGGTCCCTGGAAATTGAGATCCCCCCACCCCCTCCCTGAATGAAGTCAAACAACCAAATGGGGGTCCTCTACACATTTATGTTCAAAATGTTTTGTTGTGTCGAAATTAATGCAGGATCCAACTAGCATGCCCTCAGAGGAAGAACCAGAAGAATACTTCCAGTCCTCAGGACCTATCTGACCAGTCTGGTTTTCAGGATCTCCATGATGAATAGGCAGGAGATATATTTGCATGCAATGAAGGCAGTGCATGCAAATATTTATTTATTTATTTAAAATCTTTTTTATACCGGCATTAGTGGGTACATCATGCCGGTTCACATTGTAACTAGAGAAAGGAAAAGAAATACATCAAACAAGGGCGAGGAGTAGGGGATGAAAGGATAGAGAGGAGAAGGAAGGTTTAAACTGCAGAATAGTCATTAACAACGTAAGGTAATAAAATAATAAATAAATATAGCTCATACACATTCAATATGGATGTCCTGAAAAGCAAATTGGCCAAGCACGTTCCAAAAACTGGATTGAGACTGAGACTCACTTATCTAAAGGAAGCTTTTAGGTTTATTCTTCAAGCTGCAAATGCAGGTTGACCAAATATCTACTGTAAAGCTAGCAAATATGAAGTAACAGTGGATCTGCGAGCTCTCCTCAGTGTTTAAAATGCCCCCCTCCAAGTGCTTATCCATTAGGGCATCATTTACTAGACCAGTGGTTCCCAAACCTATCCTGGAGTACCCCTAGGCAATCAGGTTTTCAGGATATCCACAATGAATATGCAATAGGGAGATTTGCATGCACTGCCTCCATTGTGTGCATATCTATCTCATGCATATCCATTGTGGATATCCTGAAAACCCTTCTGGCTGGGGGTCCTCCAGGAAAGGTTTGGGAACCACTCTACTAGACAATTCAATTTTCCATGAAGTTATCCAGCAGATCATTAGTCCACTAGAAAAAGTTTTACCTTTCAATGGCAATATTTTAGCTTTGGGAATAATATGCCAAGAATATAATGAATCTTCGAGATGGGTTGTAATGCCTGAAGACCCACAATATGACATTAAACAAGAGTAAGTGTGTTTTCATAAAATGTCAACAGAAATGTTTTGGACATGTTTTCTCAGATAAAGGAATCAGTTCAGATCCTGCAAAGGTCAGTACAATCAGAGTAATGGCTCAGCCTACTTCACCTGCAGTTATCAAATCCTTTCTGTGAATAGTCACCTGTTTTCTCTTTTTTTTTTTTTTTTCTGAACTATGCAACCTTGTGAACTCCAATTACACAACAGGATATCATTGGCCTGATTTTTTTTCCATATGGACATAGACGAGAAAAAAAGCTTCAGTGTATCAGGCCCCAAATTTACTTGTACCTCTGCTCATGCCAGAACCTTTGACGCTATAAACCCAGTCCTGATAAATCCTACATTGCACGCTGAATGTGAGGTTGTTGCTAGTACATTAAATTTTGTATCTATATTAACTCAAGTACATAGGTCAGCATCATATTGTAGCTTTTTAATTGTCTAATACAACCTCTCTACAACTTTCTTCGTCCCTCTCCTTCTTTCCCTCCCTCCTTTACCCCTTTCTCCCCCTCCCCTTCCCCATGGCACCATTTGTTTTACTTTCATTCTGTTTCTGCCATAGCCATCTTCCTCAAAGTGTTGTCTATATATATATATATATATATGCACATACTTTTTAAGCCTGTTGCTTGCTTCCTGCTCAATATTGCATATGTTGTTTCTTTATAGATTATTTATGTGTCTGGTCCCCCTGACGCAGCCTGATGCGAAACACGGCCATGTCGGGGCCCTTGTTTCAACATTGTGAATTGTAAATTGTTAACCAATGTACACCACTGGTGTGACTGCATTTCCAAATAAAAGGGTGTGTTTTCTGAGATATATTGATCAGGACTTTATGTCTGCCACACATTAGTCCCTGTTGCATTTGCTATTATATGTGTGTGTGTGTGCACCTTTGCCCATTTTATAAACCTCAACATATACATAAGTATATGCAGTTTTAGAAACCCCAACATTCACGCAAAAATCAGAGTCCACGAGTAAATTTGCGCATGTAAAAAAGGGGCAAGCCAGGAGTATTCTGGGGAGGGTCCAACATTTATGCAAGTACGTTACTATTTTATAAGCAATTTACACATGTACATTTGGCATCTTACTTGCATATATTTACTCCTACTCAATATCTGGAGTAAGTGATCATTAACATCATAAAACTGCAAAAATGACATGGTGAGTAGTCTGGGTGAATTGAGGGGACTTTAGGCTGAAGAGCCAGGAGGGACTTCACGAGCTGCAAATGGTCTGGGCCAACTGGTTGACTAATTGGTAAAACTGGTTAGTTTATTGCCATGTGCATGTTATAAAATCCCCTGACTTGTGCATATAAAAGCCAACTTATGGGAGTAAATGCATCTAAATAATGAGTATAAAATCTACTTGTATCTCTCTTTAAAATTTGAAGTAAAGTATGTGGATATATCATTTGTGCACACTTATCTGGCTAAATCCTGACATATCCAGCTAATTAGTGCTTTTATCACTACATAGATGGACAAATTCAAACTTATCTGGATAAGAGCACTTATCCAGCTAAATTTCAGTTAATTCAGTTAAGTAGTGCTATTTCTTTGGACTTATCTAGCTATGTAAGATAGCTGGAGAAGTCTAAAAACCACTACTTATCCAGACAGGTCTCAAAACACTACTATCCAGCTAAGGGCCTCATCTACTAAGCATTTTTCCCACAGACACAGAATGGGAAAAAAGCTTTAGTAAATCAGGCCCAAACAGGGTCATTCATCAAAATGCATTAGGGCATTATTACAGGCATTAGGACCCTAATGCCCGCAACAATGCCGTAACGTATGTGTTATTTTTTGCATCTCACCAATGCATATGCAAATTTTGAAAATGTAGCCAAAGGGGAGGAGTTTGGGCGGGGTTTATGAAAATGAGGAGTGTTTAACATTGTGTGCGATAGCGTAACACACGTTATCACACATTTTAATGTTAGAAATAACTACACCTTTTTTCCTAGCTATAAGCTGTGCAATACGCCTGAAACAGGATTTGCGATAAATATTGCAAATCCCATTTTGAACAGGGAGAGAGGGAAAGTGGAGTGGAGAACAGAAAGAGAGAGAGAGAGAGAGAGCCTCTGACATGGGGTGGCACACATATTAGTCAACTATTTATAGCACCTAAGTAGAGAGTGCATCAAGCTAGGGCGAGAGTACGTTGTAGAAATCTTATCTTTGTGTTCCTTTCCTCATTCCAAAACACATCAAATGTTCACTTATGTGTACTGTCCTGTTTGTATGTCTGACTGTACATTTAAAACTGGCCCCCAAACCCTAGATCACCACCAAAACCTCACCTCAAGTTACTACTTGACCCTCTTATAGTGGTATAAATAGTTGGCTATTATGAGAGCCTTATAGAGAGTCTCTTTCTCTCTCTCCTGCCTAACTCTGCTCCTTTTTTTTTTTTTTTATCACAGGCACTATTCATGCAAACATTATAGCAAAATGATGAATCTAGGCCTACATTTGCCGAATAAGAGGTAGATTTTAATACATGTGCGTGGCACGCAAGGGAGGGGGGAATATGCAAGTTTCACATGGTGACGCATTGTGGCTTTCCCCAGTTCCCTCCCAGTCCGCTCCAATTAAGGAGCTAACCGCTCTTCCCCTCTCCTACCCACCCCCAATTGCAGTATTCTATTTTGCTGGTGATTAGAGTGCAGATAACTGTGTCTAGATTTTTCTCAAGGGAGTTGCACAGTTGGCACAGATGCATGAATGAAGTTCTTACCACCTTGATGATCTGTGTTTCCATGCTGAGGTTTTGTTCAAGTTGAATCCGTAGGCTTTGCACTGATTTCTTGGGATATAACGGAGGGCATAACAGGTAGGGCGGTGATCATAAGAGGTGACTGTGGCAGCTGATTCAGAGAAGTTCAGATTTGAAGGGGTTCAATTTGAGTTTCTGGTTGCTAAGCCACCGAGCCACTGCCACAAAACAATTATTGAGATTTTCAATAGAGGAAGTTTGGTTGGACCCGAATTTGTCACGGAGTTGAATGTTATTTTGCAAGTAGGTACAAAGTTCATGGGTACATTTGTAACCACGGTCACTGCCAGCCCCAAATTTTCAAAGGAAAACTCCATGGGGAGTAGGTAGTAGTGACTAGTTCTCCTTTGAAAATTTGCTCATGAGACCATGGCTACAGATAACCTGCAGATCTGCAATCTTCTCAACCAGTTTCTAAATTGCCCCCTTTTATTTCTGTGCTATGACTACATACAGTGGTCCCACAGTATGGGGGGCTGTCATTTTCAGAAATGTCAGATATCTGAGTTGAAAATAAATAAAAAAGCAGAATCTATGGGGTGAATTTTCAAAACATATATTTGCATAAAATTAGCATATACATGCATAAGTAACGTATATTTGCGTGCATGCTAGTTTATAAACATCAAACATACGCATGTATTTTCGGTCCCACGCATAATTTACGCATAAAAAAGGAGAAATCTAGGAGCAATTCTGAGGTGGGGGTCAAGATGTATGTGTGCAATTTGCTATTTGATAAAAGACTTACACAATCACATTTGTCAAATTATTTGCGTAATTTTACACCTGCTAATTACCTTGTAGAAATGTAGAATTGATATCAAACTTCTCTATTGTTTGTTATATGGGAAGTCTGGGTGAACTGGGTGTGAGGTGGGGTAGTTTAGAGTGAAGAACTAGGAGGGTCTTGCTGACCTGGAGAATGACTGGGTGAACTGGTGAAAGTTTCGGCAAACTGGATATTTTAATTATAAACACATGTTTTAAAAAATGCCAACTTCCATGCGTAAACAGGGTTTTAGGTGAGCAAGACACTTTTATTTTTGCACTTAAAATATACTTGCATATGTTTTTAAAATAGGCAGGAAAAGTACACACTTTCAATGCACTGCAGATGTCCATGTATAAGGAAACATACACATGTATGTAAGTGGAT
This sequence comes from Rhinatrema bivittatum, assembly GCF_901001135.1. Classification (NCBI taxonomy): domain Eukaryota; kingdom Metazoa; phylum Chordata; class Amphibia; order Gymnophiona; family Rhinatrematidae; genus Rhinatrema; species Rhinatrema bivittatum. Next base: position 123,773,524 of record NC_042619.1, on the reverse strand, counting down.
AGACATATGTGTGTTCCTGATACATGCAGGTTATAAAGTACCATAGTAGATCTCTGCATGGCCATATACAGGAATATATGGAGTCGTGCAAAGCTGTTTGAAAGTTACCCTCCCTATTTCCCTTAAAAAAAACTCAATCACTAGACAAAAGCTGGAGGAAAACAACCTAATTGGGAGCCTACTTCAAAATTAGCCAAATATTTGAAAATATTTTCAATGAGAAGTATTTACAATCTTTTCATTACTTATTGTTCCTATAATACCAATGTTACCGCTATAAAAAATACCAAACATGTATTTTTGTTGGTGAAAAACTGGATCATTCATATCAGGGTAACACAATAAAGTAAACTAATTTGCTCAATCATTCCAAAGCCATCAACCACCCACAAAATAAAACCAATTTCGTGAACAAGTATTAAATCCCAATAATATAAATAAATCCCCAGTGGAATAAAGTTCCAACTGTATGTCAATCTGTCTCAAGAGGGTTTTTAAAAATTCTGTTAACAAAAACATACAAAATCTTTAACTTAAAAACTCTTAAAGCAGTTTTTTAAATTCATTCTTCATAAATTGTATACATTTCTGCCATAATAAAAGTCACAACATTGTAATGAAAGGCAATAGTAAAAATAATAAGTCAAGACTTACTCAATTCTAGTATTCATAGCATATTCACAGGTCCCCATATAGTAAAAGGGAAGATGGATGAAAAGAAAACAGATTAATGTATTAATTTATTGTTACGATTCCTCCTGTAGCTGTGCCACAGGAGGCCTCTCACCTTTTCTGTGGAGGCCACACCGAAGGCGGGGCCTTGCCTGGACAGTCTTTCCTGGTTTTACTCCATGGCCTGGGAGGTCTTCATTGCCATCTGGGCCTGCTCTGCTTCCTCCTGGACTCTTTGGTTTGGGCCTCACCCCTTCTTCCTAAGGGGCCAGCCCGCAGCTCTTCTCTCTAGTTATAGGGCCACCCAGATGTGGCTCATCTAAACTCCTCCCAGGGAGTTGCCTGCTTCCTGCACTATAAAAGGACTTTTCTTTCGGTTCTGCTTTGCCTTGCATTGGAGTTACTTGCTCCTGGATGTCTTGCCTTCCAGCGCTCTGTCAGGCCTTCGTTCTTCGTTGGAGCCCCATGTCTCATCTTGATGTCTGTCACCTGTTCCTGATGTCTGTGATCCAGTCCTGATGTTCCTCGCCTGTTCCTGATGTCCTGTACCCCAGGTTCCTCGTCGCCTCCTTTCCTGGCGTGCCATGTTGTGGTCCGCGACCAGCCCATGGGTAGTGGCTGTGTGGGCGCTCATGGTACAAGGCCATCTTCACCTGCACAAGTACAAGCCTCCGGAAGACTTCTGCTTCAGTCCCGAGTTGTCTTTGAATCCTTGCTTGCTTCCGTCCTGGTCTTCGGAGTTCCTTGCATTGCGTCCGTCCATGCCAAAGACTCTGACTGAACAAGTGCCATTCCAGCATGGTCCGTGACCAGCCTAGGATGGGCTGTGTAGGGCGCGTCTTGGTACAGGCTTCTACCGAATCTTCGCCATGTTCCAGCTTCAGCTATTCCACACCTCGTCTGGAGTCTGCTTCGCATTCAAGCGTGGTCCGCGACCAGCCCATGGGTTGTGGCTGTGTAGGGCGCGCTGCATCGCTGTCTCAACCCAGTACTTGATCTTGCTCCTGAATATCTTTGCCTGCAGTACTTTGCCTCTGAACCTTCATCCAAAGTCCTTGCACGAGTCTTCGCTACGCACCCAAGTGAGTCTTCGTCTGTACCTCCAAGTTCCTCGTCTATGTCTAGAGTCTCTATGTTACAGAGCCTTCGTCTGCCCTTGTCTGTAGTCTGGCCTGCTGCTTCTTGTCATTCCTTGTGGCAGATCCGGAAGGGCTGGGAACGGTCGGAGGACTGTTCAATAACCAACACCATTGTGATGGCTCCAGAAGCATGCAGGTCCGGCAGAGGGTCAGACCATCCATCTCCACCCATGCTGGGACACGTCTTGCCTACCTCGGTGCTGCCTTGGAGTTCTCTAGGGTTGTGCAGAGGCCCAAGGGCACACAATCCCTTCAAGATGGGATCGCTCTCCTAGCGCTCCCCTTCCATAACATTTATTTATCAGCATTTATAATCCACCAATCCAAAACAAGATCTCGGTAGAGTACAGCAGAATAAAACATATATCCAACAACACATTAACTTAACTATAAATCAATACAACGTCAAAACAAAAAAAAATTTAGACATTCAATCTGAGACAGCCTGAGAAAAATAGGTTTTTACCTGTTTTCTGAAGAAGAGATAGCAAATAGCAGAGCTGAGGTCTACAGGCAATGGTTGCACAAAGTTGGAGAAGTAATAGAAAATGCACATGGCTCTAGTTTCTGCTAATCGATAAATTTTAAACTATGAAACCTCTAACTTATGTAGCTTGGAGGATCACAAAGAGCATGCAAAGATATATCTAACAAGAGAAGAATACAAGTGCTTAGGAATGTCATGATCAATTGTCTTCAAAATAAGAGAGATTTTCATAAATTGCATCCTCCAAAAATACATGTAATCAATGTAAAGCGTGCAAGATGGGAGTTCAAAATGTGAAATCCCAGTAATTAACTTAGTAGCAACATACTTTATCAATTGGAACACAAAGTAAACACAGGCAAACCTAAGTAAAGCGCATTACAATAATCAAACGGCCCGATTTTAAAAGGGCCACGCACATAACAAAGTGAGGGGTTATGAGCGTGGCCGGGTCTTGCGCACACCGCATGCATTTTAGAACGGGCCCAGCCACACACATAACCCCCATTACATACCGAAATGCCAGGCCCTGCAAAAGGGGTCTGATGGGGGGGAGGTCTGGAGGGGGTGGGGCAGGGCATTAGCCGCTGTCCGGGGAAGCGCACGCAGAGATTACTTCTGCTCCTGGGGAGCAGTAAGTATTAAAATAAAAAAAATTAGGGTTAGGTTAGGGATCGGGGAGGAGAGGGGAAGAGGTAGGAAGGGTAGGGTTAGGGATAGGAAAGTTCCCTTCCAGTTCGCTCCTTAATTGAAGCGGACTGGGAGGGAATTGGGGAAGGCCCAGTTATGTCGCCTTGCATATTTTGCTAAAATCCAACCCCCCTGCGCGTGCGAGTCGCAAGCTGCCCGCACATGCATGCATGGATTTTAAAATCTAGTGTGCATGTGCGTGTGGCTATCGAATTTTATAACATGCGCATGACGGGAACCGCTCGCACATAGACACGCACACACAGGTCTTAAAATCGACCCCATAGTGTGAGAAAACACATAAATAAATCTAACAAGTATAAAATCAATTTAGCTTGTGATGAGACATACAGTACCTACCTTGAAAACATGCAATCACATAATGGTTAATTTATTGGTAAAACCATTTACCCACATCCCCACAATAACACTAGTGTTTTTTTGCACAACTAAACAATTTCCACGCATAATCAAAATAATCTGTAAAGGAATTAATGACAATCTTAAAAGGATTTATTGTTAAGAGATCAACAAATAAACTTGAGAAAATGTCATAAAAAATTGAAATTGCAATGCACCTTTAAACTATTTCAACATATAGAATGGATTTAAAGTTTACACATACAGAACGTTTATCAACAATCCTATCACATAGTCTTGATCATGTTCAAATAATATCACATCATTTGGCAAAGGGGAAATCCAGAGAACAACTGGGATTTATGGCATTTGGACAGAATTAAATTGGGTAGACTAGATGGGTCTTATGGACCTTATCTGCCATCATATTGTACAGGTATGTGTCTGTTTCTGTGTGTGCTGGTTGTGCTGTAGAAGTTGTTGGGATGCTTGCAGGAGTGGAATAGATACAGGCGGTACCCATTCCCTCTGCATTCTGGCATGAGTGTTGGAAATACTTGGTGGGTGATGAAGCAATGGAGCCCTTATGTTGTAATCTCCCACACAGCAGCTTACAAAAGGCCGGCACAGTAGCAGTGATATATACCTCCATGCGGAAGACCTGGGTTTCATTCTTGAGCCTGGCTCTCACACTGGCATGGCACCTACTGGCCTAACTGCATACCGAGCTCCAGAAGGAGTCATGGTCTGTGTCCCCTGATTGGCTACAGTTGCTGCAGTGACTGCATTACATAGGGTGCTAGGGATGAAAATAACCTTGGGTAGTTACAGAAAAAAAAAAGACTCCTCATTCATAGCCCCAATAAGGCTGATTCTGTTGTGCAAACGAAAAACAGGGTTAAGGAGACTGCACTGGCTCAGTTATTATCAAAGGATGAAAAGATAGTTTAAATGTGAAAGAAACAAATGCCAAACGTTTTGCTTCTTTGGAAAACTGCTGTTTCTTTTCACTCTGGGGAAGATTTTTGACAGAACAGGTAAAAAACTGGTGAAATTAATCTGCATTCTCAAATAACGCATAAACTTTAATGGCAAAAAATATGCAGAATCAAAGTTTGCCACTTTTTTTGCACTGAAATCCTCCCAATAATGTAAATGGTGAAAATATTGTAATATGTGAAATCTGCAAAATATTTGCAAAAATATTTGTGAAATGAATATTGTTTTGGACAACCTTATCAATTATACGTACATTGAAAATAAACAACCAGATCCATGTGTTCAGATGAGATCACACCAAAATGACTACCTGCTTAAGCTGACAGAGTTGTTTAATGTTTGACTCAAACTTGTATGTGGAAAAGGATTTTACTGTTCTCAGTAGTAAGAAGACAAGATAATTGAAAAGCTGTTCACAAACTTTTAAATTAACTCATGCCCCTATGGTGATATTTTCAAGACAGAAAGGATTCTAGGGGGTTCACTAATTTTTTTAACTCATTAACACAAGTCATTAGATGGAATGTTTTTAGCTGGTTTCTGTGCAATTCTGTTCCTAATTAGCCTGGAAAATCCAAACTACTTAACCCTAAAATATATATGCCAGACTGTAGTATATTGTGAACAACCTATAATACTATTCAAGAAAGCATTTATGTTTTATTCACTGCATAAATATGCACATTTCTCCTTGGCCTCCTATGGATTTTGGAAAGAGAATCTTAAAAGACATAAAAGAGGTAATGTATATGTGGCATGCTTTGTATTAAGCTATGATAAACTGCATCTGTAAAGGATATCACACATCATATATTTATCTGGATGCATGACAAAGAAATTTTGCTATGCAGTGTCTTTCAGCAATGAAAATACAAAATTCAGCTTCTATTAATTAAGGGTTTGATTCACCCAAATTCAAGACCTAGAATTTGGCTGAAGGATATTTGAAAAATAAAATTTTCTGTTAAACATACTTTCTTAGTACACATTTTAAGATCGGTCCCATTATCTAATGTGGAATATATTACCAGTTTTGTTTCTATTATCTATAAGTTATATCATTTCTAACATGCAAAATCATTCTCCTGATGTTATCAACCATCTGGAGTTGGACAGAGGAAGCCATGGTCATGCCATGAAGTTCCTCAAGTTATATACAAGAAGTTAAAAATGCTTGCCCAAGCATCCATCAACACACAGACCCATTTAAATATGTTCAAAATCACTTACACATTCCAGCTTCATAGAAATAAAACTTAAACACTTCATAAAAAAAAGAAGTAACAAACATTATAATAGAGTAAAAAAAAGTATAAAGTATGCTACAGCCAGAAAAATAATAACAAAAAACTAATTTTACTATATTTATTCATTATATTTTACATACTATCTGTAACCAGGAAGGATGCATTTGCACACATAAGTGGATGCGCAAAGATTTATCTTACTATTTTATAAAAAGTGCAGCGTCCTGTATGTTTCAGTATGCATGAATATTTTCAATTTAGTGAAAGCACTTACTTTCTCTATTTTATTTATTTATTTAGAGTTTTTTATATACTGACATTCTTGAAAAAAATATCAAATCATATCGGTTTCCATTGAAACAGAACAATCGCGGTTATGGCGTTACATTAAAACAAGTTGTCAAATAACAAATATAGATAACAGGTATAAATAGAGCAGCAAATATAAATAACAAATATAAATAACAATATAAAAACAAATGTAAATAACAAGTATAAATAGAACAGCAAACAGTGGTAATTTATAAACATCCATGCTTACTTTCTCTACTTTATAAACATACTTGAAAGAAATATGATATGCATGCATAAGACCCTGATTTATACACGGAGGCAGGTATGTTTTATTGTGTGCATGCATACTCATGCATACTTGAAATCACCAGTTTGCTGATACCTTTGCCAGGTCATCCAGTCCATCTCCATTTCACCTACGCCCTTTAGCACTTCACCCCATAGCCCTAACAATTCACTCAGGCCTCCCACTCAGAAGTAGCAGACAAAATGTCAATTGCCCTAGTCAATTAGCAGATGTAAATTTGCATAAATAAGTTAGATAATTTGTATGTGAATATCTCTTATAAAATAGCAACTTCTGTGCCCCAAAGCACCCCTACACTGGTAAATGTACACTTGAAACCAAAAAGAGTCATGCATACTTTTGATATGTTTAAAATAGGATTACATGAATACAGGCTACTTATACACATATATGCAAATTTTCCATACCTGGCCCATTTGAAAAAAAAATACAAACATAATCACATAAAACTAAGTGTAAACTACTAAACTAATAATAATATAAATAGACTAACACCATACTAATAAGCAATCATAACGAAGTCAATGACAGCAGCTCACATACCTAAAAAGGGAAAATGAAATCAGTTCATAAAACAGCACTCGAAAGGGAACTTCAAAGATGAGTATAAAAGTAGGCTAGCAGTTAAATACTTGGTTGAACAACCATGCCTTCACAGTTTCCAGAGTTTAGAAAAATTCAGGGCAGAGTGAATGTCCTGAGGCAAAGCATTTCACTAAATAGAGGCTCAGTAACTGAAAGAGGAATGGTGTATCCTCATTGATTTCATCACAACTGGGGGGGAAAAATTGTAGCAATTCCTTTTGGGATGGATCAACATGTTCTCACTGGAGAATAAGGGACTAACAAATCATATAGTCCCTTAGAGGCCTGAAGGAGAGGCTACGATAGCTATGATAGCGAGGCTAGTTGTAATAGGGCAAGGATTTTTTATTTGTATTTATTGTTTTATGCTGATTAGGAAGATATTGTCAGGCACACCTTATTTGTTTTGTAGTCTGTTTTTTTTCTTTGTCCTTCATTTTTTGTATATTATGAATGTTTTAATTGTAATCCCTTTAGAACTGTAGAATAGGCAGAATAGAAATGGATAAAATAAATAAATAGTACAAGGTTTTAACATAGGAAGACAATTTAAATTTCTATATTCCAATTTTTTTTATATACCAGCTTTCTGTATTAAATCAAAGCAGTTTAAAATAAATACATGAAAAAAATAGTTTATAATAAGTAAACAAGCCTCTTCATCTCATTGCAGAACAGAGAAGACATGACTGAATTTGTTCGAACCATAAATAACTGTGGCTGCTGTGTTTTGCTGGAGTTACTGACGGATAAGCTTAACTCTGGTTTCTTAACTAACAAACAAGGCATTGGATCTGAAGGGGATGTAGCAAGATGCATCATGCCCAGCAAGAGATCAGTTCCCACTGGAGAGGTCATGTTAAATGAAGAAAATCTACTGCTAAAAACTGGGTTGATAGCCTCAACATCGCTGGCTCAAGCTACTGACTTGATGGTCAGACAGGAGGGTCATCAGTAGAAAAACTCCTCGCAAACAGTAGATACTTTTTCCTCGAAAAACACTGGGTTAGTGGTGGTTCAGCCAATCTGTTGGAAAATTGAAAAATAACGATAAAAAGTTGTTTGTCGGCTTGATTGATCTTATTAGAGTTGGGTTTTTTTTAGCCAATTTTAATTTATTTTGGTAATCTTTAACCACAGCTTCATAAAGATTTATGTTGTCACCGGTTTTAAGCTTTTGCTAGAGTCTTTCATGGTGGCGAACTTGTTTTTCTTTTTTTTTTTTTGTTTGGGTTTTTAACAGTCTCAGCCCAGCATGATACCAAGGTGGACCAAGTGTGATTTAACAAAGCGATGCTTGCACTGCCAAGTGTGATTTAACAAAGCGATGCTTTGCACTACCAAGTGTGATTTAACAAAGCGATGCTTGCACTGCCAAGTGTGATTTAACAAAGCGATGCTTTGCACTACCAAGTGTGATTTAACAAAGCGATGCTTTGCACTACCAAGTGTGATTTAACAAAGCGATGCTTTGCACTACCAAGTGTGATTTAACAAAGCGATGCTTTGCACTACCAAGTGTGATTTAACAAAGCGATGCTTTGCACTACCAAGTGTGATTTAACAAAGCGATGCTTTGCACTACCAAGTGTGATTTAACAAAGCGATGCTTTGCACTACCAAGTGTGATTTAACAAAGCGATGCTTTGCACTACCAAGTGTGATTTAACAAAGCGATGCTTTGCACTACCAAGTGTGATTTAACAAAGCGATGCTTTGCACTACCAAGTGTGATTTAACAAAGCGATGCTTTGCACTACCAAGTGTGATTTAACAAAGCGATGCTTTGCACTACCAAGTGTGATTTAACAAAGCGATGCTTTGCACTACCAAGTGTGATTTAACAAAGCGATGCTTTGCACTACCAAGTGTGATTTAACAAAGCGATGCTTGCACTGCCAAGTGTGATTTAACAAAGCGATGCTTTGCACTACCAAGTGTGATTTAACAAAGCGATGCTTTGCACTACCAAGTGTGATTTAACAAAGCGATGCTTGCACTGCCAAGTAAGCTGATCCGGCTATCAACCTGGCTAAGCAATGGTAGATCATTAATATCCACAGGAAAATGATACAACTCTGCAGCTAACACATCAAGGTCAATTTGTTTGTATTCTTAAAATGATAACACTGACACAGAAAAAGAATGGCAAAGCATACTAAAAGAAATAAAGAAATGATTGGTCCATGAGAGAGGGAGAGTACTAATAGAATCGCTTATAGTCATATCTTTACCAGACAAAAAAACAAGGTCAAGTGTACAGTAAGAGTGGGACAGTTCACCCACTGTAACAGAGAGACCTGCCAACGATGCTAGAAAACTATTGTCAGCTGCTTTAACAGGGTTGTCAGCATGAGTAATGAAGTCACCTAAAACAAGAAGATTTTCATACAAAATAGAAATATCCACAATAAGTTCCATATACTCAGAGAGTGATACATTTGCAGCATCAGGGACATTATAAATCAAAAGAAAGGTGAATTTAGTAGCAGCATCACCTTATAATAACAATGCATCAACTCCTGAATATGATCAAATTTCCAACTCTTAACAATAGATTTTAGAAAAGCCACTGCTACACCAGCCCCTGATTTACTCCTGCACAGGGCTTAATTTGTTGGGGAATGACCTGGAATGCAGTTCTGCTTCTTCTTTTCAGATATAAGAGGCAGAGCAGCTGGGATGTTCTCTTCCATCCCTTCTCCTTTAGCCAGTTTGCAGGGAAGAAGAGAGGAGCATAAGAACATAAGAAATTGCCATGCTGGGTCAGACCAATGGTCCATCAAGCCCAGCATCCTGTTTCCAACAGAGGCCAAACCAGGCCACAAGAACCTGGCAATTACCCAAACACCAAGAAGATCCCATGCTACTGATGCAATTAATAGCAGTGGCTATTCCCTAAGTAAACTTGATTAATAGCAGTTAATGGACTTCTCCTCCAAGGACTTATCCAAACCTTTTTTGAACCCAGCTACACTAAGGGGCGGATTTTAAAAGGGTTACACACGTACCCCAAAACCCGCTCCTGCGCACGCCGAGCCTATTTTGCATAGGCCCGGTGACGCGCGCAACGCCCATGTAAGTCCCGGGGCTTGAAAAAATGGGTGAGGCGTGGGTGGGGCAGGGCCGTCCAGGGCGGGGCATGGGCGTGGCCAGAGGCCTCTCCACTGCTGCTGGGCCGAGGGATCATGCGCCGGCACTTGGCCAGCGCGCGCAACCTACGCCTGCCCAGAGGCAGGCATAAAAAAAAATAAAGGTGGGAGGGGATTTAGGTAGAGCTGGGGGGTGGGTTGGAAGGGAGGGGGAGGGGAAGGTGAGGGGGCGGCGGGAACGGGGAAAGCCATCGGGGCTCCCCTAGGGTTTGGCGCACGCAAGGTGCACAAGTGTGCACCCCCTTGCATGCGCCGACCCCGGATTTTATAACATGCGCTCGGCTGTGCGCGCATGTTATAAAATCGGGCGTAGATTTTATAGGTACGAAAATCTTGCCCTAACTGCGCTAACCACTAGGGATGGGCTTCATTTTTATTTGCTGGGTCGGGCTTAGGATCGGGCGACCTGTGGAAAGCTTCATTTTCCAACGGGTAGTTTTTTTTTTTCCTTGGCAATTTTCACCGAAAAAAAACCCCCCACCCCAACCCTTCAAATGTAGTTAATTACAACCCCCCACTCTTCCAAACACCCCCCCCCCCCAAACTTGCCTAAAGTCCCTGGTGGTCCAGCGGGGGTCCTGGGAGCGATCCCTGCTTCTCTCGGGCCATCGGCTGCCAGTAAAAAAAAATGGCGCCCGTGGCCCATTGCCCTTGCCATGTGACAGGGGCTACCGGTGCCATTGGTCGGCCCCTGTCACATGGAAAGAGCAATGGATGGCCCACGCCATTTTCTAAGATGGCACTCCACTGTTTACCCTATTCCACTGAGAAAATTGACCATTTATTTCTTTTAACTATTTTGTAATCCATGAAAGGACATCGCCTCCTATCCCATAACTTTTTAGTTTTCTTAGAAGCCTCTCATGAGGGACTTTGTCAAACCCCTTCTGAAAGTCCAAATACACTACATCTACTGATTCACCTTTATCCACATGTTTATTAACCCCTTCAAAAAAGTGAAGCAGATTTGTTAGGCAAGATTTCCCTTGGGTAAATCCATGTTGACCTTGTTCCATTAATCCATGTCTTTCAATATGCTCTACGATTTTGATCTTTAGAATAGTTTCCACTATTTTTCCCGGCACTGAAGTCAGGCTCACTGGTCTATAGTTTCCCGGATTGCCCCTGGAGCCCTTTTTAAATATTGGGGTTATTTTGGCCACTCTCCAGTCTTCAGGTACAAAGGATGATTTTAATGATAGGTTACAAATTTTAACTAATAGATCAGAAATTTCATTTTTTAGTTCCTTCAGTACCCTAGGATGCATACCATCTGGTCCAAGTGATTTGCTACTCTTTAGTTTGTCATCTGGCCTACTACATCTTCCAGGTTCACAGTGATAAGGAGAGAGTGAGACCTGGAGCAGACAGAGCACAGATCAGCCACTCTACTCCCTAACCCATCCCCTTCCCTCCTGTTTTATTCCTCCTCTCCTCTTCTACAAGGAACAGGAGCAGAAGGGGTAAAGCTGAAGCAGATGCTGCAGAGCAAAACATAGGCACAAAAAGGGGGTGCATTAACTTAGGTTTGAAACATGAGCAATAATGCTAGTTGTCAAGGCTTCAGCAGTGGCCTTGATAAACACCATAGCTCACAAATTTCAAACTTGTGCTAATTCAAAACCTTTTTGAGTCTGTACCCAGGGCTTAATTTCTGGCGGAACAAACAAGAATAGTGTTTTGCCAACACTTTTCTGGTGGTAAATCAGTTCTGACTGTCCCCCATCATTTACAATGCCCTGAAGAATCAGTAGAGCCAGTGCTGGCAGGATAATTTCTGGCCCTTCAGGCTCCAGAGACAGCAGAGCAGAGTGAGCTGAAACTGCTTACCCCAAGACGAGAGCAGCTGCATGGCCCTTGATCCCTAGGCACAACTGAAAGGTCATCAGAGAGGATGGGAAGGAGTGAAGAGAGATGAGCTGAATGCCTGTCAGTCCCACTGCTTCTGTTGCTGCTGAGTGTTTTTGCTTATATATGAGAAAGAGAACGTATGTGAATGTGTGAGTATGAGAGAGAGAGAGTGTGTGAGTATGTGTGTGTGTCACCTGGCTCCTCCCCTAGGTCACACACAATCCTGGCCCCACTCCCTTCCACGCTGCTTCCCAGCCCCACCCGGTCCACAGTTCCACTTTCTTTTTGTCTACAAATGAAGCCCTGCTCCTGCATTTATAAAAGAACATTTAAGTCTGGGGGGCATGCCTGAGTCTATAAATATGGAATGTATTTATTTATTTACACAAATTTATTTATATACTGTTCACTAGTATTGCAGCGGCCTACAAAAATAAAAAACATACATAATTTTTGAGTTACCAGACAAAACAAAATGAAATAGATAAGAACATAAGAATATGCCATACTGGGTCAGACCAAGGGTCCATCAAGCCAAGCATTCTTTTCCAACAATGGCCAATCCAGGCCCCTGTACTCAAAAACTAAATCTATCCCATGCTACTGATGCTAGTAATAGCAGTGGCTATTTTCTAAGTCAACTTAATTAATAGAAAGTAATGGACTTCTCCTCCAAGAACTTATCCAATCCTTTTTTAAACACAGCTGCACTAACCACATCCTCTGGCAACAAATTCCAGAGTTTAATTGTGCATTGAGTGAAAAAGAACTTTCTCCTATTAGTTTTAAATGTGCCACATGCTAACTTCATGGAGTGCCCCCTAGTCCTATTATCCAAAAGAGTAAATAACCAATTCACATTTACCCGTTCTAGACCTCTCATGATCTTAAAGACCTCTATCATATCCCCCCTCAGCCATCTCTTCTCCAAACTGAACAGTCCTAAGCCCTTTAGTCTTTCCTCATAGGGGAGCTGTTCCATCCCCTTTATCATTTTGGTCACCTGTCTCTGTTAGGGGTGTGCATCCGTTTTCCATGTATTTGTAATCCGCAACTTATTTTGTCCTATCTGCTAAATACGTGGGGAGGCGAAACGCATCACGACTCCCCACGTATTAAACAGATTTCTGTTTTATTCGGCCTCCTAAATAAAAATTTAAAACCCCCCCCCCACCCGCCTGACCCCCCCAAGACTTACCAAAACTCCCTGGTGGTCCAGCGGCGAGTCCAGAAGCCATCCCTGCATTCTCACACCCACGTTTGCCTGTTTCATCATGACGCCGATAGACTGTGTCACAGGGGCTACCGGTGCCATTGGTCAGTCCCTGTCACATGGTCACCAGCGCCATCTTGTGCTCCTACCATGTGACAGGGGCTGACCAATGGCACCGGTAGCCCCTGTGACATAGTATGGGCAAAGGCTATCGGCGCCATTCTGAGTCCTGGCATCGGTCGGCCGGCATGCACGAGGTCGCTCCGGGACCCCCGTTGGACCCACAGGGACTTTTGGCCAGCTTGGGGGGGCCTCCTGACCCCCACAGGACTTGCCAAAAGTCCAGCGGGGGTCCGGGAGTGACCTTGAGCACGCAGGCCGTCCGATACCAATACTCAAAATGGCGCCGATCGCTTTTGCCCTCACTATGTCACACATAGTGAGGGCAAAGGCGATCGGTGCCATTTTGAGACGTAATCGCCTTTGTGTCTCAAAATGGCGCCGATCGCCTTTGCCCTCACTATGACACACATAGTGAGGGCAAAGGCGATCGGCGCCATTTTGAGTATTGGCATCTGACGGCCAGCGTGCAGGAGGTCACTCCCGGACCCCCGCTAGACTTTTGGCAAGTCTTGTGGGGTCAGAAGGCCCCCCCAAGCTGGCCAAAAGTCCCTGTGGGTCCAACGGGGGTCCCGGAGCGACCTCGTGCATGCCGGCCGACCGATGCCAGGACTCAGAATGGCGCCGATAGCCTTTGCCCATACTATGTCACAGGGGCTACCACCGGTGCCATTGGTCAGCCCCTGTCACATGGTAGGAGCACAAGATGGCGCCAGTGACCATGTGACAGGGACTGACCAATGGCACCGGTAGCCCCTGTGACACAGTCTATCGGCGTCATGATGAAACAGGCAAACGTGGGTGTGAGAATGCAGGGATGGCTTCTGGACTCACCGCTGGACCACCAGGGAGTTTTGGTAAGTCTTGGGGGGGTCAGGAGGGTGGAAGATTTTAATGATAGGTTACAAATTATTACTAATAGATCTGAAATTTCATTTTTTAGTTCCTTCAGAACCCTGGGGTGTATACCATCCAGACCAGGTGATTTACTACTCTTTAGTTTGTACCACATCTTATAGGTTCCCCATGATTTGGTTCAGTCCATCTGAATCATTCCCCGTGAAAACCTTCTCCGGATTGGATATCTCCCCGACATCCTCTTGAGGAAACACCGAAGCAAAGAAATTGTTTAATCTTTCCGCGATGGCCTTATCTTCTCTAAGTGCCTCTTTAACCCCTTGTTCATCTAACAGTCCAACTGACTCCCTCACAGGCTTTCTACTTTGGATATATTTAAAAAAATTTTACTCTGAGTTTTTACCTCTACGGCCAACTTATTTTCAAATTCTCTCTTAGCCTGTCTTATCAGTGTCTTACATTTAACTTGCCAACGCTTATGCTTAACCTATTTTCTTCTGTTGGATCCTTCTTCCAATTTTTGAATGAAGATCTTCTGGCTAAAATAGCCTCTTTCACCTCACCTTTTAACCATGCCATTAATTCAAATTGCCAATTGCCAAGCGGCGCCATCACTGTTACCTCTCTCACCAAATCATGTGCTCCACTGAGAATTAGATCTAAAATTGCTCCCTCTCTCATCGATTCCTGAACCAAAACATGCCATAAAACTGTGATTTATTCCATCTCTCTAGCATGTCCCTATGATACATTTACCCAGTCAATATTGAAGTAATTGAAAACTCCCATTATTACTGCATTACCGATTTGGTTAGCTTCCCTAATTTCTCTTAGCATTTCACTGTCTGTCTCACCATCTTGGCCAGGTGGACACTAGTATACTCCTATCACTATATAAATACAAGTTAAGTTAAATATTGCAATATAACCTTGCCCATTTTTATAACAGTGTTTAGTGGCAATATCCATTGAGAGACCTTACTGCACAATGTAAATAATATCCATAAAGAGACATTACTGCACAATGTAAATAATGTAAATAATCCACCTCTGTAAAGATTATTTAATTCTTGTCTATTCTTGTCTCCTTCTTCCCCCAGCTTTTACAACCTTGTTATATTGTAACTTTTTTACTTCCTCTGCACTGGTTAAAAGAACAAAGTTATTGCACCCCCTGTTATTTGTAAACCGGCATGATATGATTGTATCATGAATGCCGGTATAGAAAAGCCTTAATTAATTAATTAAATAAATAAATAAATAAATAGTATACGCTTCACATCATTAAGATTCTTTTAAAGCGTTGCTGAGTTAAAGAAAAAGATCTGCTATGATTGGTTGGGTGATAGCATTTTATTAATTTACCTGGCCAAAAGCCTTTTCAAATCTCCAACTTTTAAGGGCCTTTTTTAAATCGTTAACATCCACCATAGTTCTTAAGTTCTTGGGCATCGCATTCCATATTATTGGGCCAGCTATAGAAAAAGTGTGATCCCTTACTTCACCTATATGAAATGATCTGAAGGATTAACCTTGACAAAGAGGAGCAATATGAGTGGGGGGTGGATGGGAAATTTTAATGAAGCCGATAATTTATTACAAGGCCCAGAGCAGGGTCCAACCTTAAAACACTTGCTTGAAAAGGCCAAGATGACTAGCATTTCTCTCGAGCGTATCTTGATGGCAAGATACAAATATATATTATTGCTGAAGACTGCTCTATATCTTGTGCACTATTTTTTTTGGGGGGGGGGGGTTTTGACAGACAGTTCAATTTGGTAGAACTGAGTCCTAAGGCTTCTATTCTGTGAGTTTCAAATCTGTGCGGAAGTAAATCTTGGTAGTCGAAAGCATAATATCCCCAAAACCAAAAATCTTTTATGCAACACAAGAAACAATTCTCTGGCTGAATATCTCCAGATATTTAGTCATGGATGTGGCTTGAGGTACTTTTTTGCCTAAAGATATATTGCCCTACTACATCACGAATATGCATGTAATTATTTCTGAGGTAAATATCATTGTAACTAATTTCTTTTGTATACAATAAATTGTGAAGTAGAAAAGGAAGATACATTACTAGGTGAATTAATCTAAAGGTTGGTAAGAATGAGAAATGAGCTATAAAATTATTTTCTCATGGCCACGCTGAAGACTGATGAACAAGACAAGTACATTTAACCTTTTAGTCTTGTCTTCACACGTCTGAAGAAATCAATCACAGTTTGGTGAAAATAGCAAAGTAGTACAATTATAGTATGTTAAGTGTTATGACTTGCAGGTATGTGGGCCCTGGACTGAGGTGAGAGATGGTACCACCCATAGGGAGGAGCCCTGTGAGCCTCACCGTCGGGAGGTGCAGTCTCAGCGGATGTCAGACGCAGCTGTGGAATACAGTCTTTATTAGAGAGATAGAAAGGCACAGCCCGCGGAGCAGGGGGTGCAGGATAAAGTAACAAGGCTTGTGCAGAGGGGTATACCCAGAGGGAATACCTCAGACGTTAAGATCTGGTAATGGTCCGCAGAGCGGGGTATACCAAAGAAGTTACTCAGTAGGGATGATGCGGTAGTGGCCTGCAGCACAGGGTACACTGAGAGATTCCTCACTCCGAGATGGTATGGTAGTAGCCCGAGGCACGGGGTACACCAGAGAGGATCCCACAATAAAGCTGGTACAGTAGTGGTCCGTGGAGTTAATGTACTCACAGAGTGGTAGTTCCAGGAGAGGTCCTGTGGAACGGGAACAGACAGCAGTCCAAGGAAGAAGGCCCTCCGAGGAGCGGGTACCCAGAGCGTCTCAGGCCGAAGTGCAGGAACTGGAACAGGTAGTCTGTAAGAGTGAAGCGGATTCAGCAATGAAGGAACTCCTTGCTAACTTGCCAACAGCCAGTTAGCTAACTTGCCAACAGCCAGCTTAAGTATTGCCAAGTGAAGATGTCATCCGGAGGGGATGCCCCCATGGTTCCCGCCATGATGTGCTCAAGACTGGCGCACGCACCTAAGTGATCCCAAAGGCAAGATGGCGGTCAGCAGCGCCCACGCTGTCCCGGGAATGCCAGGAGGGTTGGTGGTAGCCTTCTTAGGGCTCCTCCCTGGGGGTTTTGGTTTCCTAGGATGAGAAGTGTGGAACTGTTTGATCAGTTCCTTGTCGAGGATGTTTGTTGCGGGTTCCCAACTATTCTCCTCGGGACCAAATCCTTCCCATGAGATAAGGTATTCCCAACACCTTCCACGCTTCCTCACGTCCAAGATATCTTCCACCTGATAGGTGATATCCTCTTCAGCCATAAGCGGTTGGGGTTCATGTGGTTTCCTTGAGAACTCAGACAGGATGAGCGGCTTTAAGATAGAGATATGGAAGGCATTGTGGATCTTAAGTGAAGTGGGTAACTGAAGGCTGTAAGTAACTGGACCCAGGCAGTGAAGTACTCACTCACACTCACAAAGAGGGGAGTAGCTGGCTTGTTACGGCGGTTACTACCCCAAATCAAATAAGCCTGATACTTCACTTTCAATGCATATACAGCATAGTTCTCTGCTTCAACGGCAGGGGAGAAGAAAAACTGATACTTCACACATCCAGCAGAGCTCTCTGCTTCAACGGCAGGGGAGAAGAAAAGAGGGTTCGCACTCACAAAGCGGGGAGTAGCTGGCTTGTTACGGCGGTTACTACCCCAAACCAAATGTGCCTGATACTTCACTTTCGATGCATATCCAGCATGGCTCTCTGCTTCAACAGCATGGGAGAAGACTGATACTTCACGCATATTCAGCATAGCTCCCTGCTTCAACGGCAGGGGAGAAGAAAAACAACCGATAAGGGCTGTATAACGTAGTCTGGGTAAAACAAATAAGCATGGGTGTAGCTTGCTTATTGCGGCGGCTACTACCCCTAACTAATCAAGCTAGATATTTCACTTGGATGCAGCTCCATCACTGCTCTCTACATTAAAGGTGGGGGTGGAAGGGAAATAGAACCAAGAGCTAAGAGAAACAGATAAGTATGAGAGAAAAAATGTGTGAAGCTTGCTGGGCAGACTGAATGGGCCATTTGGTCTTCTTCTGCCGTCATTTCTATGTTTCTATGTTACTGAAAAAGGCCCGATGTATCTGGGTGCAAAACGAGCTGAAGGCAGTTTTAGGCAGATGAAGCGGATACTGAGCCACACTTTGTCTTCGGGGTTCAACTGAGGAGCTGCCCGGTGATGGGCATCGTAGAACTTCTTAGCCTTTTGACCAGCTTGTTGGAGAAGTTGTTTAGTGTGCTCCCAGAGTTGGTGTAGTTCTTGTGCTGAGGCCTGTGCTGCGGGAGATGACACAGACAGAGGCACTGGAAGAGGAGGCAGAGGTTGGCATCTGTAGACAATTTGGAAGGGCGAAGATCCAGTAGAAGCAGTCTGGTGGGAGTTTAAAGCAAACTTGGCCCAGGGGAACAAATTGGACCAGTCACTCTGCCTAGAGTTTACTTTTGCCCGGAGAAACTGTTTTAATGTAAGGTTCGTCCTCTCTGTCTGTCCATTGGCCTGCAGATGGTAGGCTGATGTGAGGTCCAGAGATATGTCGAATTTTTTGCATAATGATCTCCAGAATTTTGCCATAAATTGCACCCCTCGATCAGAGAGGATGTGTCTTGGGAGGCCATGGAGGTGAAAGACATGGCGGATAAATAGTTTCGCCAATTCTGGGGCCTAAGGTAGACCAGGTAATGCCACGAAATGAGCCATCTTTGAAAAGCGGTCCACGGTGACCCAGATGGTGTTGTTGCCACTGGATAGAGATAAATCAACAATGAAATCCGTGGCTATGTGGGTCCATGGCTCACTAGATGCAGGAAGTGGTTGAAGAAGCCCCCAAGGGTGAACCGCCGGCAGCTTTTGACGGGTGCAAGTAGGACATGATTCCATGTATGCATGGACATTTTTTTCATGGTTGGCCACCAGTAGAACCTTTGCAGAGTAGAAAGCGTTCTAGCTTGTCCGGGATGGCCTGCGAGCAGAGAGTCAGGCGCCCATCTAAGGATCTTCCTTCTGAGTGGTCGGGGAACCACTGTCTTCCCAACTGTAACTGTGTGTGTGGTGGAACTGTGTGTGTGTGTAGGGTCGATGATGTGCCGTGGAGTATCTGGAACATCTTCCATAGTAAATGAACGGGAGAGTGCATCGGCTCGGGTACTTTTATCAGCTGGCCGGTATTGCAAGAGGAAATTGAATCAGGTAAAAAAAAGGGACCAACAGGCCTGCCTATGATTCAGGCATTGAGCATGATGTAATACTCGAGGTTCTTGTGGTCAGTGTAAACCGTGATTTGGTGCTGCACTCCCTCGAGCCATGGACACCATTCCTCGAAGGCTAATTTAATCGCCAGCAATTCCTTGTCCCCAATTCTGTAATTATGCTCCACGGGGGAGAAGCATCAGGAGAAAAACTAGCATGGGTGCAAGATGTGATTGGCTGAGTGTTGGCTGAGGACAGCACCAACACCAACGTCAGAAGTGTCTACTTCGATGATGAAGGGTCGTCAGGGATCCGGGTGACATAAGCACGGTTCTTGTAGGAACACCTCCTTGAGTTCTTGGAAAGCGGTCACGGATTCAGGAGACCACTGAGAGGAATTGGCTCCTTTTTGAGTTATAGCTGTAAGTGGGGTGGTCAGTGTTGAATAATGGTGGATGAATGACCTGTAGTAGTTAGTGAAACCCAAGAATCTTCGTAGTGCTTAAGACCTGTGGGTTGCGGCCAATCCCGAATACACTTGGTCTTTTGTGGATCCATCTGGAACCCCTGGCTGGAGACCACATAGTCTAAAAAAGGAACAGATTCCTGGTGAAAGGAGCATTTTTCCAGTTTGGCATATAACTGGCTGTCCCTCAATCTTTGTAAGACGTTGGCGACGTCCAAACGATGGCTCTGAAGGGTCTTGCGAGAAAACCAGAATGTCATCCAGGTATACCACTACTCAGCTGTAAAGCATGTCCCTGAAGATTTCGTTCATCATATTTTGAAATATTGCCGGGGCATTGCAGAGGCCAAACGGCATTACTAAATATTCAAAATGGCTGTCACGGGTGTTAAATGCGGTTTTCCATTCGTTGCCCCGGCGTATCCTGACCAAGTTATATGCTCCTCTGAGGTCCAATTTGGTGAATATTTTGGCCCCTTGGAGCCTGTCAAAAAGTTCCAAGATTAATGGCAATGGGTAGCCATTTAAGCCATGGTAATCTATGCACGGCCGAAGGGAACCGTCCTTCTTCCCCACAAAAAAGAACCCGGCTCCAGCAGGAGATTTAGAAGACCGTATGAAGCCTTTCGCCAAATTCTCTTGTATATATTCGGACATGGCCTTGGTTTCTGTTAGAGAAAGGCCTGTGCAGAGGGGTAATGGTCCGCAGAGTGGGGTACACTAAAGAAGTTACTCCATAGGGATGATGCGGTAGTGGCCTGCAACACAGGGTACACCGAGGGATTCCTCACTCCGAGATGGTATGGTAGTGGCCCGAGGTACGGGTACACCAGTGAGGGTCCTGTAGTGATGATGCGGTAGTGGCCTACAGCGCAGGGTACACCGAGGTGGTTCCTCACTTAGAGATGGCACGGTAGTGGCCCAAGGCATGGGGTACACCAGAGAGGATCCCACAATAAAGCTGGTACAGTAGTGGTCCGTGGAGTTAATGTACTCACAGAGTGGTAGTTCCAGAAGAGGTCCTGGGGAACGGGAACAGACAGCAGTCCAAGGTAGAAGGCCCTCTGAGGAGTGGATAGCCAGAAACAAGGAAGAGCCCCCGAGGAACAGGTACCCAGAGCGTCTCAGGCCGAAGTGCAGGAACTGGAACAGGAAGTCCGTAAGAGTGAAGTGGATTCAGCAATGAGGGAACTCCTTGCTAACTCGTCATTAGGCAGGGCCAGCTAGCTTAAGTATTGCCGAGTGAAGACGTCATCTGGAGGGGACACTCCTGAGGTTCCTGCCATGACGTGCTTAAGACGCGTGCGCGCCTAAGTGATCTCAAAGGCAAGATGGCGGTAGGCAGTGCCTACGTGTTGTGAACCTGCTAGGGAGTTAGCAATCTGTTATGGATTTAGACTGCGGAGTTAGCAGTCTATTAGGAGTGAGCTCCTCTGGAGGGAAGAGCTAGCAAGCTGGTTGTGAATGACACCTCAAGAGGGAGGAGTTAGCACTCTGTTATGGATCTGATGCCAGATGGACGGAGACATCAGATAGGAGTAGCATTCTTGTAATGTGCGAGCTCTTCTGGAGGGAGGAGCAAGCACTCTGTTATGGTTAAACTCCAATGAAGGGGAGAGGTAGCAATCTTATAGGAAAGGTCCGTGTTAGAGCTAGGAGTAGCAATCTATTGTGTACTAGTTCCAGAAGGAGGTGGAGTTAGCAAGCTGTATGAATCTGTTGCTGAAGACCCCAGGTAGGAAAGGAGTAGCCATCTGTTACCAGCGGAGTGCTTGGAGAGGACACTCAGCTGTAGAGGAATGTAGATAGGTGAATCCTTGGGCCGATGGCAGATGACTGCGCCCCCAGGAGGATATCCTGAGAGGGACCACCGGCTAGGCTTGAGGTGGCAGTAGTGAGCTGCTATGCCCGGCAGGGCTGAAGTCCCTCAGGTACTGGAACACAATCCCAGGGTAGCTGAGCTGTAGAGAAACTAAAGACAGTGAGTAGACAGGTAATACTGTGTTCATAGCCAGAACTAGATGACATATCTCACATAAGGTCTTTAGAAGGCTCAGTAGCTGGAAAGGGTTAGGCCCTCGAGGAGCGAGCACCTGGTTCCAGGGAAAACTCTGAGAGAGCGATGGTAACTCACAAAGTCTGTGTCTATGATAGCTTCCAATAGGCAGAAGAGAATATTCAGAGTGTTTAGGAACATGGGCCCTTGAAGAGCGAGTACTGGTTCCTATCGGCAAACTGAATAAAGATAACTCACAAATGTCTGTATCTGTGATAGCTTCCAGGCAGTAGAGAATCTTCAGAGTGTTCAGGAACATGGGCCCTTGAGAAGTGAGTACCTGTTCCTATTGGCAATCTGAAATAGAGAAAAGAGAGTGAGGCCCCCAAGGAGCGGGTACCCCTGGTAAGTCCGAGGAGGCAGAGTAGAAAAGGTAACTAAACCCTTTGCTAACTCAATCAGTTAGCAATTTCTGAGACCTTTCATATTGGAAGCAGATGACGTCAATTCAGGGGAACGCCCCTGAGGTTCACGCCCTTGCTGGTACATCTTTCGGAGCCCATGCATGCCCTACGTCATCAGGAACATGGCGGATCCACAGCATCGTGCCGCTCCGGGGACGCCGGAGGAAGACGGCAAGAAGATGCCGCGGCAGCAAGCCGTCCATCAGGCCCGGAGGGAGTCGCCACAGTGGTAAGGAGGGTGGAGTGAGGGCGTCAAGCAGCGACGGACGCAACACTACGCTATCCCGGGAATGCCAGGAGGGTCGGCAGTAGCTGGCGGAAGCCGCCACTTTACCCAGTGGTGTCAAAGTAGTAAAGAAAGAGGTGAGCATTAGTGGTCACAGCCATCTGCGACTGACGGGAGTAACTTTGAGATTAAATACAAACAAGACCAAGGTTTTGTGGGTGGCAAATTTAGAACCTGATCCAGAATTTCAGGTACAGTTAAATGGGTGGGGGGGAGGTCTCACATGATGCAGCTCAGAGCAGAGGGTTGGTTTCTCTTTGACTCCTCAACAACACAGAAAATATAGCAGTTCTTTCTGAGGACAGCAAATTGGGAAGCCTCACACTATGCAGCAATGGGTCCCAATGTACAAGAGAAGAAGTCAACATCTCTAGAAACCAAGCAGAAGTTGGATAAATATGCTTGTGTAACATACCTCTAGGAACTAGGGCAGAGAAATGTTGAATCATCATTGTGACATGAAAAGACTGACAATAGAGTGCTGTCTCTTTAAGAGCTGAGGGGGGGGGAAAGGAGATTCAAAATTTGATTGTATTGAGCGTGTGCGAACAGATCACTGCTCAGCTTGAACAGAGTTCCTGCCCTGCTCTGAACTAATAAATATTATCTGTGCTGATTAAGGTGAGCAGCCCTCTATAATTGTATTCATGTGTAATGTATTTATGTTAGTTAACATTGTTTTGAGATGTATTGAAGTTGTTTTTTACTTTACCTAAAGAGATTTATAAAAATTGGATTGTATTGAGCGTGTGCGAACAGATCACTGCTCAGCTTGAACAGAGTTCCTGCCCTGCTCTGAACTAATAAATATTATCTGTGCTGATTAAGGTTTTCTTTTCTGGAACCCTGCTGTGGACGACTTGGGAGTAGTTGAACTGTGCCCTGTCAGGATTTGAAGCTCTTCTTTCGGATAGAGGCTGCTGTATTGTGGATTTGGCAGTTGAAGCAGCAGTACTGACGCCCTCTTCAGCTCTAAATTCAAATGGACACACAGTAGGATACAATCTGGGACTTTGCTTGTTCAGAGACTGCTTAAGGTCGGGTGCTATATCACATGCTGATTCTGGTTGAAATACTTAACATGAGTTTATGACAAAGTTGAGTTTTCTCTTGTACTATATACATGTGTTTATATGACAAATGCAGATGCTTAGGAAGTGAACAGATTTATTTCAGTCATTCATTCCAGTAAAGATAAAACTGTTACTCACTAAAGAGCGTGTGGATTCATTTCTGATACTGGGTTGGGAATCAAAGTGCAGGTTTCAGACACAAGGAGTCATAAAGAAAATTGAACTTCAAGGGTTACAACAAATTCTGGCGCATCAACGTGGGGCGGTGTTTCTTTTTTTTTCTCTCTGTCTGACCTGCTACTGAGCGACCCAGCATCATTAGTGAAGTGAGCACAGTATTCTCTTTGTTTCTTTCTCATACAAAATGGAGTATTGCAAGTACTATGATTGTATTCCTGATAGATCTGTTATTCTGAGTTCTGTAAATCCTGAAATATCTTTAGCAAGTGTAGAAGATGCCTTAAGCCCAGCGGGTGTAGTTACAAAATTGAAACGTTTAAGAACTGAGTCATCTGATCAAGTTTTGTGTGAGTTTGAAGAACCGCTTTCTATAATTATTTTAGAAAGAATGAGCTTAAAAGGGGAACTGGACAGTCAGTGGATAATTTTACCTGTCTTAGATGAGACAGTATCAGAACAGGATGTTGAGTCAATGTCCCCTGAAGCATGCACTGACCCACTAGTGAGTGACATACTTTTAGATATGACAGATCGACTTCAAGAAGAATTAGCATATATAGCTGACAGTCATAAAATCAATATTCAAGATCTGAGAAAAAGAACATCTGCTCTCATGATTGAGAGTTTGGGGTCACAAGAAAAAGAAACACGAGATATAGATCAATCACCCCAGAGTATATTGCAGACTCCAGTTAAAAGCCGAAAAAGAGTCCCCAAGTGCTTGGATGCTATGCTAACCCAACATCCTGTGGCAGTCAATTCTTCTCAATATTCCATTCCACCAATTTCTATTCCTGCGGATGTTTCAAAGGTTATAGTGGAGCATGTGATCAAAACTCCTAAGGAAAAGGGCGCAGAGTTGAATCATACGTACTACAAAATTAAAGTTTTCTCTGGAAATGTCCCTAAACCTAGTAATGAAGGAGACTATGAAACTTGGCATATTCAAATTAAGCAATTACTGCAGGATCCAGATCTCACCGCAGGTGCAAAAAAAGGAAATTAATTGAAAGTCTCCTGCCTCCAGCTTTAAATATTGTCTCTTACATAGATAAAAGCGCCACAGCAGAGCAGTGTTTAGAGGAACTGGAGAAGGCATATGGCAGTGTAACTAATGGAGAGGAATTATTTTTTCAATTTATTGAAACTTTCCAGAATGGTAAAGAAAAATCTTCAGACTATTTGAGAAGGCTTCAGGTCCTGTTACAGAAAGTCGTGGAGCGGGGAATTTTCTTTGGGCTCGTCCCAGACAGGCAGTTACTACAACAGTTTGTACGTGGGTGCTGGGAGGAGACCCTGATTACCCGACTGCAATTGAGGGACTTATTAGAGAGCCAGTCAAAGAAACTGCCACAGTACTCGGAGCTGCTATTTAAAATCAGAACGATTGAGGAAGAAAGAAACATGAAAGAATCTAGAAGGATATGTCAATTGGGAGTTACCCAGATTAAACCTGTAAGCAGGACTTACCTAGCAAATGACATAAGCATTGCTCAACATATGACACCAGAGGCAAGTGAGTTTAAGGTGGGATCTGAGTTGGGAACATTTTCAGGAGAAGATAATGTTTTGCTCGCCCCATTGATCACTCATTGTAGAGCTGCCAATTCAGAAATAGTAAATAGCCCTGTTGCAAACAGCATGATGCAAAGAAACTCTTGGGTAGAGAAGATGCCTCAAAAAGGGAGGCATCATCCCAAGATACTTTCATTTTGCTATAACTGTGGAGAGAATGGACACATGATGGGTGAATGCATCAATCCTGTAAATGCTGCTCTAGTCCAACAGAAATTGCGGGAAAAATTTGAAAAAAAAAAAATACCCAGCATTAGGCAGGTTTCAAATACTCCTTTAAACTAAAAAGGTGCTTTTGCGAGGGGCAGACAAAGGCACCAAATACAATTCAGATAAGTCCCAAAAGAAAAATATCCAGTGATCATATCCCACCATGTCCTCTACCAGATGATGTTTTGAAACGCCTCGTGGGAAAGGTTTGTTCTGCAACCGCTTATTTGGATGGTGTGCAGTGCCCTTGCTTAGTGGACACTGGCTCTCAAGTGACGTGCATAACACAAACCTTCTATGAAGACTATTTATCACATCGGAAGCTATACCCGCTAGAAGACTTACTTTGTGTTACGGGTGCAGGAGGTCAACCTGTTCCTTATCTGGGGTATATTGAAGTTGAAGTACAGTTTCCCAAGGAGGCCTGTGGAAGTGGGAACAAATATTCTGTCCTTGCTCTAGTCTGTCCCGATCAAAAGAACAAACCCCTGCCTTTAATAGTGGGAACAAATATTCTCAGACATCTAATACATGACTGTAAAGAACTGGCTGGCCCAAATTACCTTAAGGAGTTAGCCATGGACAAAAATTGGGTAACTACATATCAGACCTATGTTTCTCATCAAAGTTCCAATCAAAG
Organism: Rhinatrema bivittatum; assembly: GCF_901001135.1. NCBI lineage: Eukaryota > Metazoa > Chordata > Amphibia > Gymnophiona > Rhinatrematidae > Rhinatrema > Rhinatrema bivittatum. The sequence continues at coordinate 123,747,447 of NC_042619.1, read as the reverse complement.
AGTTACTAGGCCAATGATGGCTAGATTGACCAGCACCAGACCAATAGTGTTCGAAAGGGATGAAGCGAAGGAAGTGGAATGCATTCTGAGAATGCCCAGACATGGTCAGAGTTTGTCCATATTGCTTGAGGCTTCAGAAAATTATCCTCTACCCGGAGGCTTACTAGTACAACCTCAACTCATCCGAACTGGCAGTAAGTCGCACACAAAGGCTAGGGTGCTATTGAAGAATATATCGGATTGTAGCATCAGTTTGCCTCCTAGAAGGACATTGGGTGTAGGTGAGCCAGTCGATATAGTGAGGACCATGAACGTTACAGGCTCGACCTATAAGGATGGTGCTAAACTAGAATCTATTGGAGAGGGTAACATGGAGTCTGAGAAGGTGTCGCTAGACTTCGGAGATTCTCCAATATCTGAAGAGTTTAAACAGCATATAGAAAAGAGAATTAATCAAGAGGCAAAAGGAGCATTTTCCTGTCATGACCTTGATATTGGATGTATTCCAGGAATAATGCATAAAATCACCCTGTTGGATCCAACTCCATTTAAAGAGCGCACACGTCATGTATCCCCAGCTGACTTTGAGGATCTCAGGCAGCACCTGAAGGAGCTATTAGCCACAGGAGTGATTGAGGAGTCTGATAGCCCTTATGCTTCACCTGTGGTATTGGTTAGAAAGAAGAATGGTACCTTGAGGATGGTTGTTGATTATCGTAAATTGAACAACATAACCAGAAAAGACTCCTATCCGTTGCCTCGAATTGAGGAGACATTCACTCTCCTATCAGGTAGCAAGTGGTTCTCAGTACTAGATCTCAAGAGTGGGTACTATCAGATTGAGGTAGAAGAAATGGATAGGCCTAAAACTGCATTCACCACGCCCTTTGGAAACTGGCAGTTTAAGAGAATGGCTCAAGGACTGACAAATGCTCCAGCAAGTTTTCAAAGAATGATAGAGAAAGTAATGACTGATATTAATCTACATGAAGTTGTGGCCTTCTTGGATGATCTTATAATATTCTCGGACACACTGGAAGAGCATGAGGACCGATTGATGAGGGTGTTACAACGACTGTTGAAATGTGGATTGAAGCTCTCTCCATCTAAATGTAAATTCTTTCAGAAGTCAGTGAAATATTTGGGTCATCATATCTCAGAGAAGGGGGTGCTCCCCGATGAAGAGAAAATTTCAGCCATTACTAAGTGGCCACAACCTAAAAACATTAGAGAGCTGCGATCTTTTCTAGGATTTGCGGGCTATTACCGAAGATTCGTGAATCAATACTCACGCTTGGTGAAGCTGCTCAGTAATCTGTTGGTGGGACTAACAAATAGTCGAAAGGATAGGAAAGAAGCCCGGATTCAAAGTCAGCAGCTATTGGGTACGCGGTGGACCTCAGAATGTCAGAAAGCATTCGAAATTATAAAGGAAAAACTCACGGTTGCCCCTGTGTTGGCTTTCGCAAATTGGAAGCTACCTTATGTATTACACACTGATGCCAGCACTACAGGGCTAGGCGCTGCACTTTACCAAATTCAAGAAGGAAAACTGCGAGTGATTTCATATGCCAGTTGTGGGCTCACTAAAAGTGAACGGAATTACCCTATCCACAAATTGGAATTTTTAGCCCTTAAATGGGCAGTTTGTGAAAAATTTCATGATTATCTATATGATGCAGAGTTTAAAGTAGTGACAGATAATAACCCTCTGATGTACGTCCTGACGACGGCTAAACTGGATGCCACAGGTCATCGATGGTTAGCATCCCTCTCCCTGTACAACTTTGACATCGGATACAAATCTGGTAAAGCCAATATAGATGCTGACGGGTTGTCTAGGAGACCACATGATCCTGAAGATGATGATGAAGAATTTTTGAAATATGAGGAAAGGGTTGCCAAGATGCTATCTCGTGTGAAGACAGATCAAGAAGGAATGGACACTCTATCTAAGGTAATATGTAAGGCGGCATTCCAGAAGCATGATGTCTCTATTTTGACACATATTTCAGAAGATTCGGGAGACTACGACACTCCCATTACACCTCATTCTACTTCCAAGTTTGAGTGCAGCCCTGGTGCCTTGGTGGAAATCTTACCTGCAGGAGGAGATGCTGTTCCAGATGATTTTGATGACCCGGACCTGTGGCCTGGACAACCCACCCTACCTGGGTTTACCTTGGGTGACTGGAGAGTGTTCCAGAGGGAAGATCCATGTTTATCCCAAGTCATAATGATGCTGGAGAGAGGTGAGAAATTTGAAGATCGAGACAGGAATCGGGAGCATCCAGAATTGCGATTATTCTTCAGAGAATGGCAAAAACTATGTCTTCAAGAGGGAGTACTTTTCAGAAAAGTGATGAGGAGTGGAGGACCACACCAACAACTTGTGATTCCAAGAAAATATCGTCAGAGAGCTCTGGAGGGGGTACATGATGAAACTGGCCATCTGGGTTGTGAACGGACCTTGGACTTAGCACGTGCACGTTTTTATTGGCCGAGAATGGCACATGGGGTAGAGCAATGGGTGAAGACATGCGAAAGATGTGTGCGGAGAAAAGCTAGAGCAGAAAAAGCAGCCCCCTTGGTAAATATAAAAGCTTACGCCCCCATGGAGCTAGTTTGCATTGACTTCCTTACCTTAGAGCCTGACGACAAGGATACACGAAATGTTTTGGTAGTCACGGATCACTTTACTAAGTATGCTCAGGCATATCCCACTAGAGATCAGACTGCAAGAACTGTTGCTGTTACCCTGTGGGAGAATTTCATCTGCCACTATGGATTTCCAAAACGAATCCATAGTGACCAAGGAGCCAATTTTGAATCTGAACTCATTTCAGAGCTATGTAGAATAGCAGGCACTAAATCCAGAACCACTCCATATCACCCTCGAGGAAATCCAGTAGAACGCTTCAATAGAACCTTAATAGAAATGTTGGGTACATTAGAGGATAAGCGTAAGGAACATTGGAGAAAATATGTTCGGCCACTAGTACATGCCTATAATTGTACTCGGAATGACAGTACTGGAATTTCTCCGTTTTTTCTCATGTTTGGAAGAGAATCTCGACTTCCAATAGACTTATGCTTCGGCATCAGTCCAGTGGGTCATAACGCTAAAACTCATCACCAATATGTACGAGAGTTACGTCAGAGGTTGAAGTATGCATACGAGCTGGCTACTCAGGAAGCTGAGAAACATCAACTAGCCAACAAACGCAGATGGGATGCGAAAGTAATGCCATCCTCAGTGGAAGAGGGTGATAGAGTATTGGTCAAGAATGTGAAGTTGAGGGGCAAGCACAAATTGGCTGATCGGTGGGAGTCTTCAGTGTATATTGTGGTAAAACAAATTGAAGGTATACCAGTCTATGTGGTGAAGCCAGAAACAGGGGATGGACCCGAAAGGACGTTACACAGGGATCTACTGCGCCCCTGTGGATTTATTTCTGGAAGAGAAGAGGCTGATATTCACTGTGAACCATTCAATAGTACCAAGCAATTGATGAAAAAGCAGAAGGAGGACGCTGAGGATAGTATGGATGGCTCTATCATGGAGAGCGGAAGTTCAGATCCAGCTGAACTGGAAGAGAGTCCAATTACTGGTGAAATTCAGTCAAATGGAACATTAAATCCTAATGCGGAAGAGTTTCATCCAGAGTCATGGGAAGAGGATCCTGTGGAAGTTAGTATACCAGTAAATCATAACAATTCATGCGATTTGAACAGCTCAGTCAATGAAGAACAGCGTGCATCCTCCTCGGGGAAGAGGAAAACTCTTGATGAATCAATGACCAAAATAGGACTTCTACCGTTACCTCAAAGATCGCAGAGACCAAGGAGACTGCCTAGTAGATTCGATGACTTTGAAGTGCAATTGCCCAAGGGGTTGCACAGCCACAACATATTGAGACAGTCATATTCAAGGAATCCATTGGAGGCGTGTATATCCATGCAGCAACTAAGTAGTATGATGCAAGAGATATTGAGCAAACAGAGTTAATATATAAGCTGTGGACATAAATACCTGCCGGGGACGTCAGGTTTTAGGAGGGGACCATGTAACATACCTCTAGGAACTAGGGCAGAGAAATGTTGAATCATCATTGTGACATGAAAAGACTGACAATAGAGTGCTGTCTCTTTAAGAGCTGAGGGGGGGGAAAGGAGATTCAAAATTTGATTGTATTGAGCGTGTGCGAACAGATCACTGCTCAGCTTGAACAGAGTTCCTGCCCTGCTCTGAACTAATAAATATTATCTGTGCTGATTAAGGTGAGCAGCCCTCTATAATTGTATTCATGTGTAATGTATTTATGTTAGTTAACATTGTTTTGAGATGTATTGAAGTTGTTTTTTACTTTACCTAAAGAGATTTATAAAAATTGGATTGTATTGAGCGTGTGCGAACAGATCACTGCTCAGCTTGAACAGAGTTCCTGCCCTGCTCTGAACTAATAAATATTATCTGTGCTGATTAAGGTTCTCTTTTCTGGAACCCTGCTGTGGACGACTTGGGAGTAGTTGAACTGTGCCCTGTCAGGATTTGAAACTCTTCTTTCGGATAGAGGCTGCTGTATTGTGGATTTGGCAGTTGAAGCAGCAGTACTGACGCCCTCTTCAGCTCTAAATTCAAATGGACACACAGTAGGATACAATCTGGGACTTTGCTTGTTCAGAGACTGCTTAAGGTCGGGTGCTATATCACATGCTGATTCTGGTTGAAATACTTAACATGAGTTTATGACAAAGTTGAGTTTTCTCTTGTACTATATACATGTGTTTATATGACAAATGCAGATGCTTAGGAAGTGAACAGATTTATTTCAGTCATTCATTCCAGTAAAGATAAAACTGTTACTCACTAAAGAGCGTGTGGATTCATTTCTGATACTGGGTTGGGAATCAAAGTGCAGGTTTCAGACACAAGGAGTCATAAAGAAAATTGAACTTCAAGGGTTACACTTGGAAAAGGCTGGTACTGAGATGGAGGGGGTGCGGTCTCCATCTTGTCTCACTGAGGAAACTGCATCAGACAAAAGAAATCTGGCTGAGCACAGTGTTGAGGCAGCTGTAAGCACAAGAAAGTAATATTGTCTGTAATATAAGACTGTCAAAAGATATTAAAAAATAAAATAGACTCTGAACAGTAGATAAATCATTTATATAACAAGATATCAAGAAGCATAATTTGAGGCTGAAAAGCTGCTGTTAAATATCAGTTCTATAACGTTACCAAATGAAAAATGCTATAATTAATGAAGTTGCAAAATTAGATGATTTACAACAGTGGTTTTCAACTAAGTCCTCAGGACACAACTAGTCAATTAAGTTTTCAAGATGTCCTCAGTAAATATGCATGTTATACAATCTGCCTGTAATTCCCACGATTGTGCAGCCAAGGAAGAAACCACATAATTAGCTTGTCAAATAATTGCCAACCTGCCACAGAATCAACATCCCTGAAGTTTTCCCTCCCACTTGTCTTCAGTCTCAGCTTTTTCTGCTCTTACTCCAGTCTCTTCCCCCACAAACAACCTGCATGGAACCCTCTCCTGTTGTTCCCCATCTCCCTGTCCTGAAGTAAACAGGAGAGGAGGAGAAAAGATGGAGTGGACAGAGAAAACCAGTCAGAATTTTTGATCTCTTAATAATGTATGTAGTCAACCATAAACCAGCTATAAAGACTTGGATTTATATTTTAGAAATCTGCAACCGCTGGTGTCCCATAGCTGGCAGTGAGAGCATTAATTTCAAGTCATATAAGCTTTGATGACTGGCACTACTGCTGAAAAGTTTCAACTGTGTGCTAATTCAACCCCTTTTTGTGTCTATCATGTGCCCAATACATGTGAACATATTCTTCTCTGTAATTAACAGTACAACAAAACTATTGATGCTAAAGGCATTTTAAGCATACATAAGCTTATATTCTCAGAAATATAAAAAGGATGGTTGCACTGTATTTCAATCCAAAACAAAAATGGCATTTCATAGTTAAAAGTTTGTAATATATGTCTTTACCTGATAAATAGTTGATTTATATACTTAGTAAATTTTGTTTTTGTATATAGTTTAAATATTGTTTAAAACCAACATGAATGATTTTCAATTAAAAATTGACTTTTTGCAAAGTCAGTAGTGAATCTTTATGCAACATTATGCAAATCTGTCAGATAATTGTCACAGAATCTTGAAAAATTTGGGGCTCTGGATATAAATTTGGACGCAGTGCTTGCACATCTATGTTCTTACAGATTCATTGTGGATATCTGTTGCATGTGCCAGCCGCAGCAGGCCCACGGCCAGGCCCACTTACCCCCAACTGCTAGCTCCAGCTCCTGGTTCCTCCTCCCTTGTGGCTGTGGGCAACCGCCTGCGCACCCAAGCCGCCTCCGTCGTCCCCGGCTCCTCCGAGGACTCCTCAGCTCTGTGGTGGGTCTCCCCGCATGGCCTGCGGGGAGATGCCGCCGTCCTGTGCCATGCCACCTCCTAGGTGCACGCGCATACATCTGTCCCTGCTTTAAAGGGGCCATAGCAGGAAATCAACCCGCGGCCCCGGATGATGATGTCACTGAGTCTCGAAACTTAAGGCCGGGCCCAGCCAGTGCTTCCTTGCCTTGACAACAGGTCTCCATGCTTGTCATGTGCTCTTTGCTTGTTCTTGCTTTCATCTGCATTCCCGCTTCCTGGTTTGTTACTGTTCTCGTCTGTGTTCCTGGTTCCTGATCCTGCCTATGCTCCTCGTACCCATTCCTGTCCTTGCTCCTGATTCCTGTGTCTACCCAGTCCTAGACCATGCTAGTGATTGACTTCTGGCTTGACCCCTGCTTTGCCTGACCATTCTCAGGCTGTCTCCTGGTTTTGACCTGGGCTTGTTTGATCGCCTGTCCTTGCTTGCCACCTGCCCCAACCACAGCCTGCTTCCTCTACGCCTCTATTGATTACTTTCTGGATTTGGCCTCTTAGGCTTTGGCCTTCTTTTCCTTGGGCGCCACCTGTCTTGCCTTCCGTTCTCCATTGGCGCCTGGGTCTCTGGAACTCTGCCTCATCTGGACTCGTCCTGCTATCCTTGCTACCACTACTGACCTCTGGCTGATTCCGCCATCATACCCTGGGAGTCCTCGGACGGAGGCCCACCTAAGACCAGCCGGCCCCTGGACCCAACCTGCGGGGAACGAGGGCTGGTATTGGCGAAGTGCCAGCCGGCCTCCATCACTCAGCCAGCTCAGCCTACCAATGGTGGGGATCTGTAGGGCTTGCCCTGCAGGTAGCGTGAACAATATCTTGAAAACTAAACTGGTTGGATGTATCCTGAAGAGTGGGTTGGGAACCACTGATTTAGAAAATAGATCCAGAAGGAATACCTTCAGATTTGTGGGCAGGCCAGAAGGGCTGGAGGGTTCTGAAATTAAAAAGTTTGTTCTTGGATAGACAAAATAAATGTCTTTGGAAACCACAAAGCCTATAGAGAAAATATAACCCCATTCTTAACTCCAACCTAACCTGGACCATGGGATATTTTAAGAATTGTTGAGCAGAGATGGTGTCTACCTGTTAATCCTGGGGGAATTCCGCACTACTGAGGAGTGCAAAATTTGATCAGAATTCTCCTCCCGCACAAAATTTAGTTTTTGTGCAGAATTTCAGAGAAAGACTCTGTGGGCTGTGAGGAAGTGGAGCCCGTCCCACTCATGGCGAAGTTCAAGACCAGGGTAGCAGCTGGCCGCGAGTGGAGCCCAACCCGCTGTGGTAAAGATCAGGCTCAGGGCAGCAGCTGGCCATGAACGGCGAACATCAGGCCTGAGGATCAGTTGGCAATGAACGGAGTCCATCATGCTCATGGTGAAGATCAGGCCTGGGGCAGCAGCTGGCTGAGAGTGGAGTCCATCCTGCTTACCATGAAGATCAGGCCTGGGGCAGAAGCTGGCCGCTATTAGAATCTGTCCCACTCAAGGAGAAGATCAGACCCAGGGATCAGCTGGCCATGAGTGGAGCAGTGAAGAATAGCAGGCCCAGCAGCAGAGAAGGCCCAGCATAAGAGGCAAGAAAGTTCCTGAGCCTGTGTGAGAAAGGCAGTGTGCTTGTGAGGCTGTGAGTGTGTGTGTGAGAAGGACAGAGAGAACCTGTGTGAGCGGATGTGTGCGTGTGCGAGAGAGAGAGAGAAATTATGTAAGGGCCTAAATGAGAAAGGGTTCAAACTGGGGAGTGGAAATAGAATGGAAAGACTTGAGCAAGGACGGGGAGGGGATAGTGGAGAGCGGAGGAGTTGGGGCCTAAAAGGGCAGAGTGAAAAAGGTTTGGCCAGGGTAATAGGGAAAGAGGTAGAAGGGACACCCTTACAGTGTACTTGAAGGGGGAATTCTGCTCAAAATATTTAAAACTCTGCATCTCTGAGTATTAACTTTTCTGTATTGCATTTTAAATTAATTACTTAAAGACTGTGATGTGTATTGTTATTTTAACAAATATAAAGTATGCAGAATTTTGCAGAATTTTAAATTCTTGTGCACAGAATTTTTAATTTGTATGTGCAGAATTTTAAATTTTTTTTTTTTTGCGTAGAATTCTCCCAGGAGTAACCAGTTGAAGAGTGAGAACAACTTCTTCCAGGACAGACTGGCAAACCATGTAATCCACTTTGAAGTGTCTGAAAAAGTGGAATACAAAATAAATACTTGTTAAAAAATAGGAGAGCTTTAAACTAGGATCATCAAAGTTGGGTGAGTAAAATCCTAAAATGCCAAGAAAAATCATGGAAACTATTCTAAAGAACAAAATCACAAAACATATAGCTAGACATGCTTTAATGGGACACAGCTAGCATGGATTTACCCAAAGAAAGTCTTGTCTCACAAATTTGCCTCATTTTTTTTGAAGGGGATAATAAACATGTAGATAAAGGTGAACTAGTAGATGTAGTGTATTTGGATTTTCAGAAGGCGTTTGACAAAGCCTCATGAGAGGCTTCTAAAAAAATTAAAAAGACATGGGCTAGGAGAAGATATACTTTTGTGGATTGCAAACTGGTTAAAAGACAAGAAACAAAGTAGGATTAAATGGTCAGTTTTCTCTGTGGAGTGAGGTAAAACAGTGGAGTGCCTCAGGACACTTTACTTGGACCAGTGCTTTTTAATATATTTATAAATGATCTGAAAAGGAATACAGTGAATGAGGTGATCAAATTTGCAGAGCACACAAAATTATTTAGAGTAGTTAAATCACAAGCAGATTGAGAAAAATTGCAGGAGTACCTTGCAAGAGTGGAAGATTGGCTGCCCAAATGGCAGATGAAATTTAATGTGGACAAGTGCAAGGTGATGCACATAGGGAAAAATAACCCACGATGTAGTTACATGATGTTAGGTTCAGTATTAGGACTTTAAAGTTATTAACTAGGAAAAAGATCTAGGCATAATAGTAGATAATACGTTAAAATCGACAGATCAGTGAGCCATAGTGGCCAAAAAAAAGCAAGCAGAATGTTAGAGATTTTTAAGAATGGAATGGTGAATGAAACAGAATGTTATAATGTTTCTGTATCACTCCATGGTGAGACCGCACCTTGAATACTGAGAATAATTCTGGTCGTCGCATCTCAAAAAAAATATAGTTGTACTGAAGAAGGTACAGAGAAGGGCGACCAAATGATAAAGGAGATGGAACAGCTCCCCTATGACGAAAGGCTGAAGAGGTTAGGGCTGTTCAGCTTGGAGAAGAGACAGCTGAGGGGTATATAATAAAAGTTTATAAAATCATGAAAGGACTTGAACGGGTAAATATGAATTGGTTATTTACTCTTTTAGATGATACAAGGACTAAGGGGCACCCCAAGATGTTAGTAAGTTTACATTTAAAACAAACTGGAAAAAATTATTTTTCACTCAATGCACAATTAAGCTCTGGAATATATCGACAAAGGATGTGGTTAGTGCAGTTAGTGTAGCTGTGTTTAAAAACATTTTGGATAAGTTCCTGGAGGAGAAGACCATAAACTGTTATTAATCAAATTGACTTAGGGAATAGCCACTGCTTATTACCAACTTTAATAGCATGGAATCTGTTTAAAGTTTGGGTACTTGCCAGATATTTGTAACCTGGATTGGCCACTGTTGGAAACAGGATACTGGGCTTGATGGACCCTCAGTCTGACCCAGTACGGCAACTTCTTATGTTCTTATTCTTTAAACATTTCTAGATAAACGGGATAAAGAGCAACACCTAGAAAGCTATGTACACTAATGCTCATAGTATGGAAAATAAAGTCCTGGAACTGGAGGCAGTCTTGGAAGAGGCTTAGTTGGATGTAGTAGCTGTCACAGAGATATCATACATGGAAAACCACAACTGGGATATAGTTATACTGGACTACAATCTATTCAGAAAGGATAGGATAGGAAGAATCTGAGGAGTGGAAATATATATTAAAAATAATGTTAAAGCAGCAGAACTGTAGGACTTACAAAATTAGGGGTAGATTTTATAACATGCGTGTGCAGGTGCGAGCATGTTATAAAATCGGGGGTCGGCATGCATCAAGCTGCGCTGCCTTCCCCTGTTCCCTTCCCCTACCTCCCCCGCCCTTTCCCCCCTACCTTTTTCTTTTTTTTTTTCTTGTTGGAAAACCTACTTCAGCCCTGGGACTGAAGTAAATTGCACGCGCCGACCAACTGCCAGCACGCGATCCCTGGCACAGCGACAAATGGCCACTGCGCCGTGAGCCTCTGACCCCGCCCCACCCCACCCCTCCCCGCCTCCGGACCACCCCTTTTTGCAAGCCCCGGGACTTACACGCGACCTGGGGCTTTACGCGCATCGCCAGGCCTTTTGAAAATAGGTCCAGCGTGCATATGACCAGTTACACGCGTAACCTTTTGAAAATCCGGTCCTTAGAAAGCAGCACTATGGGTTAATCTGGAAAGAGGGAATGGATCATCTAGTTATATAGGTGTAATATAAAGACTTCCATTACAGGCAGAAGAAATGGGCAGAGATTTAAAGGAGGATATTCAGAAAATTACTATGTAAGAAGAGGTGCTATTGCTAGGTAATTTCAGTCTGCCAGATGTTGATTGGGACATCTCAGCTGCAGTGTCATCTAGAAGCTTGGATTATCTAAAGAGAGAACTTTTCCATCAACTGGTAATAGAGCCCATTCAGGTGGGGGTGATACTGGACTTGGTACTTACCAATGAGAAGATTGTTTCTGATGTTGTAGGCGATGATTATCTAGAATCCAGTGATTCTCAGATGGTATGGCTCAGTAATAGAACATAGGTGGTGAAGGCTGATTCTACAGCGAGGGACTTACACTTCAGAAAATCTAACTTTGTTAAAATGAGGGAATACCTCAAGGAGTCATTAGCTAGATGGAAAAATCTAGGAGAAGCTGAAGAGCAGTAGGCAAAACTAAAAAGAGATATTGTAAGGACAACTAACCTTTTTGCTAGGTAAGTAAATAAAGGTGATTTAGGGCCTAGTTTAATATTTATAGCATTGCTTTTTCATTGATAGAACTGAGTGCTCACTGCTGGCAGTTAGTGCTGTTTTGGTATGGAAGGTTTACCATATTGTAATTGTAATTCAGTTTACTCATGGCTTTCTGAGGGCCAAGCCCACACCGAACACATGTTATTATAATAGGCCTAATACCATATGGGTTCCAAATGTCTTTTTTACTTTTTGGCAAGGCTTTCTAGTTGACACCACAGCAGTGCATGTAATAATTATAACAACAACCCCTTGTACCTTGGGGGTCACCTTTCCAGCCTCGGGGAGCAGTGGGATCCCTATCCTGAGGTGGGGTATCAAGTCGCAGGGGATATGAGCTGGGGGCAGGATAACTTGCAGGCCAGCACTAAGCTGAGGACACTCCACACACAAAAAAAACCCAAAAACAAACAAACAAACAATATTCAGTCATAAGTTGTACTCCAAAATAAAAATTGTTTATTGAGGAACTCCAGTAGGTACAGAAAACAAACAAAAACCACAGTTCCAAAAAAATTGCTAAACTCCTTTCCCTTCGGACTTCTCTTCCTTTGTTAATAGGTAATTCCGTTATTAGTAAAGTGACTCTTTCTACTTTGCTTCTTTTCTTTACTCGGGTTTTCTCACAGGCCTATCCTGGCCCTCTCGTCCTTTCCATCATTTAGAAAAATATGTACTCATGCAGTCCTGTTCAGCTCAAGGAGAGATTCCCTCTGGTGCAGCAGACAGGAACCCACCGAGCCCTGCAATTAGTCACTGCTGGCACAGTTTGCCTCCTGGTCCAGACAGATGCCTGCAAGAGTTAAGCACAGGTTTTCCTTAAATCTTCCAAGCAGTATTACAACATTTTCATTTTCTTCCTTTCATGCCTCCTGAGATTTTTGGATCAAATACTCTGACCCACTCCTGCTACTCCCTTCTGCATCCCTGCACAGATAGGGAAGAGCCGCAATTGCAGCAGCGTATAACACGACAACAACAAAAAAGACATCAAGTGTAGTTAATCTTCCAAGTACAGAGTTAAGTCAATCACATTTGGAAGTTCTTAATAATGGGTTATTCGTTTGTCCCCCTCCTCTTTTCATAGGGCATTTGATAGTAGAATTGCTATACACAAATTTTTGAAAAAACTCAGTTTGAAATTGTATTTCAAGCAAAACCGTATTCAAACGAATGACAGCTCTATTGTTAAGCCCGGCTGCACGTGGAATCCCCTGGGTCCAATAGATTCACATATTTTGACATTCAGGCACCTAGATTTACAGGATTAGGAAGCTATGGAAGGTAGAGGAGAAAAGCGTTATCATAATATGACTAAAGAACAAAGACAAGCCTTAGATAGCTTTCTACCCATTGTGCGGTATATAAAACTTTTAAATAAATAAATAAATAAATATTCAGGGGCGGATTGTGGGAAAATAGCGGCCCGGGGGATTTTTCTCCTTACTGGCCCATGGGTACCCAATTACACATACAATTTGGTGAGTCACCAAATACAGAATAAAGGGACCATAAAATATACACAGAAATGCACAGACAAACTGAACTGGAAATCACAACAAGTTAGACTGTATGTTATGCAGCAATGGAAAAACTGAAAATATCATCATTTCTCATAAAACATCAAACAATAAAATCAAGAACTATAAAACATCATAGGAACAACATAGGAAAATCAAACTAAAAATATATATTTCAAAACTGCTGATGAATAGAACCTCCAGTAATTTAACTCAGGGAAATTTTCAAAAATTTGTATATAACACCAATAAAATATTTCAAAAAGAGCAGACATCAAATAACATTCAATAATTAAAACTAATAAGGATTTTAAAAAGCCCCTGCTGTCCCCTTCTGTGGGAGCTCTTGATTTCCAGTCACCCTGATATTGTCGAGGATTAGGAGGTTATCCTCTCTCTCTCACACATACATGTCCATTCTCTCTCACATATACACTGTCACATACATACACATTCATGCTCTTATATCCACCATAACCTCTCGCTCTCACTGACACTGACACACTCTCAGGCTCTAAGACACTCTCTCCCCCCTCCACACACCTCCCACACAAACTCTTACTTCCCTGGATTTTCTCATACACACTCATGCTCTCACACTCACTGGCTCCCTCACATACACACAAACACACACACCCAGGCAAGCTCCCAGTCATTCTCACACACACACACTGACCCCCATGAGGGCTCCCACTCATTTTCACACCACTCCCTCCCCATCCCCCATTCATTCTCACACACCCAGACCCCCAGGCAGGCACCAATGCATTCACACACATACACCCCCAGGCAGAGTCCCATTCATACACATGCACACACTAAAGGCAGACCTACCTCTCTTTTGCCAGCAACCTCGGAACCTTTCTCATTCCTCTGCTGCCACTGTCACTGCTGCCACATGGCTATTGGGGAGGTGCCGATTGCAGCTACTGACACTGAAGCCCATTCTGCTGCCTCCTCTGTGCAGGCCCCATGGGCTTCCACTTTCTCCATGCTGATCTCATACATTGTGAGATCTGCATAGAGAAAGTGCTATTCTTGCACATTCCCAAAGATTACATGTGCCAATAACTAAAAAGTAATTAATTTTTTTTTTACCTTTGCTGTCTGATCTTAGTTTTCTAATTGGTTGGTCACAGTTTTTTTTTTTCCACCTTCCCTTTCTTATTTATTTTTGCCAATTCCTTTTATATTGTCTTTTTTTCTGTTTCTTTTCTCTCCATCTTCGTCCCTCAAACACACAGTCAGGTTCTCATTCTCACATGCATTTCTCTCTCTCACACACACACAAGCTCTCACTGTCACATGCTCTCTCATATAAAATCATTCATACACATAGTCTCTCACTGGCACATGCTGTCTGACTCTCACACACACAGAGGCTCTCACATGCTGTCTCTGCAAACATTCAAGTCCTCACTCTCACACACAATCTCTCAACTCATCTCATACACACACACACACACACTCTACAGACCCTCAGCCTCTCTCTCACCTCTGGGCCTCCTCTTCGCGGGTCACCACAGGATGGGCTCTGCGGTGACCCTGATCTTGTCGGGCCGCGGCGGCCCTGCTACCGGGCCTCCTCCTCTTCTCGGGCCATTGCAACTTCGGATTCGCGGCGGCCCATAAGCGCTGTTCCTCTTCTGCACGCGCTGATGCTCCTCCTCCTTCCTGCCCACGCGGCTCCGGCAACATTTACTTCTGGGGCCACACAGGCAGGAAGGAGGAGGAGCATCAGCACGTTTAAACGCGATCTTTTTCTCTGCATGTCGCAGTGCCGCATGAGCCTCCCTGCGCCCGGGGGCATTGGCTCCCCTCGGGATACCACTGCTCGCGGCGCCCCAGGCCCAGGCCTAGGCCTAGTGCTTCCACCGGCCCTGCCCGCAGGTTTCTCTTCGGGCTGCAGCGCCAGCTGACCCTCTTCTTGTCTTTGGTTGTGAAGTTTAAAAAAAAAAAAAAATCACGTGATGGGAGCGACCGGCCCACCAGGGAAAGCCCAATCCCCCGGTAGGCCATTCCGCCCCTGGATATATTGGCCACCACCTCTCACTTGGTGATTAAATCAGCAGACAAAGTTGGTCATACAAGATCAGGCGAATTATGAAAGCGCTATGTGTACATACTTGAATGACAACTTCTACCACTCAATTTACCAAGATCCAACAGAATATTTACAAGATCAAATAAGGCAATTGGTGGAACCAGCGAGATTTTTGACTAGTTAAGAGAAAAAGTTCTTACAGATTCAACATCCACACAAACCCACTGTCCCTAAGAAACATAAAATTCTAGAGTCACCTCCGATCAGGTTGATAGTTTGTTTGTATGGGGCCATGTTAAAACCTCCAGTGATATTTATAGATTGGTTTTTGCAACCAGCAGTGGTATAGACTTTGTTCTGTATTAAAGATACTGCACATTTTTTGAGTAATTTGCAAACTTTGCAGTTGAGGGTTCAACCAGTATTGTTGGTGACAATGGATATACAATCACTTTATACACACATTCCTCAAGAGGCTGCCCTAGAAGTAGTGGAGGCAGTGTGGTTACAGGGACCAGTTCCTCAATGAGTATTAACAGTTTTTAGTGGAATTAGTGCATATAGCGGCAGATTTTCAAAAGGTTACATGCGTAAATCCAGAGGGCTTATGTGCACTGGGCCTATTTTAAAAATGCCCGACACCACGCGTAAAGCCCCGGGACTTGCATAAAGGGGCGGAGAGGGAGTGGGGTGGTCCAGGGGGGTGGACTGAAGTAAGTTTTAAAACAAAAGTAAAAGGAAGAAAAAGGTAGGGGAAGGGAAGGTGGGGTGGGGGATAGGGAAGTTCCCTCCGAGGCTGCTCCGATTTCAGAGTGGCCTGGGAGGGAACGGGGGAAGGCAACACGGCTTGGCGCAGCTTGGTGCGGGCTCGGCGCCCACAAGATGCACAATTGTGCACCCCCTTGCGTGCGCCAATTCCCGATTTTATAACATGCGCGCGCATGTTATAAAATCGGACGTACATATGCATGCACCGGGTAGCACGCGCACGTCGCTCACACGTACTTTTGAAAATCTACCCCATAGTGTTGTTCAACAATTATTTTGTATTCGGGGCAAAGTACTACCATCAAATTCATGGAATCTCTATGGGGTCCTTATTGGCATCTGCAATGGCTAATTTGTAAGTAGCCGAATTTGAAACACAAAGAATATACAGCTCTGAGTGGCAGCAATACATCATTAAATGGTACTGATATATATATATGATATATTTATGATCTGGGCGACCACACAGATTGAACTACAGTGGATCAGCTCATTAGATAGTAATTTACAATTTACTTTTCAATATCATAAAATGTCTATAGCATACTTGGACGTGTTGGTTCAAGTACAAAGACTTTTCCCACCACTGCTCACCGGAAACTAACCAATATGAATAATCTGTTGCAATTTCATAGCCATCATTCTAGATCTTTCAAAACAGGGCTACTGATGAGTCTGTTTTTTCATATCCACCATATTTGTTCAAATTTGCAGGAATTTGAGTCACAGGCTCCCTTTCTCACAGCAAGATTTAGAGCAAAAGATTACCCCTATGAGGTGATAAGACAGGCATATAAGTGAACGAAATATTTGGAGCAGCAAGGATTTTTGCAGTATAAACCACATAAGGATAATACCAGATTGTTTTGGGTTCTTAAACACACTACCTACCGCACCATCTATATCATCTGCATCTATTAGAAAACATTGGCACATATTAGTTTTAAATGAAGTCTTTACGGATCCATCCTTAATAGCTTCATCACAAAGGTTCAATATACGTGACCAAATTGTTCATTCCTATTTTACAGATACCATACCATGCCACTGGAAGGTGAACATCGGAGATATAAAAGTACAGTTTTTGCAACAATACAATAGAGGGAACTGTAGATCCAGTCACTGGATATAGTGTAAGAGAAGATCTGTGACAAATCGTTGATCAAACCATGTAGTTTATGTTCTTATCTGCTTTTGCCCTAAACTTTATGTTGGCCGCATGACACATTAGGTCAAATTGAGATTGATAGAACATCCTTCAAGATTAAATACAGATACATTGAGTGTACCGATGGTTCAACACTGCATCAATCACCAACATACTTTTGACCAGCTGCAATGGACAATAATAGAAAAAGTACAGTTGCCGTTGCGGGGAAGGGATTTAACAACAAAGTTGAACTATTCGGAACGATTTTAAATATTTACTTTGAAGTATGTGGCACCTTTGAAATGAATGGAGAACTTGACTGGTCATCGTTAGTATGACAACATTCATTAGTTTGATATCTTTGTCAGCAGTAATGGGATAGGCTGTCTCTAGGTTGTTATATGGTTTGTTTTAAATGGATGTTAATGAATTGTTTTGTTAAAACACCAAGTGATATCCTTAATGAAGCTAGCCATCACATAGGGCATATGAAGCTCACTTATTAACAAAAAGGTTTATAATTACTCCCCTGATAAAGGACTTTGTTTCAAAATTCAGCCACATTGGGGGTGTGTAAGATTATTATAGAGAGCTGGATGGATGGCATAAAAGACATTAATGATTAAGTATCACCATTTTGGAATAAGAGAAGGAAATGGGATTTTAAGTTAACATTTCAATTGCAAAAAAATTAAGATCATTGACTGCCACGATTCGAGGTGGGTAGATGGTATGTTTATGATTAAAATATTTGTTGACAGTCTACTAGTCCATAAAAATTAGGGCACTGTATTTAGGGTTGAAGGGAAATGTGGGAGGCAAGTCATAGTAGGGTTGCCAGCTTCCTAGAAATATTATCACTGACACTCTACCTGCCACTTCTTTGGGAATTCTGACTGCTTTCCCCATTCTACAGTATTTCAAATCACCAAAAGGGCCAGAATCCCTTGGCCTGCTTGATGATTTCATTTGTACCATGTCTGGGAGGGGGAGAGGAGGGGAGTGCCATCTCATCCCTCACCTGTCAGAGCAATTTGCCTTTAGCTGCCCCTGGATGGGGGCTCAGGATAAAGTGCTAGTGGATCTAGGTGAACTGGAGATGAGTTAGATGAACTGGTGATTTCAAATATGCATGCAAGAAAGTTGTTACACCCGTGTACATTATAAAATACCTGGTTTTATGCAGACATTCTATTTTTTTTAAACACCTAAAATATATGGGGTAAATTTTTAAAGCATTGCTCGCATTAAAAGGCCCACATATTTGGGCTGCACATGAACAACAAGTATTTTAAGTGCCGCAAATTACACACATATATGCACGTGCACGAGCTTCAAAACAAGGGGCAAAATTAGGGCTTGTCAGAGGCATTTTGGGGCGGGGCCAAGAGTTATGTACATCCAGACCAACGAGATCAGCTTATAAAAACACTCTCCAAACAACACACGTAAAAACTTCGCTTAGCAAACGAGCCTTGTCCTTAGCAGGTCCATCCTTCTGGAACTCGCTACCTTCTTCTCTCCGGACAGAACATTGCCCAATCAATTTCAAAAAAAGACTTAAAACCTGGCTTTTCGAGCAAGCGTTCAAATCATGATAATAAATCACATCAACTTCCACACACCGGCAAATAATCCATCCAAAGACTATCAATCAAGCCCGAAACATAACACTTCACATTCAAAGATAATTTTAAGTTTCCCATTCTTCCTTTATGTTTTAAGTTATTTTACCCATGTATTCTGTTCCAAGTTTTTAAGTCCCTGTTCTATGTAACTTGCATTCTACATGCATGTCTTGTTCAGTTATAATGTAAACCGAGCTGATATGCAATCCTGCATGAAGCCCGGTATATAAAAATGTTAAATAAATAAAATAAATAAATAAATCTGTATTTGAAATCCAGTGACTGTATATGTTTATTTCTGCTCTTGATGAAGTATAAGTCTGCATAGATTTATTTTAGTAATAGCATTTGTCAATCACCTTGCTATTAAAAATGTCCAAAGCAATGTACAATTTAAGCAAAACAATACAGAATAAAAAAATACAAGATAACATTAAAACAATAAAATAATAATTTTCTATACCAGTTGCTGACAACCATTTTCTCAAGCCTTTAACATTTGTTCATGGCAGGATCATTAAATACTGTAGATATAAGCCATGTTTTCAGTCTCTGACAACCATGTTCTCAAGCCTTTAACATTTGTTCATAACAGGATCACTTAAATACTGTAGACTTAGCCATGTTTTCAATCTCTTCCTAAATCGTTTCACGTCAGTTTCTGCTCTTATTTCAAGTGGGAGTCCATGCCACAAAACTGGGATAGAAGTCGAGAACGATCTATTAAACAGTTGTGAATGACAAAACTTTTTAGATGGCACCAATTGCACAAGATGTTTTCCTGCCGAATGCAAGTTTATCCCTGCCTCATACCATCTCAATCTATCCTTCAAATGTGGTGGACCATTTCCTCTTAATATTTTAAAGGCCAGAATCAGACATTTACATTTATAGCAATGCTCCACTGGCAACCAATGTAACTGCAATAAGAGCAGCATCGCTGGGGTCTTCTAGAGCTGCCAGTTACGATCCAAGCCACTACATTTTGAATCAATTGCAATTTTCAAGTAGTCTTACTTGCTAATCCCAAATAGATGGCATTACAGTCATCTATATGTGTCAAAATTAAAGCATATACTACTGTTTGCAGGGCTTGCAGGTCGAAATACAATTTCAACTGTTTACCATTTTAAATTTCCAAAATATACTTATAACTACTTGCACTATCTGCTTTTCCATATTCAGTTTTTCTTCTAACTTTATACCCAATGACTTAACTTCTTCTTTTGGGGAAAGCTCTAGTCTCTCTGACTTAAGTCCCTCCATTCTCCAATTTCAGACCAATCTATTCTCAATCAACCAATTCATTACCTCCTGTAAGCATTTCATTTAAATGTACAAAAGCATCTTCCTGATTGTGGCCTAATGAATGTAATGAGGCCATAATCTGGATATCGTCCACATATATTTAAACATTAAATCCAAATGAGCAAATAGTTTTACCCCATGGAGATAGAAAAACACTGAAGAGTAAGGGTGAGAGAAAGGAACCCTGCAGTAGCCCCAGCTCCATCTTCTTCCACATTGATTTCTTCCCTTGAAAAAACACACATAGTGTCTTCTCTCAGTTAGGTAATCATTCAGCCATTTTAAGATCGATCTCCATTTAGGCTTAAATTGACTGGGTGAGGGGTCTGGGTCAACTGGGGGGGGGGGGGGGAGTGCAGGCTGAAGAACCAGAGGGGTCTGGATGAAATTGAGATGAACTGGGCAAACTGGTGGACTAATTGGTAAAACTGGAAATGGCCTTCACACGATCATATTTTAAAATCCGCTTACCTGTGCATGTCAAAGCCAACAAAGTCCTAAGGAAGATGCATGAAATATGTTTGCTCAAGTAGCCGCCTAAACTTAGGAGCACACATACATGCGCTAGGCGTATTTTAAATCGTATGATTGGAATTGCGTGCATGATTTAAAATTCTAGCTTATGGGTGTCCATGTGCTCGTTTTAAAGTTACCGTCTATGTGTGTATGTTTATAAAATAGGTAGAAAAAATAAGTGCTTTTATTGCAGTGGAACGATATGCATACTTTTGGAGCATAGGTACCTGGTATTACATAAATCGTGCAGCTCCCGCAACAGTTTATAAAATACTAGGCTAAATCTCTGTACATCCACTTACACGTGCATATGAGTAATGCGAATAGGTTTGAAAGTGATCTTTCCTATTGGCAGATACCATGACAGCTTTTGACTGTTGTGAACTGTAGAGATGTAACAAATCAAATGTAAAAGGTTACTCCTGCGTCTCTGCAACTTATGATTCCTTTTCAAGAATTGATTTATGCTTTACGCCAAAAAAAAAAAAAAAAGGAATTTAAACAGAGTAACTGATGCATACTGTCTTACTCGTGATATTTCAGATCATTCTCCTCTTCAAATTAAGATCATGGTACAAAACAAAGCAATTACTCCTGGGTGAAGAAAAATATGACTACCAGCTAAATTGTGAACTTTTGGCATAATTATAGAAGCAGATGGTGTTATATTTTGGAAAACAAAACTATGAGAATTAAAAATACTCTCTTGAAAACTTTTAAGGCTCTCCTTCGGGAGCATGCGATTGCTCAAGTTGCTTATAAAAATAATGCTGAAGCTCTAAGGAAATTGAAGAGTACACTAGTCAACTTGGAACAAGAAGTTGCTGAAATTAAATCCTTGGAAACCCTAAGAGAATGTAAAAAAAAAACCAAAACTTCAAGCAGATAGTCTAATTAATGCTGAGCAAACAGCAAAGCTACTGGCAGGCAGTATAACAGGGAAGCTTCTGGCTCACTTACAGGCCGATACAGTGTGCTCTGACAGAGCGCACTGTTAACCTGTCATTAGACGTGCATTTTCCCTTACCCCTTATTCAGTAAGGAGCGGAAAACGCGCATCCAACCCGCAGAACCTAATAGCGCCTTCAACATGCAAATGCATGTTGATGACCCTATTAGGTATTCGCGCGTGATTCAGAAAGTAAATGTGCAGCCAAGCCGCACATTTTACTTTCAGAAATTAGCGCCTACCCAAAGGTAGGCGCTAATTTCTTCCGGCTTTTCTGTGCGCCCTCCGACTTAATATCATGGCGATATTAAGTCGGAGGTCCCAAAGAGTAAAAAAAGTTTTAAAAAAATTTGAAGTCGGCCGGTGGTTGTCGGGTCAAAAACCGGACGCTCAATTTTGCCAGCATCCAGTTTCTGAGCCTGTGGCTGTCAGCGGGCTCGAGAACAGACGCCGGCAAAATTGAGCGTCAGCTGTCAAACCCGCTGACAGCCACCGCTCCTGTTAAAAAGGAGGCGCTAGGGATGCGCTGGTGTCCCTAGCACCTCCTTTTGCCCGTTTCTACCGCCGGGCCTCATTTGAATACTGCATCGCGTGCACAGGCGAGTGGCCTGTGCGCGCGCTGGGAGAGCGGGCACTCGCCCGCTCACTTTACTGAATTGGCCTTTTAGTGAAGACTAAGAATGACAAACCATGCATTACTGCAATCCAACTAAATTAATTCCACCCCAAAATGCCTCCAACTTTTCCAGCTAACTTTTTCTCTGGCGAGAGAACTGTTCAGAATGGCAGAGAGTTTAAAATCCGCAATTTGTCTGGCTATGTCTCGAACTTAGCCAGACAAACTGTTTCAATATTGATTTCAGCTTTTTTTTTTTTTTCTTGCACCAGTTCTTGACTGTGATCATTGGAAGTGTGTCACCTCTCAAAATGTTTTCTTTTTTAGTACTCCCACTCCTTTTAAACTGTGACAGAGACAATCAGCAAAACCACCACATGAGATTAATTCAATTTGGTGGATGCTGGTAAATTGTTTCTGTCTAGCACTAGAGGCATTAAATTTACATCCTGTGTGAGTTGTGTATTTCAACAGATCTTCAACAAGGCAATCTTTGGAAACACCATTACAGGGAAATAAAATAAAATGTCATTGATGGTTACATAACTTTAAAAATGTTAAAGTCTAAAGAAGCAAAACACAGATTTCTTTGAGCTTACATCATGAAGTGCAGGTCAGTTTTCTATGGTACTTTTACCAAATTTTTGTTTCATGAGACGTAGGGAATTCACTAGATAGACTGTGGTTATCTATCAAAGAAAGACGGCATGGGGTCCTTGTATATATTCTATTGCTAGGAAAAATTTGTTTCATCTATTTCCTATGCCTCATAGTGCTGACAGAACAGCAGGAATTTCTATTGCACTATAATAGCTGTCTTGTTATAATTTAAAGAGACACCTGCCATTTGGCTATTTTTAAACTACCAATATAAGACAAAGCTAAGTTAAATTAGTAATATTCAATTGTATTTTAAGAGGCCTATATTCAGAGGCATTTAATCGGATAATTCACAAGTTATGTAGCTAAATGCAAAGTTTTGAATATTTCTCCCTAAAAGGTGAATTTTAAATGCCCTGTACGTGCATCAATTGGGGATGCACGAAGATGGTGGGCTCACGCACGCTAAGCGGATTTTAAAAGCCACCGAGAAATGCGCATATCTCCCCAGAGCATGCACATTTGGGAAGTTTTCAAAAAGGGGCGGGGTGTGTGGGCATGGTCTGGGCGGAGCATGTGCATGTCAGGGCACGCATCTGAGATGTGCGTGTAAATACTTACACAGCCCGGCGCATACCAAGGTCCCCTGCCGCAAACTTTACTTCTGCTATGGCTGACATCGAAGTGATGAAATAAAGAAAACTAGGCAGATCAGTGAGGTTTTAAGGGTCAGAGATAACAGAGGGGAAGGAAGGCTATTAAATTAGGGGAGTTTGGAAGACCTCTCTCTTAACTGGGCGAACTACGGAAAACTCATTTTAGTGGCAATGGCATCGGTGCATGCTCCTTGTAAAATGCCCCTCTTATGCAATAGAAGAGGGATTTACGCACACAGATACGCACAGCCAGCCTATTTTCCAACATACGCACATATGTGTGTATATGTTATAAAATGGCCACGACCCTGAGTGTGAGCAGACGCACATGTGCGCCTGCATGCCAGTTTTAAAATTCACTTTGTTTAGAAACGAGTTTCCATTTTACAAGCTAAGCAGTTTTAAAGAATGCTAGACGGTTCTTACTATCTTCTAGACTATTTTGTCTGGTACGCTCTGCCAGTAATTGCTTTGTATTATTTTAGGTTCTATCCATTTCATGCCAAACTTACTCTGACCACACTGGTTCTACCCTAACTATAATGACATGAGTTTATATATGCCAGTAGTTAATCAACCTCTGGCATTCAACTACAGTTGAACATATTTGCACTAAACACAGTAAAGTTGATTTTCAAAGAGACTTCTGCAGATAGCATAGTGCTTCACTTCAGAAAAATCTTCACTCTTGGGGTTAACAATATATCACCTCTAACTCAAAACTTTAACCCCTGTTGCAATCTTAATACATGAAAACTCTGATTCGAAAAAATCTTTGTAACAGCAAAAATAGTAATAAAGTGGAAGGGTGGTAGTTTCATATATTAACCGGTCACAGGTCACAGATTTGGTTACCAAAAAGCTTTTTGATTATAATACTATGAAATTGCAATATTACTAACAACTCTAAAATCATACCATAATTAATCCATTGTAGCTAATCCCTACTTCACCTAAAGTAAACATAGTCCTCATTAAAATCTGAAACAATTTGCTAGAAAAATGTTAAACTCTTCCCATTAGTACATGAATTTTATATAACAACAATGTAGCAATTTTACCGATGAAACAAATTGAAATGTCACAGTTACCTATCTGAAGGCCAAAGTACTACTAATCAGCATTGGAGAGTGTGGAAAAAGCCCATTAACGTGACAACAGCCCATTTTCACAACAAACAAATCCAGTTCGCAGACATTATTTTGTGGAAAAGTTTGATCAAAATCATACATTTATTCATTTTAAAATAACTTAAAAACTTTATTATATCTCTCTAAATATATTTAATAATTAATTTCCAGGAAACTTTGAGTAATTTAATCATGTTGGTATGATATATCAGATCAGCAAGGGCCTGGACTGTCATGACTGCTACCTTAACTCTACTGAACTAAAAGAACTTTTTCCAAACTGGCTGCCTATATCTAAAGTCTGCAGTATTTTGCAACCAAAATTAAAAGCGAAAGTAGACACCCTTTGAAAATTGCTAGGGGTAGATGTTAGAGATGTGAATCGGAACCGGAATCGGTTCGGTTCCGGTTCCGATTCAAATCATGCATTTTTTTTCGTCCGGCCGGATCGTTTTTTTGGGGGTTTTTTTTAATCGGCTGCGCCCGATCCGATAAACAAAAAAACCCACCCCGACCCTTTAAAACCGCTCCCTTAGCCTCCACCACCCTCCCGACCCCCCCAAAAAACATTTTAAAATTACCTGGTGGTCCAGCGGGGGTCCCGGGAGCATTCTCTCACACTCGGGCTGTCGGCCGATAAACAAAAAACCCACCCCGACCCTTTAAAACCTTTTCCTTAGCCTCCACCACCCTCCCGACCTCCCCCCCCCCCCCAAAAAAAAACTGTTTTAAAATTACCTGGTGGTCCAGTGGGCCCCGGGAGCGATCTCCCGCTCTTGGGCCATCGGCTGCCACTAATAAAAATGGCGCTGATGGCCCTTTGCCATTACCATGTGACAGGGTAACCGTGCCATTGGCCGGCCCCTGTCACATGGTAGGAGCACTGGATGGCCGGCACTCCTACCATGTGACAGGGGCCGGCACCATCTTTAAAAATGGCGCCGGCCGTCCAGTGCTCCTACCATGTGACAGGCCCTCTGAAGTGTGAATTTCCGAGGTTTGTTTTCACTAAGGAATTCTCAGTAGAATGACTGGGTGTGGCAGGTCTCCTGTTTTATTTTAATAGATAAATGATTATGACTGTCTGGGCATTTTGTTGGCAATATTTCTTACATGTTGTGTTATGCCAAATTATATTAGAGACAGACAAATAATGGAGCTTTGATGGCTGTTCCAAACTCAGCTGAAAAAGGAGAAGTAATACATCTGAATAATGGCAGTTCTTCTTTGTTCTGCTGTTGAAAAGCTGCAATCTAATTGGCTCAGAAGATACCAGCAGTTAATCTTATCGTAAAGTTCTCCCTTCCTTTAAGTTCTGAGTTTGGATTCTCTAGAGGTGCAGGCCGGCTCAATTTACTGTGATTTTTTTTTATAGCTAGCTTTACTGTACTTTTGTTAAGCTTTGTTGGCCTGATTATTTTCATGTCCGTGAATAAAGAAAAATCCAAAATCTGTCAGTCTTTGTGGCTGGTACAAATTTTATTGGCTGTAACAGAAAATATGGCCAGCAGCTTGATGAAGGAGCCGGTATTGCCAGCTTCATGCCGCTGTAGGTGTTATAGAAAGTAATTGTCACAATAGTCACTTAAAGGAATATGATTCGATGAT
Source organism: Rhinatrema bivittatum (assembly GCF_901001135.1). Lineage (NCBI taxonomy): Eukaryota > Metazoa > Chordata > Amphibia > Gymnophiona > Rhinatrematidae > Rhinatrema > Rhinatrema bivittatum. The sequence goes on along the minus strand of NC_042619.1, from coordinate 123,721,458 downwards.
TGCTCTCATTTTCTTGCAGTTCATCTTGCTAAAGTCCCTCCATGCTGTTGAATATATAAGATCAATTTCTACTACGTCCTAAGGGCTTTTGTAAGTTGATTTTGGAATTTGATTTGGAGGATTTGCCCCTTTTATATGTAGACATGGTAAAACAAAGCAACAGAGGTTGTGTTTTAGGAAGCTTTTTTTTTTATTATTATTATTTTGGAAGGAAAACAAAAAGTGTCAAAATTGCTCCCAGACACTATAATGGAAGTTGTACTACTGCAGCAGTGTGTTGGCAGCACGATTTTCCACTTCTAGGTAAAAATAAATACATTTGGATCGAGGAACTGCAGGAAGGAAATTTAAAAACACCTTAAAAGGATAATTTTGAAACAGTCTGTGTACTTCCTACATGCAGACTTCAACCCGAATTTTCAACGTAGATTTATGCAAATAAAACTGCATTGAAAATCCAAGGGTGTTCCCCCAGTGCAGCTACCAACATACGCACACACAACAATTACACCTGCTCCAGAGCAGATAGAACGCTGGGCATTTAGATTTACGTGGATAATTTCAAAAATTAAAAGTATGTGTGTAAATCCTTTCCTTGCCCCAATTCTAGCTGTCATTCCACCCCCCACCCCAAGAATGCCTCTTCCTGCTAAGGGTAAATGTAGGCCTTAAATCAAGTTTCACGCATACTTTTACCTGCAGATTGATTTTCAGAGGTAATTTTGAACAACAAAATGCCCGACATTAGTCATAATCATTCATCTATTAAAATAAAACAGGAGACCTGCCACACCCAGTCATTCTACCTTGGTGAAAAACAAATCTCAAGAATTTGCACTTCACAGGGCAACTTTCAAAATAAATCAGCACATATGTGCAGATGTCTGTGTGTCTAAAGCTGCAGCAGTATTTTGTAAACAGTGTGGTGGGGGGTGCACAGTTTATAAAATTATTCTGTCTCTGCTATGCGTTTCCTCTGCATGGCTTAAACAAATAGTTTAACTCGGTGCTTACTTGCAGACAGAGGAGGTTGCTTCTTCAACTCCAAACTTTAACAAGTAAAAAAATAAATAAATAAGTGTCTTATTGTGCTTAAACCAAAGATAACAGTGACTAGCATAGTCGCGGCCACAGAAATAGACAGATAAAATGAGAATAATTCTGCATGGTTGGCCAGATTAGCTGCTTATGCCACATAGACTGATCACAGCTGACTAAAGATAACTAAAAACAAGAGGTGAAAAAACTCCCAGGCACCTCTATTTCACAATCAGAGGTTAACTGTTTAGAATCAGCTAGGGATGTGAATCGTTTTTGAACAATTAAAATTATCGTCAGATAATTTTAAAATCGCCCAAAATAGTTAGATACGCGATACAATACAAATGCCCCCGAATTATCGTCAGGGGCATTTGTATTGTATCGTTAAATAGGGCGCGGGAAAACGGGCGACCGTATGACATAGTGATACAGCCCGCGTGCAGGAGGTCGCTCCCGGACCCCCACTGGACTTTTGGCAAGTCTTGTGGGGGTCAGGAGGCCCCCCCCCCAAGCTGGCCAAAAGTCCCTGAGGGTCCAGCTGGGGTCCGGGGGCGATCTCCCGCACGCGTGACGTCGGGAGCCAGGAAACAAAATGGCGCCGGCGCTACCTTTGCCCTGTCACATGATAAGGGAAAAGGGCCACCGGCGCAATTTCTCAACGCAGCGGTGGCCAGAGAGCGGGAGGAGATCGCGTCGGGACCCCCCCACTGGACCCCAGGTAATTTAAAACATTTGGGGGGGGGGTTCGGGAGGGTGGGGGATTTGTTTTAAAGGTTCGGGTGGGTTTTAGGGTTTTTTTTGGTGTGCCGGTTTTCCCGCCCTCCCCCGATTTACGATTTTTAACGATTTTTAGAAAAAAAAAAAAAACTCGATCAGATTTCCCTCCCCCCCAGCCAAAATCGATCGTTAAGACGATCGATTACACGATTCACACCTCTAGAATCAGCTGCACTGAATTTAACAGAAGCAATGAATGTGCAGGCTGACCACCAGTTTGCAGTGTAACAGAAACAAGGAACGATGCAGAATAAAATCATTAACACAGCATAGAAACAGCAATAGGCTGCTGTGGAAGCATGATACTGTGGATGCTAGGGATGTGCAGAGGGAAAAGATACGTTGCTATGCGGTATTCGTTGCGCCGGGGCCCAAATCCGTTGCATCCGTTTTCATAGGGGGAAACACGATTCGTCCATTAGTTACATTTGGTATTCGTTTTCCATTAAAGTTTCCATTAAAGTTGGAAAAACAAAAAAACAACCCCATCCCAACCCTTTAAATTTAATTAACCACAACCCCCCACCCTCCTAACCCCCCCAAGACTTGCCAAAAGTCCCTGGTGGTCCAGTGGGGGTCCGGGAGCAATCTCCTGCACTTGGGCCATCGGCTGCAAGTAATCCAAATGGCGCCGACGGCCCCTTGCCCTTACTATGTCACAGGGTTTACCGGTGCCATTGGTCAGCCCCTGTCACATGGTAGGAGCAATGGATGGCTGGCACCATCGTGGGCCATCCATTGCGCCTACCATGTAACAGGGGCTGACCAATGGCACCGGTAGCCCCTGTGACATAGTAAGGTCAAAGACTATCAGCGCCATTTTGAATACTGGCAGCTGACGGCCCAAGTGCAGGAGATTGCTCTAGGACCTCTGCTGGACCACCAGGGACTTTTGGCAACCCTTGGGGGGGTCAGGAGGATGGGGGTAAATTCGGTAATGATACGTTGCATTCGTGGGGGTTCACTATGTATTTCACGAACCCACGAATGCAACGAATAGGGAGATAGGACAAAAATACCATGTACCTCTGCTCTGAAAGTTTGTGCATAATCTTTAATGCAGGAAGCCACATATTTCTATATCTATTTTATAAAAGTATGTGCATATATTTTACATACAAAATAATGATAACATTTGCATGTATTAACTCTCAGTTATGCATGAAAACAGGTATTTTTAAAAGTATGAGCGGACTCCGCTTATGAAAATACATATGTACCTACTTTTAATCACCAGTTTGCTGATACCTCAACCAGTTCACCCACAATTCCACCAGTTTATTTAGACCAGGGTTCTTCATTGTAAGATCCAGGGGCCAGCAACAGCTTCCATCAACCCTGGCTCCCTTACTCTGTTCCCCCATTTCACACCCTCTTCCCACCTTCTCTGTAGGCTTTTCGCCTACATTGCCTCTGGAACAGCTGTTCTGCATTCTTCCACCTACACAATGAGTTTGAGCTGCACAGTGCCCAAATTCTGGCACTGTTCTCACAAGACTGTGAGAAAAGCACACAAGTTCAAGCACTGCGTGGCAGAAGAATTCAGAACAGCTGTTCCATATATTTCTTACCAAATACCAACTTGTCTTTGGAGATTCCAGAGGTGTTGAACGGGCAAAGCTTTGTGTGCTTTTGGCATAAGAAAATTCAGGATAGTGGTGAATTGATTAGGTGGAAGTTGGTTGTTGAAGTTGTAAAGGGGGAGAAGTGGGTTGAGAATGTGCTGAGTTTGGATATTAAAAAGGTTAGGGAGATTCTTTTAAAGTTTAATAAGGTGGGTATCCTTGAATTACAGATTACGCTGAAAAGTTGTAAAATGACCACTTATAAACTGGATCCCTGTCCCTCGATTTTGATTAGGTCTTTGCCAGAAGATCTTTTACCAAGACTACAGTTGTTGATTAATGCTGTTGTGCCCGGTCGCAGATGGCTGCAACCTCTCATGCTCACCTCTTTTTTCCCTGCACCATCAATCATGGGAAGAATGGCAGCCTCCAGCAACCAATGCTGACCTCCCTGGTGTCCCCAAGATGGCGTGGGTGCTGCCAACCGCCATCTTGCTTCCGGAATCACAAGGGCCTCTTTTGTATACGTCATGGCGGGAACATCGGGGGCATCCCCTCCGGATGACGTCAACTCGCTGCTGTACTTAAGCTGACCAGCCCATTGCTAATACGAGTTAGCAAGGAGTTCTCTCGTTGCTGAATCCGCTCCATTCTTGGATCTCCTGTTCCAGCATCTCCTCATGGCATTCGGACGCTCTGGGTAACCGCTCCATGGGGGCCCTTCCATGTTCCTGGCTATCCGCTCCTCAGACTGCCTTGGACTACTCCTGACCCGCTTCTCGGGATTCTTTCCTGGAACTTCCTTGTGTGAGTACCTTCTTCAGTTTCCTACGATACCAGCATTGCTGAAGTCTCCACAGTGTACCCCGTGCCACTACCGTTCTTCAGCACTAGCACTCCAACATATCCTGAGCTGCAGGGTATTGCCGCATCTACTACAAGATCCACATCTGGGTTCCTGAACCTCAGACCTTATCTACATCTTCACCTACAGTACAGTCATCCTCGGCATATCCTGCGTTGCGAGCCACTACCGGATCTGCATTTCTGAGGTATCTCCACCAGCCTGTAGGAATCTCCTGGTGTATCCCGCCTCGGGCCACTACCAGATCTTTTCATCAGTGGTATCACCCTGGGTATATCCTATTGCTCATAAACTGTGTTTATTTGCATTCCCCGCTCCACGGGCTATGCCTTATCTTTCTCCTTAATAAAGTCTCTCTCACAGCTGTGTCATACATCGCTGAGACCACGCCCACTGACGGTGAGGCTCACAGGGCTTCTCCCTGTGGGCAGAGACATCTCTCATCTCAGCCCAGGGTTCACATTCTTACAAAACCATAACAAATGCATCCCTGGAGGACAGTATCTTGCCAGGGGCTTTGAAACAGTCTGTACTCTGTGGTAACCCCCATTTTGAAACGGGCTTCATTGGATAAATCTAACTATGCTAGCTAGCTATCGCCTTATCTCTAACTGTCCTTTTCTAGCTAAAGTTTTGGAGAAGATAGTATGTTCTCAGTTGTCTGATTATTTGGAAGAAGAGAGGGTGTTAGAGAAATGTCAGTCTGGGTTTAGAAAGGGCTATAGTATGGAGACAGTGATAGTATCATAACAGAAGGAGATATTGAGATATAGGGATAAGGAGATGCCTGTAGTGGTAATATTATTAGATCTGTCTAGTGTTTTTGATATAGTAGACCATGGGTTACTTTTAGAAAGATGTAAACAATTAGGTTTAAGAGGAAAGGTTTGGGATTGGTTATCTTCTTTTTGACAGGACAGTCCTCTGCAGTATGTGTGAGGGGGAGCCTGTCTAAATCATATAGATTAGATTGAGGGGTACCACAGGGTTCCCCTTTGTCTTCTCTGTTTAATCTCTTTTTGCAGCCTTTGGGTGCTCTTATTCAGGAAGATGGATTTATCTATGCTGATGTTGTGCAACTAATTTGTCCAGTGAAGGAAGATGTGTCTGAATTATTGTCTAGAATCAATGAAAGTCTAAACATATTGGGATGGTTTGTCTCTCAAAAGCTGTTAGTAAATGTGGAGAAGATAGAATGGTTGTATATAGGGAGAGAGAGAATTTTGAAGGAAGTTATCAATTTGCAGATAAGGAATGAGGTAGTTGAAAGAAGTAAAAAAAAGTGAGGAATCTAGGGGTATTATTAGATGAGACCCTAATTATGGATACACATATTTCTTCGGTGGTGCAGGTAGTTTGGTTCCGGCTTAGACAATTGAGGAGACTTCGAAATTTCTTAGAGACACTGATTTTTAGATTGGTGGTTCAGGCATTAGCCTGTCCAATATTAGATTATTGTAATGTTGTATTGGTAGGTCTCCCATAAAAAGAGTCTAAAATGCTTATAGATTGTACAAAATATGGCTGCAAATTTGATTTTTGGTTTTTCATGTAGAGAGAGTGCGATACCATTACTACGGTGCCTTCATTGGTTACCTATCGAAGCAAGGGCAAATTTTAAATTAATTACTCTGATGTTTAAAGCAATAAATGGGGGGTATCTAAAAGAAAAGATCAGATGTTATGTCCCTACGAGTAACTTACGCTCTAAATTAGCGGCGTTAGTATTGGTTCCATCTAGACAGAATATCTGTAAAGTATATAATAGGAAAAGGATGTTCTCAGCAATCCCAAGTTGTGGAACTCGCCACCTTTGGAGGTGAGGGTGGAACAGAACTATCTCAGCTTCAGGAAAAAGGTAAAAGCCTGGCTTTTTCCATTATAGCTTGGGTAGATTTTATGTTGTGAGGGGTACAGACAGATTTGGGAGTTTTCATGTTTTTAATTTTTTATTTTGAATGCATTTTATTGTGTTTTAATTGCAAACTGCTCTGGCCAGATTTGGAATCTGATGTGTAGTATGTAAGAAACAAGAACTAACTAATGGGCCGATACAGTAAAGTCTGCGGGAGAGCGGGCGAACGCCCAGGCCACTCTCCTGTGCACGTGATTCAGCATTCAAATTAGGCCCGGTGGTAAAAAGAGGCGCTAGGGACACTAGCGCGTCCCTAGTGTCTCTTTTTGGACAGGAGCGGCGGCTGTCAGCGGGTTTGACAGCAGACGCTCAATTTTGCAGGTGTCGTTTCTCGAGCCCACTGACAGCCACAGGTTCGGAAACCGGACGCCGGCAAAATTGGGCGTCCAGTTTTCAACCTGCGAGCCGTGGGCTGACTTCAATTTTTTTTTTTTAACTTTTTGTAACTTTTGGGACCTCTGACTTAATATCACCATGATATTAAGTCGGAGGGTGCACAGAGCTTTTCTGTGCACTTTCCCGGTGCCAGGAGAAATTAGCGCCTACCTTTGGGTAGGCGCTAATTTCTGAAAGTAAAATGTGCGGCTTGGCTGCACATTGTCCTTTCTGAATCGAGCAGGAATACCTAATAGGGCCATCAACATGCATCTGCATGTTGCGGGCGCTATTAGGTTCCGGGGGTTGGACGCGCGTTTTCGACCCCTTACTGAATAAGGGGTAATGCTAGCGCATCAAAAACACGCATCCAATTGCGGGTTAACAGTGCGTTCCGCCGGAGCGCACTGTACTGTATCGGCCTGTAAATAAATAAACTTCTGAATCCCACTCTAGAGCACACCTGAACCATCCCTTTCTTCCCCCTTTAATATTTACATGGTAGTACACGCATACAGCATTTCTGGCTTTTGCAAAACATAGCTTAATCACGTACAGGCTACTTACATGCGTTAACTTCCAGCCTTTTATGCTGAAACCTTTTGAAAATTGAGCAAAGCACAATTTATGTACATAAAACATGGTTTTATCACATAAAGCGCATTGAAAATCACACTTTACATGTTTGGGTGAATAACTCTTTGTGGGCCTGTTCATAGTGGAGCAGAGGGCATTAATTGAGCATCTATATCGGCTGCACCACCTTCACAACCAAAGATCCTTTTTGGATCCATACTAAATTATCTCTTTGAGTACCATAAATCACACTGCTATTCGCTGCTATTTGAAAAAATCAACTATTTGGCAAAATCTGAATAGCCCTAAACATTTACCCTCCAAAACTGTTGGATGTCATTGAAATGAAATATATTGAAAGATGGGCCACTGTTGACATCTATGCAGTGACATGAGTTCAAATTAAGGGTCTCCAAGCAACAATTTCAGAAAGAATCACCAGATAAGGGGAATCAATGCAAATAAATACAGTAAATAATTAGAGCAAGGATGCTTAAGCTCAGTGCCCTGCCTTGCAGGGGCAGCTTGAGAAGGATTGTATACCATTGCGCCCATGTACAAGAGCTAAGGCCAGTCTAGAGATTAGAGATATAATAAGACTAAGAAACTTTGGTTATGCTAGACAGAGGATATAGGAACTGAGAAAGCATGGACACAGCTGTTGCTATAATGAGTTGGAACAAAGAGGAACCAAGGTTAGAAGAGCAAAAGGAACATATATCAATCTCCCTCTGTTTTCCTGTCTCTTTCACTTTGCCTCTGTCTTTTTCTCTCTGTTGTTATGCCCTCATATGACTCTCCTTTGATGCTCTCTTTCCTCTTGCCTCTCGTCTTTGTTCCCCATGTCTATTCCTTTTCTCTTCCATTTCACTTCACAGCAACTAATCAATTAGAAGTTAGCAGAGGCTGTGGGAGGTAAATGTTGCTGTAGCTCCAAAACAACCACAATTCAATAAAAGAAAAATTCTCATTTTAATGGTTCCATTCTAAAACTATATCAGCTGAACTATCATTTTTTAATTCCAGCATGCCAAGTTTTCCAACATACTGGTTCTACTTGGGTTCAAACAAATCTGATCCCTTTCATTTTGATGGTGGCAAAATACATCCGACAAGGTTTTACACAGCTTTTTCTTGTTGTTATAGAGCACTCATCAACACCTTATAGACAACTAGGAGCATTTGCATCAATATCAATTGATTCATATGAAAAATCTAATTGGACAAAATCATAGGTTGAACAGTTTGGTTACACCAGGACTCCAAGGTTTTTATATAATGAATGCAGCTCCTAATGACTAGAAGTGCTGTTATAAAACTAAGAAAGGCTAGTAGCTCCATACTGATTCTTATTTATGTTCACTGTTCTGAGAGAATAAAAACTGCTGATCTTAGTGTTCTGCATCTATCAGTAAATACCTTTCAGGCACAAATGGTCTTTTCCCTGGTGTGACATGGCAGCTGCAAGTTAATCTTCCTTGTATTCTTTGATGATTATCAATATGTTAGAATGGCAGCTGTGTGAAAATATATGTGAATTGAACTGCTAAGAGTTTGTGTCTTACTTTTTATGTAGCTTGCATTTAGAGATTTGCATATCAATTGTCATTTGGCTCAGATCCCAAATGTATTATAAAGCCTGATATTCAAAGCTACTTAGCCAGATAAGTAGCAACTTTTCCAGCAAAGTGGTGGCCACTGAATATCCGGCTATGTTCAGAGGTCATTACTTTTCTATCTAAGCAGATAGCCAGATAAGTCAGGGGCAGGCAATGTGCATAATGGGGCTGCGCTACCTAGCCAGATAACTTAGCTGGATAAGTGCCGATATGCATACTTATCTGATTAAGTAAACCAGATAAGTTAGACCTGCCATAGAGCAGATCTAACTTAGGGGGTTATTTTCCAAGCCACGTTATGGGCTTTTCGCATGCGAAAAATGCCTTAATGCATGCGAAAAGCACCATAACTCTTGGTGCGATGCTAATTTAGAAAAGGGGTGGAATTTGGGGCAGGATTTCTGGCAAAGTGGGCTGGCTTCGCGGCAAATAACTACACCTTTTTCATTTGCGTTAAGCTGTGCGACATGGCTTTATTGCAATTTGCGATGTTTTCGCACATAGCATTTTTAGGAGAGAGAGAGAGAGATTCAGAGAGAGATTCAGAGTGAGATGTACGAACAGAACAGTACACTCTGGTGAAGATTTGTACAAATCTCATCTTTGGTTGAGTTTCCTCACTCCGAAGGACATCAAATCTTTACCAGAGTGTACTGTTCTGTTTGTACATCTCACCCTGAATGTCAAAGTGGCCCCTAACCCCTACACTAATACCTAAACCTCACCTCAAGTAACTAGGTGGGCCTCCTACAGAGGTATAAATACCTAACTACTATGAGGGCCTTATAGCTAGTCAGTCTCTCTCTCTCTCACTTACCGCAAAGTGCAAAAAAGTTATCGCACTCTGCGGTAATACCTATGCGAAGTGCTAAGATAGCGCACTTTGCGATAAATAAGCTATTACCATAAAACACGCCCCTCTTCCTATCGCATGCGATAGTTTGATGAATCTAGCCCTTAGCTGGGTAAGACTTATCCATAGCTTTGCTGCTGAATATCCCAGCCAGATAAGTCTTATCCGGCTAACTTGCATACCCGGATAAGTCTGAATATCTACTTCATAGTGATTATACATGATAACAAATCACATTATATATGGCATTTCTTCATCAAATACACTACGTGCACTTACAAGAGTGATGGTGATCTAAATCAGAAAATTTTATTTATTTATAAATTATTTCCTGCACCCTCCACAGATGGGGCAGTTTCCAAATGTACAACAAAGTAGTAAAAACACATCAAAGCAAGTATACAATACAGTTAAATGACATTAAATAATATACTTCAAAAAATTACAGGACACTTACATCAACAGAAGATGCACACACTTCTTAATGAAAAGAAGTATATGCAATTTTGAACAAATGAGTTTTCATAGCTATCTTAAACTGTTTTGGTTCTTTTATGAAAAGTAATTCAATGGTTAGAAAATTCCAGAGTATGAGTCCTCCTATCAAGAATGCTCTCTCTTGTGTAACTGCCAGACATGCTAGGTGAGCTGAAGGGATAAAGTAGTGATTGTGAGGATGAAATTAAAATTTATACACTCTCCAGAAGTTTAAGGATGGAACTAATACAGGTGAACTAAGATTGTTTAGTAGGGATGTGAATCGTTTTTCAACGATTAAAATTATCGTCCGATAATGTTTATATCGTCTTAAATCGTTATAGAACACGATACAATAGAAATTCTAACGATTTATCGTTAAAAATCGTTAAATCGTGTTAGTGCGCACTAAATCGAGTTAGTGCGCACTAACTCCCCGTTAGTGCGCACTAACTCGATTTAGTGCGCACTAACTGAAAATGATACAAATAAACACTTTCCAGGTCACTGAAGGTCAGTTAGGAATGAATATGTGTTCCTATTGACTGGCTGCCCTCTTATCTATTGATGTTACCAAGGTTACCACTGAGGTGATGGTTGGGGGGATGGGAAATGGAACTGGAAACTAACAAACACCAACAGAAAATGAAACAAAGTGTTCACACTTCCCAGGTCAGTAAAGGTCACTTAGGAATGAATATGTATGTATGTATTCCTATTGGCTGGCTGTGCTCTTATCTATTGATGTTACCAAGGCTAACACTGAGGTAATGGTTGGAGGGATGTGAAATGGAAACAGTTGGAAGCTTGACAAAAAAAGTAATGTAATGATCAGCACTCACGTGACTAGAACTTGTTTGTTTATTATTTTTGTTAGCAGGCACCTGAAATGCTAGTGCATGTTGAATTTGCCAATCACTGTGCATTTTAGAAAGGTGGTCCTGGCTGGAACTGTACACAGTTCAAATATATGTAATTGATTGTTGGTAAGTGTATTTTTTAAGTAGCCACACTGGCACAAGTATGTTTACTTTTCCTCCTACTTAACTCACTAGCTCAGCTTTGTAAGAAGGGCTTCTCTGCTTGTGTGTTGTTTTTGTTTGGTGTGAGGAGAGCAGAAACATCAGATCTTTATTCAATCTACTACAGTCATCTCTTACAGTGCCCTATCCCTATTAATACCAGGAGTGTTGTGATCTTCCTGCACACAGTGCCCTAAACCTGATACCAGTCTGAGACAGCTCCCTCCCTGCATTACTAGTGAGAGGCTGGCTTCACAGACAGGGGGGAGCTGCCTGACCCTCACTCCTGACTTCCCCCATGTCCCAGCTAGTGAATGGTGTGTGGGTGAGGGGGGGGGGAGGAGGATGGTGAAGTCTGAGACAGCTCCCTCCCTGCATTACTAGTGAGAGGCTGGCTTCACAGACAGGGGGGAGCTGCCTGACCCTCACTCCTGACTTCCCCCATGTCCCAGCTAGTGAATGGTGTGTGGGTGAGGGGGGGGGGGAGGATGGTGAAGTCTGAGACAGCTCCCTCCCTGCATTACTAGTGAGAGGCTGGCTTCACAGACAGGGGGGAGCTGCCTGACCCTCACTCCTGACTTCCCCCATATCCCAGCTAGTGAATGGTGTGTGGGTGAGGGGGGGGGGGAGGATGGTGAAGTCTGAGACAGCTCCCTCCCTGCATTACTAGTGAGAGGCTGGCTTCGCAGACAGGGGGGAGCTGCCTGACCCTCACTCCTGACTTCCCCCATGTCCCAGCTAGTGAAGGGTGTGTGGGTGAGGGGGGGGGGGGGGAGGAGGATGGTGAAGTCTGAGACAGCTCCCTCCCTGCATTACTAGTGAGAGGCTGGCTTCACAGACAGGGGGAGCTGCCTGACCCTCACTCCTGACTTCCCCCATGTCCCAGCTAATGAATGGTGTGTGGGTGAGGGGGGGGGGGGAGGATGGTGAAGTCTGAGACAGCTCCCTCCCTGCATTACTAGTGAGAGGCTGGCTTCACAGACAGGGGGGAGCTGCCTGACCCTCCCTCCTGACTTCCCCCATGTCCCAGCTAGTGAATGGGGTGTGGGTGGGGGGGGGGGGGAGGATGGTGAAGTCTGAGACAGCTCCCTCCCTGCATTACTAGTGAGAGGCTGGCTTCACAGACAGGGGGGAGCTGCCTGACCCTCACTCCTGACTTCCCCCATGTCCCAGCTAGTGAATGGTGTGTGGGTGAGGGGGGGGGGGGAGGATGGTGAAGTCTGAGACAGCTCCCTCCCTGCATTACTAGTGAGAGGCTGGCTTCACAGACAGGGGGGAGCTGCCTGACCCTCACTCCTGACTTCCCCCATATCCCAGCTAGTGAATGGTGTGTGGGTGAGGGGGGGGGGGAGGATGGTGAAGTCTGAGACAGCTCCCTCCCTGCATTACTAGTGAGAGGCTGGCTTCACAGACAGGGGGGAGCTGCCTGACCCTCACTCCTGACTTCCCCCATGTCCCAGCTAGTGAATGGTGTGTGGGTGAGGGGGGGGGGGGGAGGAGGATGGTGAAGTCTGAGACAGCTCCCTCCCTGCATTACTAGTGAGAGGCTGGCTTCACATACAGGGGGGAGCTGCCTGACCCTCACTCCTGACTTCCCCCATGTCCCAGCTAGTGAATGGTGTGTGGGTGAGGGGGGGGGGGGGATGGTGAAGTCTGAGACAGCTCCCTCCCTGCATTACTAGTGAGAGGCTGGCTTCACAGACAGGGGGGAGCTGCCTGACCCTCACTCCTGACTTCCCCCATGTCCCAGCTAGTGAATGGTGTGTGGGTGGGGGGGGGGGGGGGGGGAGGATGGTGAAGTCTGAGACAGCTCCCTCCCTGCATTACTAGTGAGAGGCTGGCTTCACAGACAGGGAGGAGCTGCCTGACCCTCACTCCTGACTTCCCCCATATCCCAGCTAGTGAATGGTGTGTGGGTGAGGGGGGGGGGGAGGATGGTGAAGTCTGAGACAGCTCCCTCCCTGCATTACTAGTGAGAGGCTGGCTTCACAGACAGGGGGGAGCTGCCTGACCCTCACTCCTGACTTCCCCCATGTCCCAGCTAGTGAATGGTGTGTGGGTGAGGGGGGGGGGAGGAGGATGGTGAAGTCTGAGACAGCTCCCTCCCTGCATTACTAGTGAGAGGCTGGCTTCACAGACAGGGGGGAGCTGCCTGACCCTCACTCCTGACTTCCCCCATGTCCCAGCTAGTGAATGGTGTGTGGGTGAGGGGGGGGGGAGGATGGTGAAGTCTGAGACAGCTCCCTCCCTGCATTACTAGTGAGAGGCTGGCTTCACAGACAGGGGGGAGCTGCCTGACCCTCACTCCTGACTTCCCCCATGTCCCAGCTAGTGATGGTGTGTGGGTGAGGGGGGGGGGGGGAGGATGGTGAAGTCTGAGACAGCTCCCTCCCTGCATTACTAGTGAGAGGCTGGCTTCACAGACAGGGGGGAGCTGCCTGACCCTCACTCCTGACTTCCCCCATGTCCCAGCTAGTGAATGGTGTGTGGGTGAGGGGGGGGGGGGAGGATGGGGAAGTCTGAGACAGCTCCCTCCCTGCATTACTAGTGAGAGGCTGGCTTCACAGACAGGGGGGAGCTGCCTGACCCTCACTCCTGACTTCCCCCATATCCCAGCTAGTGAATGGTGTGTGGGTGAGGGGGGGGGGAGGATGGTGAAGTCTGAGACAGCTCCCTCCCTGCATTACTAGTGAGAGGCTGGCTTCACAGACAGGGGGGAGCTGCCTGACCCTCACTCCTGACTTCCCCCATGTCCCAGCTAGTGAATGGTGTGTGGGTGAGGGGGGGGGGAGGATGGTGAAGTCTGAGACAGCTCCCTCCCTGCATTACTAGTGAGAGGCTGGCTTCACAGACAGGGGGGAGCTGCCTGACCCTCACTCCTGACTTCCCCCATATCCCAGCTAGTGAATGGTGTGTGGGTGAGGGGGGGGGGGGAGGATGGTGAAGTCTGAGACCGCTCCCTCCCTGCATTACTAGTGAGAGGCTGGCTTCACAGACAGGGGGGAGCTGCCTGACCCTCACTCCTGACTTCCCCCATGTCCCAGCTAGTGAATGGTGTGTGGGTGAGGGGGGGGGGGGGGAGGATGGTGAAGTCTGAGACAGCTCCCTCCCTGCATTACTAGTGAGAGGCTGGCTTCACAGACAGGGGGGAGCTGCCTGACCCTCACTCCTGACTTCCCCCATGTCCCAGCTAGTGAATGGTGTGTGAGTGAGGGGGGGGGGAGGATGGTGAAGTCTGAGACAGCTCCCTCCCTGCATTACTAGTGAGAGGCTGGCTTCACAGACAGGGGGGAGCTGCCTGACCCTCACTCCTGACTTCCCCCATATCCCAGCTAGTGAATGGTGTGTGGGTGAGGGGGGGGGGGAGGATGGTGAAGTCTGAGACAGCTCCCTCCCTGCATTACTAGTGAGGGGCTGGCTTCACAGACAGGGGGGAGCTGCCTGACCCTCACTCCTGACTTCCCCCATGTCCCAGCTAGTGAATGGTGTGTGGGTGGGGGGGGGGGGGGAGGAGGATGGTGAAGTCTGAGACAGCTCCCTCCCTGCATTACTAGTGAGAGGCTGGCTTCACAGACAGGGGGGAGCTGCCTGACCCTCATTCCTGACTTCCCCCATGTCCCAGCTAGTGAATGGTGTGTGGGTGAGGGGGGGGGGGGGGGAGGATGGTGAAGTCTGAGACAGCTCCCTCCCTGCATTACTAGTGAGAGGCTGGCTTCACAGACAGGGGGGAGCTGCCTGACCCTCACTCCTGACTTCCCCCATGTCCCAGCTAGTGAATTGTGTGTGGGTGAGGGGGGGGGGGAGGATGGTGAAGTCTGAGACAGCTCCCTCCCTGCATTACTAGTGAGAGGCTGGCTTCACAGACAGGGGGGAGCTGCCGGACCCTCACTCCTGACTTCCCCCATGTCCCAGCTAGTGAATGGTGTGTGGGTGAGGGGGGGGGGGAGGATGGTGAAGTCTGAGACAGCTCCCTCCCTGCATTACTAGTGAGAGGCTGGCTTCACAGACAGGGGGGAGCTGCCTGACCCTCACTCCTGACTTCCCCCATATCCCAGCTAGTGAATGGTGTGTGGGTGAGGGGGGGGGGAGGATGGTGAAGTCTGAGACAGCTCCCTCCCTGCATTACTAGTGAGAGGCTGGCTTCACAGACAGGGGGGAGCTGCCTGACCCTCACTCCTGACTTCCCCCATGTCCCAGCTAGTGAATGGTGTGTGGGTGAGGGGGGGGGGGAGGAGGATGGTGAAGTCTGAGACAGCTCCCTCCCTGCATTACTAGTGAGAGGCTGGCTTCACAGACAGGGGGGAGCTGCCTGACACTCACTCCTGACTTCCCCCATGTCCCAGCTAGCGAATGGTGTGTGGGTGAGGGGGGGGGGGGAGGAGGGTGAAGTCTGAGACAGCTCCCTCCCTGCATTACTAGTGAGAGGCTGGCTTCACAGACAGGGGGGAGCTGCCTGACCCTCACTCCTGACTTCCCCCATGTCCCAGCTAGTGAATGGTGTGTGGGTGAGGGGGGGGGGGAGGATGGTGAAGTCTGAGACAGCTCCCTCCCTGCATTACTAGTGAGAGGCTGGCTTCACAGACAGGGGGGAGCTGCCTGACCCTCACTCAAGCAGAGAAGCCCTTCTTACAAAGCTGAGCTAGTGAGTTAAGTAGGAGGAAAAGTAAACATACTTGTGCCAGTGTGGCTACTTAAAAAATACACTTACCAACAATCAATTACATATATTTGAACTGTGTAAGGTTCCAGCCAGGACCACCTTTCTAAAATGCACAGTGATTGGCAAATTCAACATGCACTAGCATTTCAGGTGCCTGCTAACAAAAATAATAAACAAAGAAGTTCTAGTCATGTGAGTGCTGATCATCACATGTCAAGCTTCCAACTGTTTCCATTTCACATCCCCCCAACCATTACCTCAGTGGTAACCTTGGTAACATCAATAGATAAGAGCACAGCCAGCCAATAGGAATACATATTCATTCCTAAGTGACCTTTACTGACCTGGGAAGTGTGAACACTTTGTTTCATTTTCTGTTGGTGTTCATGAGTTTCCAGTTCCATTTCCCATCCCCCCAACCATCACCTCAGTGGAAACCTTGGTAACATCAATAGATAAGAGGGCTGCCAGCCAATAGGAACACATATTCATTCCTAACTGACCTTCAGTGACCTGGAAAGTGTCTATTTGTATCATTTTGAGTTAGTGCGCACTAACTCGAGTTAGTGCGCACTAACGGGGAGTTAGTGCGCACTAACTCGAGTTAGTGCGCACTAATCGGAAAAAAACGATTTTTAACGATTTTTCAATGAAATAATCGTGCCAAACACGATTTTCTTCTCCTGCCACACGATTTCTATCGTTAAGACGATATGGAAAACGATTCACATCCCTATTGTTTAGTACATTATGAATCATCACTGCATGAATACATTGTTGAATTGGGGACTAGTGTAATTTAAACTGGCCTCTGAAACCTTAAACCACAACCAAATCCTCACCTCAAGTTATTAGCTGGCCCTTCTATAATGATATAAATAGTTTACTACTATGAAATCCTTATAAAAGAGTCTCTCCCTCTCTCTGAAACTACCTGCATGTGGTGTAGTAACTCTAAAATTATCATAGCCACATCCCTTTTCCTTATTGTGGGCATTATTCATGCAATAATTATCACATTTGATAAATCTAGGCCAAAGTGAAAGAAAAATTCTGAAAGTGAAAAAAATGTAAATGAAAAATAAAATAATTTTTCTAAGAACCTGAAAAGCTCAACAAGGGTTGGATTAGGTAGAGAAAAATGAAACAAAATGAGGAATATTTATTACTTACAAAATAAGCAATTTTAAAAGGTAAAAGGAAAGAAAAATGTTACTATTTAATACTATTGGACCGGACCACACACCCCCAATCAATAGTGGAACCAGATAACATATGATTATGCCATAAGGGTTAATTCAATAACCAAGTCTATAAGAGAAGTCATATCCAGGTATGATGTCATTGGCTTCCCTAGTTACAAGCAATACAGCGCAACTACACCAGAACAGGTTAAAGAACTGTAAGCAGATTTAAAATTCACTAAAGTTAAAAGATCATCAGTGGTGTTAAAAAATTAAACAGCCCTATTAAGAGCAAAAATAAAATAAAAAGAAAACACAAGATCAGTAGTAACGTCAGAAACCAGCAGCCCATAGAACTATTTATAACTATAACATCACCAAAAGCAGGGATATTCAGGTTAAAGAAAGCAGAAGACAGAGCAAATCTGCAGTTAGGAGCTGGCCGTCAATGAGGACGGAGATGCTCTGCATGTCTTTACCTTTTAAGGCCTAAAAGCATAGGAAAATTAGCCAACTTTAAAAGGATAGCTTGGGAATTAATGGTGTATGAATGTATATGGTATGTATTATGGGGGGGGGGGTTTGTTTAATTTTAGTAAAAATCAGAGAATAAAAAAAATTGATGATTGAATATTAGTACAACTCCATAAAGTAATATAGATTGTAGAATTGGATAAAAAGGAGTTGAAAGAGCGATAGAAAGAGTGAAAGTGAATGAAGCAATCCTTTTAAACCCAGAATAGGGAAAAGGCAATTATTATTTATTTTATGTTCAAACAATTTTTATTGAGTAAAAGACAAATACATTCCACCCAGGCCATGTTGATACTTCCACAGCCCAGGAACTTATCTGTAAATGAGTTACTGTTTGCTGCTATTTGTATTATTTATTTTAATAGTTAGACTTCACAGTAACAATTAGTTTGCACGATAAGACACTCATGGAACACACTGACTTAGAGTAAGCCGGAACAGTATAGGGAGCTAGCTAATACATTGAATTGTTTAAAGCGTAGTGTAGCAATTGAGAAAGAAAAAGAGAATAGAAGAAAGAAGAAAAGAAATACAACACTGGTCAGCAGCATGTGAAAGAAAGAAATGAGAAGACATACAAAGATAAGTACATACTCTATAAAAATAACCAGGCCTGATCTCAAAGTATATAAAAAGACTTAAAATAGAGAACTTTGAACAAACAGAGAAAAGAAAAGAGACTAAGATTACTTACCTCAGGGCATCCATCATCCATTACCGCAGAACTGAAAGAGAACTGAGACAAAGAATCTGTTCATAAGGACATTATAATAAATAAATTTATCAGACATTAGAGTAAACTAAAAACATGAATTAAGATATGTAATATTGATTGTAGTTCTCACATTTGTTATTAATATAAATGAAAAAGAATTCTGTAAGAAAATCTATAGAACGAGTGTTATTGGATAATTATATAATTTATTTATATATACATTCATTTTGAATATGTCATAATACAAAGAAGAGACAAATAAAGCTTAAATAGAATAATAGAATAATAGTATCTGGTAATTATATGTGTTTGGATGTTATTCCATGTATCTGTGATTTAACATTGGTCTACTTGCAATGTAAATCTGAACATCATTAGCATAACAGTAAAAAGAGAGTCCACATTTATTAGTTCTGCCAGCAGCAATATGTAATATACCACAACAAGCGAACTTCACCATTCAGAAGGTGATACCTATCAATGATACATTAATACCTAATGCCTTCCTCTCCCAAATACATTCAATAATTTTTTTTTATTTTACTTATTTTAAATGTATTAACTGCTTTTGAAGATACAAAAAATTTGTTTAATGATAATTAATTGTGTGAGGTTGTAGTTTCATATATTAGCCATTACCACCTGGTAATAAATTTAATGTGTGTTTATAATCATTAACCTCCTTGCAATTAGACTGATATTGTTAGCATGTTGGAAAAAAACACATTTTTAATGTTTATTTCAATTGTATAAAGCACTTAAAAAATGTGCACATATCTTTTGCTTATTTAAAATTTAGATTTTTTTTTTTTTGTGCTTATATTTAACCCAGGGCGTCCCAAACCTGTCCTGGGGACCCCACAGCCAATCAGGTTTTCAGGATATCCACAATGAATATGCATGAGATAAATTTGTGTATACTGAGTCTCTATGGTATGCAAATGTATCTCATACATATTCATTGTAGATATCCTGAAACCCTGACTGGCTGTGGGGTCCCCAGGACAGGATTGGGAAGCCCTGATTTAACCATTAGTAACTTAAATTGTCCAAATCTTCAAAGTAGAACAAGAGAGTCCTTGATTTTCAGCAAATATTGATAACACGACACGTGCAACAACCAAAAAGCTTACTGCCCTCCCAATGAGACCACATTTCGGACGTCAGTCTTCCTTCAGGGGATGTCACTCCTCACAAAACCACCACACAACTTAGTGTCGCAAACAATCTCATGCTCATACTTCCAAAAGCCACTCTTACTCTGTCCCACAGAGGGAGGTTGGTGATTATAAAGACACATTAAATTTATTACCAGGTGGTAATGGATAATATATGAAACCTACAACCTCGTCCAGTTAATTATTATTAATAAAACAAAATGTTTGTATCTTCAAAAGCGGTTAATACATGTAAAATAACTAAAATAACAAAAAGATAACAAGAAAAAAAATGTATGAATGTATTTGGGAGAGCAGCATTATGTAGACATTAAACAGCAAGAATGAAGCCCTGGGGGAGCCTTGGCTCAGGAACCCTATAAGTGAGAAGTCTATGGTGATGTCATTTATTAACAATTGCTGATATGATGTGCTATATTTGTATACTGCATCCCTCAGACAAAACATGTGATCCAAAGCAGTTCACATCACCACAAAAAATACAGGAGTAATTTGTACATAGCATCATAATAAAACAATATACAACAAAATACCACAACAAAATTTCAAGATTCCTAATGTATAAATACATCAATAAATACAAATCATATATAGAGAGCTCTCCTGAGTCTCTACTAGTAGGAGCATACCAAGTCACTCAGTGGGGAGAGAAAAGAGATTTACTTAAATTATAGCTCTCCCATGTGGAAGAAAGTAATGCTGGAGTCCTGACCTATAAAACCCATACAAGTAAATTTTAAAAGGAGCGCGGTACACCTATAAACATGCGTGTTGGGCACACTAGCAAAAATATGCTCAATTTTATATTGTGCATGCAAGTATATGCATACTATTTAAAATATCCTTACCATATGTATACACGCATACTCACAAGAGATGAGAGAGAGAAAGAGAGAGAGAGAGAGAGAGAGAGAGAGGGAGAGGTTCTTTTAAAGAGACAATCTGACACTATATATCTCCCACTGTAAGAGGGGCAGATTCAACTCAG
Organism: Rhinatrema bivittatum; assembly: GCF_901001135.1. Taxonomy (NCBI): domain Eukaryota; kingdom Metazoa; phylum Chordata; class Amphibia; order Gymnophiona; family Rhinatrematidae; genus Rhinatrema; species Rhinatrema bivittatum. Next base: position 123,701,114 of record NC_042619.1, on the reverse strand, counting down.
GGTGGGTTGGTTTTTTTGGGGGGGGGACATTGGTCCTCCTAGGGTGCAAGGGTCTACTGCCCCCCCTCCCAAAACCCATCCTGAGTTGAAAGTGCCCTCTTACAGTGGGAGATATATAGTATGTCAGATTGTCACTTTAAAAGAGCCATTCTCTCTCATCACTTGTGAGTATGTGTGTAAAGCCTCCAACACATACACATGGTAAGGATATTTTAAGTGGTATTGTGCCTCATCAGGACCAATAGTAAAGTTACACAGATCAAAAGGCGTGCATTGCCATATTCAGCCTTGCAAAATTTGGGGGTTACGCCCTAAAGTCTTGGCCCCACCCCAGAATGCCCATTCCCCGCCCCTTTTCTGCCTCCTTATTCTTCATGCGCACACAGATATGAATGCGCGTACTTCCCGGCTTCTTAAAATTTGCGGTGCTCCCCTGCGACCCACATATGCGTGTATGGGGCCGTTTTTGCGCAAGCAAGGCTTTTAAAATCTACCTGTAAGAGTTATACGGTCACAGGTTTATTGAAGAGCTAAACATTTAAATGGACTGGATTGCCTGAGGAGTTGTAAATAGTCAGTCTCACCGTTTCACTATCAATCACCAGTAAAGTTCAGTTGGAAACCATTTACAGCTTTCCACCCGATCACTACTACTGCTGTTTCAAAGATTGCTTAAACAACGTTCCAGGCCTTGGAAAGAGGACTTCCCCCTGCCCCCATATAGGAAATCTTGGAAATTTAAATGGAGTTAGAATATCTTGAACCCACAAAAGCCTCTTCAAAATATCCCCTTTTGTGACAGCTGCTATCTGACAAGCTCTGAATAGCCTTAAACATTTATCCTTTCAAACCCTTGAATATCACTGAAATGTAATATATCAAAATTAGAGGTAATCCTGAGCCTCTATGGGGAGCTTACTAATGTATGGGGCTATACATCCACGGCAATTTAGAACCATAGTCTCGTCTAGACCACCCCACTCCTAAGGGAGGAGGAAAACACTGATTCATTTAATAAACTCACTCCCATCTTATTACATCCCCCCCCAAAAAAAAAATGTAATAAAAACCGTAATCTTCCCCTTGCACCCCAACCACTTACTACTATTACTACTTCACATTTCTACAGCGCTACTCAATATACACAGCACTGTACAAAAGGAGGAGACACGCTAAATCAATTAATACACTGATATTCTATCCCGAGGATGACAGAGAAATCTCACATGCTCTGAGGACAGGGGTGGGCAAGTCCGGTCCTCGAGGGCTGCAAACCAGTCGGGTTTTCAGGATACCCCTAATGAATATGCATGAAATAGATTTGCATACAACTGAGATAGTGTGTATGCAGGTCTCTCTCATGCATATTTATTAAGGATATCCTGAAAACCCGACTGGTTTGCAGCCCTCGAGGACCAGAATTGCCCACCCCTGTCTTAAGAGGACGCATACTCAAAGGGGAACACCAAAGGCTGTGCTTTTCTGAGAGGGAGGGAATGCATTTTTTCCCAAGTCCTACTGAGTGTCTTCAGATAATGACCTTGTGTAACATCTAAACCAAATCTAAGCAGGTGAGCACTCCTACTGAAGCATGAAAGGAAGGGAAAAGAAAAATGTCCATTCTGGCCACACTTCACTGTCAGCTGGCTTAAATGAGAGTTTCATCTAGAAGAACTCCCAGGCTCCTAACAGGCTTATTCAGAGAAAAAGTATGGTTTTCAAAAGACAGAATATTATTTGAAGGAGCAGAATGAGGACGATGAATTAAGAGAAATTCAGTTTTGTTGGTATTAAGGGATCATTTATTTTGATACAACCATTTCTTGATGGAAGTCATGCAGAGATAAAGGTGGTCCAAACCTTTTTTGCCACAATGTTTGAATTTTAATAAAGAACTGAATATCGTCAGCAGATATCTTAAAGCCATCCGTGATGGCAGTTAATAATTTTGCAATAGGAGCAAGATAAAGATTGAACAGCATTGCTGACAATTGCCGACCCTCGCGGGACTCCAGAGACCAGTGGCTGCAAACCAGTATGTTGATTATTAAATTTAAAGAATTGAAAACGATTACTCAAATAATCATTAAACCAAGCTAAAACGGTCCCAGAGACTCCGCACTCACTAAGATGAAATAATAATATATCGTTGCCGACCGTGTTGAATGCCGACCGTGTCGAATGCCGCCCCCCACCCCCTGTCGCGCCCCCTCCCCCCTACCTGTTTCGGGGCTGTGAGCAGCATGCTGCACGCGGCCCTGAGAAGCACACAGTGTCACACACCCCCCCCCCCCCTCCCTACCTGGTTCGGTGCCGACAGTGTGCGTCTCAGGGCGCCGAGCCGTAGGGGGCGCCGAAGAGCAGCCACGTGCTGCTGCAAACGGGGCCCTGCTGGGAGAAGGGGGGGTACCTGTCCTCACTGTGTGTGCTGTAAGTGCCAAAAAAAACCCCCACTCTGGAGTCATTATTGACCGAAAATTAAAGTCTTTACTGTTGAGAACCCTGGTGAAGTATGGCATAACAAAAAAATCTTCAGCATCACAGAATTTCTTTTGTATTACAGCCTCTTTCACGCTATCTGTGCATGGGTCTCTTATAGCAGGGGCAGGGAAGCATGCGCCCTGCAGGGCATAGAAAAGTGACGTTCCAGGTGGACAGAGGATCCCCTCCAGGACTGGTAAAAAGATTTAAACACAGTCTCTGCACAAAGCATATCCTCTCTTTCCCCAGGGGCAAAGACGTTGCTTAGGTGTCCCCCAAATGATTGTTACTTCTTCTTACTCACAATTAGCAGTTCTCTCTCTCTTTCTTGATCTTTTCCTTTCTCACTTGATCTTTGTCCCTTGCGGGTCCCTAGGTAGATGAGATCCTCCTGGAAACAGCAGCTCCAGCTGTTCCTCTGAGGGGTAGGAAGACGGGCAGAAAAATCTTCCTCCCAGATCTTTCCGTCAAAAATCTTCTTTCCCCAAAAATGATATCAACACTGGAGTTTATTCTTGCAGTGGGTCACCACCTCTAAAGGGCAGGTCTTCCCTATCCCTAGGCGCCCCAAGCACAGGGCTCCCTGCGTCCTGCATCCAGGAGAGGCCCAGGTATTTCACAAGGATCCTACCACAAAAAAAAAAAAAAAAAAAGTTTCACAGTCCCAAAACGTAACTCAGAACAACCACTCTGCACCTCTGGAGTGTGTTACAGAAGTGGAGTCTCCAATAAAATCCAAAGGGTCCCCGGCAGGATGGAGTCCAGGCCTCCAGCAGGCCACAAAATCCAAATCAGATTTAAAAAAAATCTCCAGTCTTCCTCCAAAACAGCAACTGAACTTATACTGCCCTCTTGAGCACGCTGTAGAAAGCTGCTTATAAACCTCACAGAAGGGGACGATCACTCCAGCACCCTCAAAGTGAGGGGCTGCATTGAATGGATCCTCCCCTAATTAGCCCTCACTAACTGCACTATGACTTTCCCAGGGCTCACCGGTAACGGAACTGTAGTGTCTGTTACACTTACAAGGCCAGGCTTGGTCTAGGAGCATGGTAGCCCGGTCAGGAAGCATGGGTACACGGTCTGCAATTAGAATCGCTGCAAGGCAAATAAAGACACTAATGCAAAACACAACATCAAAATCTAAGGCAAGGTCCTACTTGACATCAGTGCTAGTTGCAGTGCCCACTTTAGGCATAGGTCATGATGCAGCTTTAACACTAGCTGAGACAGCAAGTTAGGCAGACAGGGGCTCTCGTATGGAGTCAGAATCTGGATCCAGTTTAGCAGGCGGGGGAGTCTTGGTCCAGTACAGCTCCAATGCTGGCTCCTGAATTATGCTGAGCAGATACAGGACCAGGATCAGAAGCAAGATCCAGCACTGAATCAGGAGCAGACATAGAATCTGGATCAGGAGCTGGAGCAAAATCTGGCACAGCTATAATGCTGGCTGGATCACTCCCCTCAGGCACAGGGTCCAATATAGCTTCAGCAGGGCCGGCAGAAACACTAGAGATGAACTAGGCCTGGGCCTAAGGCGCTGACTATTAGGGGGCACCAACCTTGGGGGCCACGAGCGGCGGCACCAAAGAGGAGTGGAGATTTGGCAATCTCCGTTCTGCTTTGTCGCTGCCGCTCGTGGCCCCTCATGGGGGCCCCTAATGGGGGTGGCGGCACGATGGGGGGGGGGGCAGTGCAATGAGGGAGGGGGGTGGGCACAAGGCAGAAGGTGCCTAGGGCGCCTAATCCCCTTGCACTGGCCCTGGGCTTCAGCACAATCTTATTCCTTATCAGAAGACAAGTGCAGGTCCTGAAGCATAACTACCAGGGCCTCAGCAGGACTGGTTTCCTGTTTCATAGCTTCATCTCTGGCTTCTAAGTCAAGTTGAGTAGGCACAGGATCTGGAATCTGAGCTGCACCAAGATCGAGCCCACTGGATCAGGCTGGCAGGCTAGCACAAAGTCAGGAGCTGAATCAAAGTCTATCATGAAGCTTGAAGCTTCAGCACTGACTGGATCAGGAAGTATTCCTGCATGGAATCTGGATTAGGAGTAAGTTTGGCCGTCCAGCATAACTTCAGCATAGGCTAGAGTGCCCCTGTCAGATGTGGGGTCTGGTGCAACAGGAATATAGTTCAACTGTTGTTCAGGCACAGTATCAGGAACACAGGCAGGTCCTCCCTCAAGCACAGCCTCAGGGCATAGTAGATTGCCTTCATTGAGTAAGGATTTAAGAATATTGTATATCTTAGCCACAGCAAGTTCAAAAATTCTACATTAACATCAAGGTTATCTTTTACAAACACTTGTTCGCCTACTGAAACTGAAGTAGGAGATGGTTCAGGTGTGGCTTCAGGTTCTCCAAATCCCTTCTCTAAGGCTGTCAAGAGGATTTTGGACGTCTTTGGGGCTGTTTCCTATTCCATTGTTCTTGCTTGGAGTCATGTCATAATAAAACCCCATCTATTTACATCCGTACTATGACAGGCATAGGGTGCATCAAAGTACCAACAGAGAGGCACCATGCAACAAATTCCTGCAGCTCCTTTGGGTTGCCCCGGAAATCCTTTGATTGCTTAGAAAGAAGACCCTCTCTCCCAGGGCTCATGTTTGCACTTCAGGGTCTAGATGTAAAGCACAACATTTCTATGAACAAGGTTAAGCAGACTTGGTTTGCAAGATTCAAAAGAACACTTCAGGAGCACACTGATCACAGTTACAGGGCATGGCACGCTGCTTAGATAAGAGTTACGGATACAATTCCTGGTTGCAATTACAGCTAGGGCTTCCAGCAAGAAATGGGTCTAAATTTTGGAGCTAAGGAAAACTCTCTCTAAGCTCAAGGCAAGTTCACAGGCAATGAACTGAGGCTGTGGCACCAGAGTCAAGACAAGGTTACAAACGTTCAAGGCAGGTAACCACAGTAGCTGCAAGGCAAGCACAAAAACTGAACTGGATCTGGAATCAGAACTTGAAGCCAAAAAAAAAAACCCCATAAAACAAAACCTAGCACTCACTGAGCTCTAGCAGAGCAATTTTTTTTCCTCCTAGCTATCAAAGGGCTAAATCCTTTTTCACCTTGACAAAAAAAAAAACCAGAGTACACAGCCTTTTCACACAAAGCAAAATAATGGCTTAATTTGTGCTTGGGATGGAGCGAGATTCCTCACAAACTATCAGGTTGCTAACCACAGACAGTTATATATCTTTAAAGGGCATTCTAGGCTGTGCAGAGAGCTTTATGCCTGCTGTATACATAAGGAATGCTACTTTCTCAAGGAAGGAGCTGTCGTCTGTGAAGTAACAGACCTGTAAGGGAAATAAAGGACACAGTTTCTGCAAATTTGGGGATATCAAGCAGCAGTCCAGTGTCTTGCCACACTAATGCAATGAGATAGTCCTGTCAGATTTTTGCTCTCACAAATATTGTAACTCGTAGGTTCTGATGTCATAATAGTAAAGAAAATCTAAGATTCACAGGTTGAGTTGGCTTAACAAAAGAAAAAAAAACGCAAACATTTTGCATGTAGTCATAAGATCAATGAACAAAAATGACACTGTGATACCTATAGTACCGTTTTATCATTCAACAGGTACTCAGAAAACAAACTTTTCTTTTGAAGTAAGCAAATAATAATGCAAGTTCATTTTTCATTGTACAAATAAATGATGTATTTATCATTTTGAATGTCCTTAAATATTTTGGAAGTATGGGAATCTCTTTGTGATCAAACAATTATTGGCTTGAAAGATGGCCAAAGCATCCTGTAAAGTACACCAAGAACTTTCACTTTACATAGGACATAAGGCATGTGTGAAATTGTATCCATTCCTAGGTTACGAGTCCCTAACATTGTGTTCTGAATGACTTGTATTCCCAGAGCACATCACCTCACATTCCTCAACTAATAGCAAGTCATCTGCTGATACAGCCATATGCTATCAATCACTAGAATGTGGCAATTAGCAGGAGGCCATCTTTGATAATTAAAACAATTAAGTCTGCAAATGATTATAAGCAAAATATGTTGTAAACCGGGAGATTAAGCCTGCATTTAGAAATACTATCTTAAAATTAGAAAGCCTATTTGTATGGTAATAGCTTATTAAAATATGTGTTCACATAGCAGAAACAATATAATAAAAAAAACCAACACATTGGGCTATGCCAAATAGTTGTTCCTCAAAAAAATAGATTTTAATGCATAATTAAAGAAAAGCAAAAATGTTCCTATCCAGTGCATACTGTAAATAGCCCACCTACAGCCATGACAAAAGCATTTCTAAATGTCCAGGTAAGCAGCCACCTAAGCACCAGTGATCATTACACGGTACGGTTTGCTGTAACAGCCAAAGCAAAGAAGGGTCACACAAAAGTGAAAGTCCTGGATTTCAAAAATACCAACTTTGGTAACCATGGGACAGCACCTTAAGGAGGTGCTCATGGGAGGAGATGATGTAGTGAAGTGGAACAACAGTGGGAAGCTATGGAAAGTTGTTGAGAAAGTAAATAAAAGTGGGAGTAAAAAGATACCGATATACGTTTCATAAAAAGTGGCTGAAAAAAGAGCAAGCGAAAAAAAAAATTGCGTTTACACTCACAAGGGATCTCAGAAAAAGAAGCATAGCTGGTTCAACAGAGAGACCGGAAAGTGAACAGGACAGCTAGGGAGATAAAGCGAGCTGGCAAGCCTTTTTTCAGATGTGTCGGTGAAAGGAGGACGGGTAGAGGTAGGATTGTAAGACTGAATGAAGAAAAGGAGGATTGTGTAGAGGAAGGTGATGAGGAAAAGGCAGAACTACTAAACAAAGACTTTTGTTGAGCATTCACTGAAGAAAGGATTGGAGAAGGAGCGCCAATAGTTGGAAAGGCTACAGAAAGATTCCATACCATGTACGGAAGAAAGGATGGGTACAGAATTAGCACAACCGCAGCTGGACAAAACTATGGGGGCTGATGGGATGCATCCTAGGAAAACCGAGGAGGTTCAGCTCAGGTATGTTTGGAGGCGAGGGCAGGGGGGGGGGGGTTGCTAAACAAAAATCTGTACACTAGATCTTGTGAGATGGGAATGGTCCTGTGAGACTCAACAGATGATGTCCTTCTTCATAATAGTGGTAATAGAGAGAAGGCTGGAAACTACAGGCTAGCTTTTTCAGTGCTGGGAATATTAATGGAGATTCTACAGAAGAAGAAGATAGTGAAGTATTAAAATCCAAAGCAGCATGGTTTTTTTTTTTACCAGAGGGAAATCATGTCAAACAAAATCTAATTAATTTATTTGACTGGTTGACTACAGAATTATATCAAGGACATGCGCTGGACATGGTGTTCTCAGATTTCAGCAAAGTTTTTTTTTTATATTATCCGACAAAAGAGCTCATGAATAAACTGAGCAATCTGGGTGTGGGCCTCAAAGTGGAGGACTGGATTAGAATGTGGCCGAATGATAGACAGAGAGATAAATGGAATTCACGGTAAGAAAAGAAAGGCAATTAGTGGAGTGTCTCAGGGATCTGTCCGAGGACCAGTTATGTTCAATGTTTTTGTGAGAGATATTGCAGAGGAGTTGTAGGAAAAGTTTTACTTTCTGCGGATGGCACTAAGATCTCTAACAGAGTGGATATCCCTGTTTGAATGCAGTTTTGGTATGGAAGGTTTACTATATTGTAGTTGAAATTCAGTTTCCTCATGGCTTTCTGAGCACCAGGTCCACACCCAGGGGCATATAATAATCTGCTGATTGATGACAAGAGTTTGTTGTGAATAGGCATCTAGGAATTTGGCCTGAATTTGGTGGGTTATTTGGTTGAATGGATGCTGGGTGTCCTTAAAATGGAAGGATGCTGCTGTGTATTTATTTCTTTTTTTTTTTTCATTTTTATTCTTAGTCTGGTCTAACTGCATGGATCAGGCGTTCTGTTTTTATGGTGGTGGTATGTATGCTGATTTGACTATTGCTTATTTATTTACTTTATGTAGTTGCTTGTCAGATGTTTTTATAATTTTGCTGCTGTACACTATTTGGGCGACTTTTATTTTAAGAGGCCAGGAAAATGGCTTGTAAGGACAATAAACAAAATAGATAACCCTTGGCATGCACCAGCATTTACAGAGGAAAGATCTGCCCGGGAACATCCTGTATACCATTTCATTTGCTCCAGCATTCTTTTGTAAATACAAGCATAAACAGGAATGTATAGTGCTTGAACATTTTGCATGTAAACACTTTGTGCCAACATATCATTTCCATCTATCATTCTACTGCTTTGTAACTATGCATATGAGCATAAGGTTTTGTATATTCCCCAGTGTTACTCTTGACCTTAGAATGTCATACCTCTTTTACTAGTCTGCACTTGACATTCAGTTTTTTTAAAGGTCCTCATGATTAATGCATAAATTATGGGAAAAATATTATTTCTCATTTATATAACAAAGACCATATGTTGGGCTTAGTGACCTTGGCTGAGCAAAATTCAGGCAATAAGTAATACTTTTTCCAAATAAGTTATTGATGTCTTATTTCTGAAAAATTTAATTGAAAGGAGAACTGCAATCTTTATTTATTTATTGTTATTTTATTTCTTTATATTCCACCTTTCATGACACTTCAAAGCGGAATACATTCAGGTACTGTAGGTGTCATTTTTGTTTCAGATATCTTTCTGATTTCAGTATAGCATTTAGCTCTTCCTCTATATGATCATTATATAAATGATAATATCATTGTTTAAGTAAGCCCCAGCAAAGATACATAAAATAAAGACCAGGTGCCAAGAGTTATTATCCTGTGCACCTGTGAGGGGGTTCATAATATACCACTGTGGTTGGATAGATGGTGCAGGTGCACAGCACCGTATTCTTTTTTGCTGGTCAACGAAAGTAACATAATACTTCCTGTTCTGGATCTGACTATACTTTATTGCAAAAACCTCTAATCTTCACTCCTTTAGGTAGCAGACTCACCACTTGAACCCACAATTTTGGGATTAGCGCAAAGTCTCGTTCCCAATATATTTAAAAACTTACAAACTATGGGCTTGATTCATCAAACTATCGCATGCGATAAGAAGAGGGGTGTGTTTTATGGTAATATAACTTTTTTGCACTTTACAGAAATACCACAATTATTGCAATTCTTACCTACAACCACTGGGGAGAGAGAGAGAACCTAGCTATAAGGCCCTTGTAGTAGTTAGGTATTTATATCTCTATAGGAGGCCCACCTAGTAACTTGAGGTGAGGTTTAGGTAGTAGTGTAGGGGTTAGGGGCCACTTTGACAAGCAGAGTGCGACATACGAACAGAACAGTACACTCTTGTGAAGATTTGATGTCCTTCGGAGTGAGGAAACTCACACAAAGATGAGATTTGTACAATGTTCTCTCAACCTAGCTTGATGGATTCTCAAGCTGGGTAACAATTTGGCCATATCACATAACTTAACGCCAATGAAAAAGGTATAGTTATTTCTGGCTTTAAAACTGTACGATATGGCTTCACAAACTGCGAAGCCAGCCCGCTGACAGAAATCCCACCCCAAACTCCTCCCCCTTTTCCAAATTAGCATCTAACCATGCAATTTTTCCACACATTAAAGCGTTTTGCGCATGCGAAAACACCTTAACGCGTGCGAAAAGGCCATAATGCGATTTGGAAAATAACCCCCTATAATTCTTCTGAGGTTACTAGCAGAGCTGGTGCAAGGGTATTGGGCACTCTAGGTTAAGCCCAACAGCCTTACATGCCCTCTTCCCCTATAGCTCTCTCCACATACAATTAAAAATAATTCATTTGTAATTACAGATTTTTACATGAAAAAGGGCATTCAAAATACAGTCTTCTGAGGTAAAAATATTGCCTACCTCAAGATGTATATTATATTTGCATACACTGCTATGTGCCAACCAGAAAACCCTGCAATAAGGCAAAAAAGACACTTGGAACCCATATGTTATTAAGCTGACTCTCAGAAAGTCATAAGTAAAGTAAAATACAATTAAAATATAGTAAATCTCCCATACCAAAACAACAGTAACTGCCAGCACTCAAGCAGTAGCAACCCTATCTATGATAAGGCAACCTTGCAAAAATTATGCTAGGCCCAAAAGAATACTCATATACTTCCTGTTAGGAAAACAGAACAAGCCAGGCTACTATAGATCCCTACACAGAAACTACATACTAGCAGAATACTTCACCTTGATCACACATGCAGAACACAGACAGACCTCTCCAAATAAAGAATAAAGAGACCATAAAGCATAAATTGAAACATACAGACCATCACTGAACTGGAAACCACAACAAGCCAGACTCTGTATGCAGTACAACAATAGACAAGATAAACATCATCATTCTTCATAAAACATCAAGCAATAAAACCATACTAATAATAAGAATAAATATTTCAAAAACAATTGACAAATGGAACATCCAATTAAAAAATTCATGTACCGGTAATTTTTTTTTCAATTTTCCAAACACCAATAAAATATTTAAAAACAGCAGATACATCAAACAACATCCAATAATTAAAACTTTGGGAACTTTTAATTTCCAAACATCCTGAGATTATAGTGAATTAGAGAGTGGAGGAATGCACAAACTTTCTCCTCTCTCTCATATATACACACAGTCTTTAAAACACACATGTTTATTTATTTATTTATTTATTTATTTAAAAACTTTTATATACCGGTATTAGTATGCATACATCATACCGGTTTACAATGTAACTTTAAAGGTAGAAATTACAATGAACAGGGAGGGCGAACAAGGAGGAGTATACAAAGAGCAGGAGGTGGAGGAATTAAAGCAATAAATAAAAACTGCAACGGACTATTTACAGGAATATACATGTTGATTCTCTCATGCACACATTCAGGGCCAGATTGAAGATTTTGGCGCACAGAGGCAGGGCTTTGGTGGCATCCCTGTGATGCTCTGCCTGCACACACTGCCCTAAAGCAAGTGGAAGCAGACTCTTCTCTGGCCTAGATATTTGGCACCTTGAAAATTTGGCCCCCTAGGCAGTTGCCTATGCTCAAATCTAGGCCTGTACATGCTCTCTCTCACACACACTTACTCATTCACACACACTCTCACTCATACAGACATGCTTTCTCTTTCATTCTCACACACACTCTCTCACTCACTCGCACACACTTCCTCTTTCAAACTGTCAAACACAAACACTCTCGCTTTTGTCATTCACATACTCTCTTACTCTTTCAGTTCTCATTCTCACTTTCTTTTTCTCTCATACATGCCAGCCCTGTCCCTTCACTTATTTGGCTGACGGCCCTAACAGATCTCCTCCCTCATTTCTTTGGCCACTGGCGGGATGGGGTCCACCTGTTTTCTTCAGCTGCTGACAGAATGTGATCCCTTGTTCACCTTACTGAGCTACTCCCATTCTTTTTTGGCTGCTGGCAGGATGGGGTTGTTGCACTTGGTGGTCTTTTCCTACAAACCGTCATACTCACCTCCCCAGCAGGGCCTCCCTCAATGACAGGACCGGCAGGACCATTAGGCGTACTAGGTGGTTGCCTAGGATGCCGGATGTGGGCAGGGCACTATAGTCCGAACCAAGGGCGGTAGTTTTGAAATGTAAGGAGGCTGGAGAGGCGTGCGGGGCAATGGGAGAGATTGCATGTCTGCATGGAGGTGGGTTTTGTGCGATGGGGGGAGGGAGAGACTCTTGATGATGAAGAAACGATCATGTCACTTCCTGGACACTCTAGCACCGGTACTGTTCACTGGCTCCCGACACAGCGCAGTCAATCCTGGCATCTCCGCAGCAAGCTACTGCACACCTAATCAGTAAGACACCACCATCTGCTTGCCCTGCTCCTCTCATAGGGTATGAGCACCCGACTTCGCCTTATTTAAAGGGCCCACGGCAGGAAAGCACTGGAGGCACCTCTTGATAACATCACCGCTCAGGCCTAGAAAAGGCCCTTGCTGACTCTCCTCCAAAACCTCAGCAACAGGTCTCCCTACTCTGGTACTAGTGCATAATGTTCCAGCATCTTATCTCCTGGTCCAATGTTCCTTGTGTAACAACCTTGACTGCTTACCTTGCGGGGTGTCCCTGTGTCCAGGACTGACCTGGCGGGAGCCCCCCTAGGTCAGACTCCACTGGGTCTCACGTTCTTGGTGTCTGGTGCCTCCACTAGGGAAGAAGATTTTAGCGGGTGGGATTTCCCTCCCTTCACCCCAGGAAAACAAATGGGACTGTGAACAAGGCTGGCAGTATGTACAAATATATACAAGTTTATGCATTTCTACATGACTATGTACGTTGCTAATAGGATGTCAAGCAGCACACTTATCTACTCTTGGTTAGTAGTCTCAGTCTACACAATTATACACATTTCTACAAGGTAGCAAGAACATTTAGGGGTAGATTTTAAAAAATTGCGCGATCGCGTACTTTTGTTCGCGCACCAGGCAGGGCGAAGGAAAGAGGGAACTTTCCTTCGCCCTCCCCCCACCTTCCCCTCGCTTCCCCTACCTAACCCCCCCCCCTTACCTTTGTTGGCAGATTTACGCCTGCTAAAAGCAGACGTAAATCTGCGCGCACCAGCAGGCTGCTGGCGCGCCGTCACCCGACCTGGGGGCTGGTCCGGAGGCCTCGACCATGTCCCCGGGCTGGCGCCATGCCCCCGGGCCCGCCCCTGAAACGTTGCAGCACACCCCTGAAATGCCGCGTCGTTTCGGGAACACCCCCGACACGCCCCCTCCCCGCCCCTTTTAGAAAGCCCCAGGACTTACGTGCATCCTGGGGCTCTGCGCGCGCCGGCAGCCTATGCAAAATAGGCACGCCGGCGCATGAGGGCCCTGCGCGCGTAAATCCGGCCGGATTTACGCACGCAGGGCATTTAAAAACCGCCCCTTAATATTTCGCAATTTGGAGTTGTTGGTCCTCACAGTATACCACCCTATAGGATAGAAGGGACCTCTTGTGTTCCCACTTACTCGAGAAATATTATTATCCTCCCCCTTTTATCCCAAGTCTCTCCCATGTGAACAGATGTAACTGGGCTGATGGGCAGTGTTGGCCTTGGGGGGGGGGGGGGGGGCCGGCTGCTGTATCTAACCAGTTTACTTCCACTCTGCTGAAAGGTCCATGCCAACTCTGGGGTCCATGCCCTCCTGGGGGACCCAACTCCAAACCCAAAATCTAGGTCCCTAAGTTCAGCTGAAAATTTGCCTTAGATGCTCAACTTTCTTTACAAAATAATATCCAAGTGCTTGGATATCCCAGTGAGCACTGTTGGATCAATTGTGAGGAAATGGAAGCTGCATCAAAACACCCAGACACTGCCTAGACAAGGCCGTCTCTCAAAACTCAGCATCAGAGCAAGGAGGAGACTTGTGAGGGAAGCCACAGAGAGGCCAACAATCACTTTGAAGGAGCTACAGAGTTCAATGGCGGAGACTGGAGTGGAGGTGCAAGAGCTCTGCATACAACTGGCCTGCATAGAGGGATGGATAGAAAGAAGCCATTACTGAAGAAAAAACACATAAAAGCACAACTGAGTCTGCTAGAAAGCATCAGAGTGACCCAGCTAAAATGTGGGATAACATTTTGTGGTCAGAGATGACAAAAATGGAGCTTTTTGGCCACAATTCAAAACGCTATGTGTGGCAAAACCTAACACTGCCCATTTTTCAGCAAACACCACCCCAATAGTAATGTATGGGGGTAGCAGCATCATGTTGAGGGGATGCTTTTCCTCAGAGGGGACTGGGCACCTTGTTAAAACTGAAGGACGGATGGATGGTGAAACATACAGGGAGATACTGTAAGACAACCTGCTTCAGTCTACTGAACAACCTGGAACAAATCTTCTAGGAAGAATGATCAAAAATCACTCCCAAACAGTGTACAAAGCTGATAAAAAAAAAGTACTTCAGCAGACTTAAAACTGTTATTGCAGCAAAAGGTGGTTTTACCAAGTATTAGTCTGAAGGGGTTGAATACTTATGCAAGCAGCATTTTTCAGTTTTTTATTTTGCTTTACAAAAAATGCAGAGAAATAATGAATTGTGACTTTGAAAATTTACTTTAGGAGCAATACTGGTTTCTAATAAATATACTGTCTGCAGCAGTCTAAGTGTCATCTGTAATCCACACAAGTCTGCTGACTTTTTAGGGGACTGAATACTTTTGCAAGCCACTATATGTTTGAAAGGATATCTAAATGACACAGGAGTAACAACAGAGGTGTGCACAAGCATTTTGTCTTCTTGGATACATTTCATACTGTCATCGTGCTTTGAGCATGATCCATATGTAGAGACCCCTTGGATGGACATTTGGTCCTGTTCTGCCATAATCAGTGTGTTACTATGTTAGCGGGGTGATCTTTTGAGTTGACTTTCCAAATGGGAGGAGCTGGTTTTTGTTTATCCCTATACAGGTTGGGACCTACACATCAAACTTGGGGTTTTGACAAAGACGAGATTCTCCACAGTGAAGTCCCTGCCTGGGAGGATCTTCCTCCTCTTTGAGAAGACATTTTGTTTGCATTTTAGATAAATTGCAGATTTTGGGTGGAGGGGAAGACCCTGGATCCTTCTGCGTAAAAGACATGCCTCGTATGTGGAGGTCAGGGAACAGAAGATCTGAGAGCCCCTCTCCATCACAGAAGGGGTTACAGTGACTGCTTTCACCTCAATGGAAGAGCAGATACCGAGAAGTGTTTTTTTTCTGTTTTTGGTTGTGAGGAGATTACCACCGCCCTTCCTCACAGTTGGAGCAGGCCTGCCATAGCCAGGTTCCTGATCAGAATTGGACCTTTTCTCCAGAGGGGTCACAGTTGGTGAATCCAAGAAAAAGCAGCAGCATTGTGTTGAGAGACCCACAACTGGATCTCTACCCTTGGGAACACAGGATGCAGATATGGGGGGACATCTTTGGACTCAGTTGGAAGTCAAGAATGCGTTTGGGGGCTTAAGGGGTCCTCACCTAGGATTTCCATACCAGGTTGGGACACTTGCCCAATTCAGGAGAAGGAAGGGGTAAGCTACCTCCCAGGAAGTAGTACCTGGGACACCTACACCCCGGCTAGTGGGGAAGTGTGTCTTGTAAATACACCATTGGAACACAGATGTACATTGGAAATAATTTTCTAGGTGATTGGACTTTTATTAAATCCAAGTAAAATTTATTTTGAACACCTATCTGGGGTCTTGCCTGTTCTTGAAACTGTGATAACAATAAAATGGACATTAACAAAGAAACAAATGTTTCATTTCACTGCTTGGGCCTAAACTGTTATCCTTTCCCACACAACCAAAGAATCCACGCCTTGGGATAAAGGGAAATGGGAAGTGATGGAAGAAGTAGGCCCAGACATACATTTTTTTTTTTGTGTACCCACAGGAAATAGTAAATTTCCTAAGAAAAGGGTTACACATACGCTTCCCTCCATTGAATTCCAGATGCTGCTGATATTAAAGGAGTGATTTTTTGTATATCCAAAATATGAACAATTAATTTCACTTGTACCGTTCGATTGGTAGCGCACGGCAAGTAGTTATTTCCCTGTCCCCAGAAGGCTCATAGAAGGCACCCCATTCGTACTGTGAATCCCTGTTTCTTAGTGTTCCCTGTATGGAAATGTCCATTCAGTTCAGCTGAAATATCAAGGGGGGGACAGAACAAATGCAAAGGTCACTGAGCATTTCAAAAGCTGCTCTGCCATTAACGGTGGCAATCATATGCAAATTTCTGTACCGGAAAAGGAAACTAAGCATTATGCAATGTTCACACATTCTCTTGGTTTTATCTGTATTCAACGTCACTTATGGACTTTCTCTCCCGCCCTTGCAGTTTCCCTTTCTGGAGTCATTGGGCAGCTTGCTTCAATTTGATATTAAACTGCCATCAAAGTGTGACCTTTCAGGTTACTTCCTATCAAAAAAACTGCGTGCCCTGTGATGAAAACAAGATGTTAACCTTTCAAGTAGGGAAAACACAGGGGATTTTAGACAGGATCCTCCTTCAAATTTCTTCAGGAAGAAACGTCGACAAGATCAGGGCAAAACTTGAAGAGACCTTCTCGGAACCAAAAAAAAAACCCGCATAAAAAATAAGAAACTCGTGAGGGAAGAATTTCCCCCTATCATTTGAAAAGTTTTGTTGCACTTGTGACATATCTGGCAGAAGCTAGCAAAACTATGTCCTTACAATAAACATTCCTCTCTCGTTCTGCTGAGCTTGAGTCATAAAATGTTTTTTTTCCAGATTTAGAAAAACAGCTCTTGTTCACTGATAACTGCTGTTCTATTGCACAGAAAACACAACCCTCTGACTATAGATAGAATAATAAGACCTAGATGGGATAAAACATCAAACCCAAACCTATCAAAATAGCTATTTTTGGAGAGCTGTGGGAGGCAGACAAAGAAATCTTGTGAACCATTCACCCTTGCATACAAGATCTTCAATTACGTTATTTACCTTGCCAAGTAAATTTGCATCCATTCAGCCTTTAATGTTACTTTGCATTACACGGTAAGAGAAATATAGACTCTTTTTTGTTTTATTTTACCATTATATTTTGCCACATTTATTTAACCTTCAAGTCACAAATTATCTATCTGGAAATGACTCTCTCATATTTTTTCCTATTCTTTGAGATTAGGGCCCTTCAGTTTTAATTGTACAAGTCCTGTCCTAAGTTTATTCCATAAAAAGCAATAATTTATTTACAAACAAAAAAGTTATATATATCAAAAAATTGAAACCATTATGAAATCTAATAAAACTATTATGTATTTTGAATAAAAAAGCAATGCACTATACATACATAATTTTTTTTAGCACACTGGAAAGGTGAAAGCAGTTCAGAGGAGGGTTATCCAAATATATAGCCTGCAGCACAAGCAGAGTTGCCAACTATCTCCAGATTTTCAGGACAGGTTGATCCAGTCCTAACTTTAACCCATTGCATGCTGGGGCTTTTCATTCTGACTTCCCTATAACTGTCCCTTAGAAAAGTAAGCTGACATGTTCCTGCATGCAGTGAGTTAAAACCAGGACTGAATCAGTCCGTCCTGAAAATTTGGAGCCTGTTGGTAACCCTAAGCACAAGCCCTACACAAGAAGGCTTAAAGAACACAAAAATATTGTAGAAGAAAAACAAAGGAAAGAGGCATATGATAGAAATATTCAGATATCTGTTTGGCTTCCCGGAAGGTACTCCTTCTCAGGAGTGGTCAAGTGGTTAGAACAATTAGCTAAGAACCAGAGAAACCAAGGCTCAGATTCTACTGGCACTCCTTGTGATCCTGGACAAATCAATTTATCTTCTGTTGCCTCAAGAACCCAAGGGCCAGTGGAAGCACTAGGCAGACTAAGCAGCCATCTAGCGCACCACAGTTTGGGTAGTGGAGTAGCATGGCGATGGTATCTCCTTCTTCCCATCTGCATGGACCCAGAAGAGGAAATGGTATCATGTGGACCCGCGCAGATGGGGAAGAGGAGATGTCATCATTGCTGCCAGAGATAGGAGCAGGCTGCATTAGCCTACGCGGGCCAGTCGGAGCAGAAGGCAGAACAGCATTTGCTTGAGTGACCAAAAGGAGGAAGAGGTGGAGCAGCATCAGTCCCTGTGGTCTGATTAAAGAGGAGGAGTCCTGTTGACTGTTGGAACTGAAGGAGGAGGCTGCTGTATGCATGTGTGTGAGTAAGAGACATAACATAAGAAATGCCGTGCTGTGTCAGACCAAGATCCAATGAGCCTAGCATCCTCTCTCTCTGACAGTAGCTACCCAGGCCACAAGTACCTGGCAGATCCCATAAAGCAAATCTATTTCACTCCTAAAGGATAGCGATAGTTTTCTTTGGTCTAACTAGCTAATAGTGTTTCATGGATTTTTCTCCAGGATCTTGTCCATAACTCTTTTAAAATTCACTCTGCTATTTCCCTTGACCACATCCTCTGGTAACAGATTCCTTAGCTTGATTGTGCATTGAATGAAAAAATATTTTCTATGATTTGTTTAAATCTGCTGGTTGTGGAGGTCACATGATGCATTGAACTAGCAGAGTCTCAGGTACCACCCCTGTTTTTTTCTTTTGCTGCTTAAGATAATCACCTCTCTCAATCAGGTCATTTAAATATCTCGCGATCTGAATCACATAATTTCTGAGAAGTTATGACGACAAAAGCTGGGAAAAAAGAGAGAGAAAAACTACAACCTCCCAATTGCAAGATGGCTACCCCTATGAGTGAGGATGGAGAACAGTGCGATGCTGATGTGGTGCTGGTAGCAAGAGTCTTTGCAGGGTTGATAATTGTTTAAAGATTGATTTTGGTAAACTACATGAACAATTGTGTGCTTTAAATGAGACTAACTTTGGCAAATGGATGGATTTAGTAGAGAGAGTTTCTGGTACAGAGGAGGATCTTAAGTCACAGCTAGACACTTTGCAAAAGGATAATAGGAGTTTGGAAGATAAACTAGAAGATCTTGAAAATAGGTCCAGGTGCACTAATTTGAGTTTGGTGGGCTTCCCTGAGGCTGTTCCAGATTCTTAGCTGCAAACAGTATTCGAGTGTTGGCTCCCAGAGGTAGCTGCATTACCAGATTTACACACAGGCCGATACAGAAAAACACCCGGGAGAGCCAGCAAGCTCCCGCTCTCCCGGCGCGCACACAGGCCACTAACCTTAAGACATTGCATATGAATAACAAAATACACAGACTACAAGACAGGAATTTTTGAGATTCAGAAACTGTTCCATAACTTGTTACACCAGAGAGCTCAGGCATCGCTACATACTCTAACACACAAGTATTTTATGTTTGGCAATAAAACAGGCAGATTACTGGCTAATCAGGTTAAAACACAGTCCACGTCAAGGTTCATTTCATCTAGTAAGGATTTAAATGGTGTTGAATTACAATCTCCTAAACAAATTTGTGAGGTCTTTAAGCAATTTTATGAAAAATTATATTCCCCTGAGGTAGGACAATCGGATCCTCAAAGACACTTTTTGGATAATGTTAATCTCTCTCAAATATCTCTTGTACAGTTGCATAGATTGTATGAGACTATTTTGGTAGAAGATGTCTCAGCTCTAATTAATTCTCTACCCAGCCCCATGCCACCGGATGAGCAAACTGTGCAATTGTACCCAGAGGGGCAGCATCGGGAGCAGGTAGAGGCCCGTGCTACTGCTGGTGGACTCCTTCCCACCGGCGGCATAGGAAGCAGGAAACCCCGGGGCCATCAGTGGACCCCATCCCACTGGCAGCGGAAGAAACAGAAGGCCTATGCAGCCACTGGATGGCTCCATCCCGCTGGTGGCAGAAGAAGCCCATCCTGAAGCTCTTCTTCTTCAGGTGCTGGCCCCACAGTAATTTGCGGTGCCAGTACTTCCTGTATTCTCATCTCGCGAGAATAAAGGAAGTGCTAGCATCATGAGTGTTGAATTACTGCGGGGCCAGCATGCAGGAAAAGCTGAGGAATAACTGCTCTCCCCAATGAAGACTGTATAGGCTGGTAGCCATTGACCCTGACTGCCTGGTCTGCATATGTGTGTGAGTGAATGGGAGGCTGCCTGTGATGGATGGATGGGTGTGTGTGTGTGTGTAAATGGGAATCTGCCTGGCTTTCATGTGTGTGTGTGAATGGGAGCCTGCCTGAAGTGTGGGAGTGTGAATGGGAGCTTGCTGTGGATTGTGGGTGTGAACGGGAGCTTGTCTGGGTTGTGTGTGTATAAGAGAGAGAGAGAGAGAGAGAGAGAGAATGGATGCAGGTGGATCCCAACCTGCCAGCAGCTGAAATGGAGGGCCCGGGGTTGCTGGCAAATCCCAAATAAAGAAGATGTGAAGATGCCTGGGGGTTTATCTGAGACAGAGTGTATGTGTGTGTATATATATATATATATATATATATATATATATATATATATATATATATTTTATTTATTTATTTATTTATTTCTTTTATATACCGACATTCAATCGAGATATCACATCGGTTTCCAGATAACCAAGAGAATAGGGCGTAGTCCGCCCTATTTTACATTATAACATGGTAACCAAAAAAAAAACAAAAAAAACAAAAACAAAAAAAACAATTATAACATATTATAACAGTGGTACATGGAACAAAAGGTTATAGGATATAACAAAAGGTTATAGAAAATAACATATGTACATGAATGTGTAGTTGATAAAATAAATTTAGGATCAGGGACTTGTTGGTTAGGTAATTTAGGAATAGAGGTGGGGGGGATGAGGGAAGGGAGGGGGGAAGGTGGGGTGGGAGGAAGTAGCGGAGTGAGGGATTCAGGGGGGTGAGAAGACTTGAGTATGGGATGAGGTGTGTTGCATTCGGGCAGGTTAAGGGTCGGGTGGGAAGGCTTTTAAAAACAGCCATGTTTTTAGGTGTTTTTTGAAGGTTTGCAGTGATGGTTCATTTCTGAGACAGGTGGGGAGGGTGTTCCATAGGGTGGGTCCCGCTATTGTTATGGCTCGTTTGCGGGTTGCGTTGAGGTGTGCAGATTTGAGATTGGGGATGGCTAGGAGGCCAGTGTTGGTGGATCTGAGGGTTCTTTGTGTGGGGTGTGGATGTATTGCGTTGTTTAGCCAGTTCATTTTGTTGTTGTGTATTTTTTTGTGCATGAGGGTGAGTGTTTTGTAATGGATTCTTTGTGTGATGGGTAGCCAGTTATATATATATATATATATATATATAAGAAATAGAGAAGAAAGTTTGTGCATCCCACTCCCACTAATCCACGATAATCTCAGAGTGACTAGAAATCGAAAGTTCCCAGGTATGGAGAACATGAATTTTTTAAATCCTTTTTAGTTTCTTTTTTCAGGTGTTATTTAATGTGTCTGCTGTTTTTGAAATACTTTATTGGTGTTTGGGACATTTAAAAAAAATATTTGTGAGTTTTTAATTATTCAATCTTTTGTCATCTGTTTTTTAAATGTTATTATTAGTATGTTTTTACTATAATATGTATTTATTTTATTTCTTGATTTTATTATTTGATGTTTGAGGAATGGTGATGGTTCTGGGTTTTTTTTATTGTTGCACTGCATAGAGAGTGTAGCTTCTTGTGATTTCCAGTTCAGGTTTTGTCACTTTTATATTTCTACTTTTTGGTTGCTCTTTCTTGTATTTGGTGAGGGTCTGTTTATATTCTGATGTGTGACTGAGGTGAGGCATTCTCCTAATAGGAAGTATATTAGTGTTTTAGGGCTTTTGGAGGGTCAAGCCCACGCACAACACGTTACAATAGGCCTAATACCATATGGGTTCCAAGAGTGTTTTTGCAGGGATTTCAGGTTGGCATCACAGCACCGCATGTAAATATAATTTAAGTGATATTTTTACCTGAGAATATGGTACTGTGATATTTTTCATGTAAAATGTTATTATAAATGCATAACTCTTAACTGTGTGTGTGGAGTGGGCCGAGAGTAGCATAGTCATTGTTCGCACAGAGCAGCAAAATAGCTAGCACCAGCCCTGTCTCTACCTCAGCACACATTGGGACATATAGAATACAGATACCCCTCTCCCAGGGATGAAAACAAAGACATCAAGGGTCACCCTTAGCACTGGGGGCCTTGGAAGTAATCTTCCCTCCCCCCCCCCCCCCCCACACACACACACTCAACAAAGAATCCAAGTCCTGGAAGAAAGAAACTGTGTTCAGGCTAGCCTGATAAGATTCCAATCCAGAAGACTAAAAACAAAAATCTTTTATGTCCCTATCAGATAGTAGTCCACACCTGGGGATGGGGGTTACACTTGTATTCCAATCCCACAGCTCAGGTTTCTGTTCATGAGTGCCTTTCTCAGCTCTTTTCTTTCTATGAGGTACTAGGCAAGAGTATCCTTTGTCTCCATTGCTCTTTTTCTCTACTGAACCCTTGATTTGTGTTTTAGAAGCAGATATCTATATTGCCAGTATTCATATTGGGCATAGATGTATTAAATCTTTATTTGCTGATGATATTCTATTGCTGCTCTCAGAGGCCATGTAATAGCTATCTCATGTGCTGGACCCAATGACACTGTTATGGATTTCTTTCAGGGTTCAAACTTGAATCAAGATAAATCTGAGGTACTGAATATATCAGGGGCTCTACAGCAGAAGTGGCTGAATTTTCCATTAAAGTACATTGGAGATGTTATTAAATATTTAGGATTAAAAGTCCCTTTGTCTCCTGTAAATTTGTAGGGAAATATGGAAAAAAAAAACTAGAAAGCTGGAGTCATTTTCCTTTGCCTTTCCAAGGGAGAATGGCATTGAAAAAGATGATCATCCTGCCTAAAGTTTTGTATATTTTACAAATGTTGCCTATAGCTCTTCAGCTTAAAGATAATCACTCACTTAATAGATTCTGTTCTCAATTTCTCTGGAAAGGAAAGAGACCATGCTTGCCTTTGCATAGATTGTGTCTGCCTAAAGAGGAGGGTGGTCAAATGTCCTCAAAGTGGTGTTCCCTTTAGACTTGAAATTTGACTTACATGCTTGCTACTCCCAATTATCCTCTTCCTTGGCCTCTAGTTTACTTACTTCCTCAATGAGGTAGGCATGGCAGTCTTTTCGTGCCAAATTGCATCTTTCCTGGAGAATTTCACCGGCACTTCTACTTTTGGAGAACCCAGATTTTCGACAAGCCACTTTATACCCGGTTTATTCAAGGCTGGCACATACATTTCATAATGTGTTCCAACAAAATACTGTCTAGATGGATTCCTTTCAATCCTGTAAGAGTGAGAGTGGATTTCATGTTTTTTTGCTTATCTACAAATTGGGCACTATATTGCCAGCGGTTTCACACTTCACCTATCTAAATATATTTCAAAACAGTTTGATTCCTTTGTGGAAGTGGTGTCCTGAGACCTGCTTAAAATTTCTACTTTATACATATATATTTTTCCCTGCCTTTGTCTGACATTTTATTTTATTTATTTAAGTTTTTTATATACCAACATTCAAGACAATAGTCCCATCATGCTGGTTCACATGAAACAGGAGTGCAAAATAAACTTAAACTTGAACAATAGTGCGGAAATAGCAGTTACATGTAACAAGGAAAATTGAACTTGGAATGAGAAGGAAAAAGGAAAAAGGAAAACCAGCTAATTACATATAATTACATTGTAAGAGGTAGCTAATAGTGATGTTGATGGTGATGTGATGATTGTTAGGAGTTAAATGATATTGGAGTTAGGAAAAGCCTGCCTGAACAGCCAGGTCTTGAGTCTTTTCTTGAAGGTTGAGAGGCTGGGTTCCATTCTAAGATCTGGGAGGATAGAGTTCCATAAGGTAGGACCGGCTGTGGAGAAGGCCCGATTTCTTAGCGTAATGTGTCTGGTAGTTTTGGCTGGGGGGACTTGAAGTGATCCTTTGTAAGCATCTCTTGTCGGTCTTGTTGAAGTGTGTAATCGGAGGGGGAAATGAAGGTCAATTGGGGCTAGTTGATGAATGTGTTTGTATATGGTGAGAATGGCCTTGTATATTATTCTGAAGTGGATGGGTAGCCAGTGGAGGCCCATTAGGATAGGGGTTATATGGTCTCTTCTCCTGGTATTAGTGAGTATACGGGCACAGGCATTTTGAACCATTTGCAGTGGTTTGAGAGTGTTAGTTGACGTGTGGTACATTCAAATGTAAATTTGAATGAACATGCTATGTATGCTTGTAACCTATCCCTTAATAAAATTTCTGATAATGTTGTGTTAAGTGAATTACAATTTTGAGTATTACGCAATCATTTTCTCTGCTCTTTAGACTCATAGGGCTAGTATTGTGCAATCAGATGAATGTCATAAATGTAATGCCCAAGGGACTTTGCGCTTCATTGCCCATGGGATTGATTTAAAATTCTAACTTTTTAGCAGCATGCAATTCATGTCAGATGTAACCCACCCCGAAACTTGGAGGGTGCAAGATAAAAGTGACTTTAAATACATACTTAAATAAACAAGCAACATGTTCTGGCAAGTGAAATGAAACATTAAGTACCAGCTTCTGCTGAATTTTGTTAGTTAATCTGGTTGTATGACCGTGTTCTCATTGGACAATTTCATAGATCATTATACAAATCCCTTTTTTATTGCAAAACAATGTATTTTACTTCATTGGGAGTCAGACAGCACCTCACCTGTTTGGAAAGCTAAAATGGCAGAACTGGCATACATGGAGCATAGGTCAACAAAACTGAATTCCCCTAAAAATATGCTACTTTTTGCCAAATTTGTAGACCTTACTTATGGGCACTACCAGAAGAATATAAAAAAAAATATTCAAATTGGAAGCTGATTATTTGTTACATCCACCAACTTTTACTATGTCTTTTTTTATCACTGTATCTTTTTATCAAAGGACTTTACTATCTATAGTGTATCTGATATATTAACTCACTCCCTGGGATGTTGGTTTATTTGGTTGGAGTTAAAAGGGTTAAAACTGGACCATTGGTGAGATGTTTTTATTGGTTTGCTTATATGATATATACAGGTCTTACTTCTGACAACCTTAAATCTGCTGGTTGTCAATTTCATGGAGTGTCCCCTTATTTTATTATTGTTTGAAAGGGTAAATAACCTTTATTTTTCTCTTCCACCCTTCATCATTTTATAAACGTCTATTATATTATAAACTTATTTATTTATTTATTTAAAAACTTTTATATACCGGCATTAGTAAGCATACATCATACCGGTTCACATTGTAACTAGTAGGCTGAAGTTACAATCAACGGGGAGGGGAAACCGGGAGGAGTATACATAGAGCAGGAAGGTAGGAATTAAAGCAATTAACAAGAGGGGCAGGCTATTTACAGGTATATACAAGAGGCTTAAGCAGGTTACGTACAGGGGTCTATATACAAAGGTACAGGTTGGGTGAGGGATGGTAAGGAGGGAGGGGGGGGGGGTGGAGAAGATTAGTCTGGGTAGGCTTGTTGGAAGAGCCATGTCTTAAGTTTTTTTCTGAATTTGGAGTAGCATGGCTCAAGCCTGAGCGAGGTGGGGAGGGCGTTCCAATGTTTGGGTCCTGCAATAGATAGTGCACGAACCCTTGTAGTGGAGAGGTGGGCTTTTTTTAATGGGGGAATAGAGAGAGTACCTTTATTGATAGATCGGATGGGTCGATCAGAGCATATGGGACAGAAGGGTTCGTCAAGCCAGTTAGAGTTGAGCGAGTGGATGGATTTGTGTACTATAGTAAGGATTTTAAAGAGGATGCGGGATGCGATAGGGAGCCAGTGGAGTTCTTTAAGTATAGGGGTGATGTGATCGGCTTTCTGTGAGTTGGTGATAACCCTGGCAATGGCATTTTGGAACATCTGTAAGGGTTTGATAGTGGATGAGGGTAGGCCGAGGAGGAGGGCGTTACAATAGTCGAGCTTTGAGGAGAGGGTAGCTTGGACGACAGTGCGGAAATCGTGATAGTGGAGGAGGGGTCTGAGTTTCTTCAGGATACTGAGTTTGAAGAAACCTTCTTTGAGGATGGCGCTGATCTGTTTTTTTAGGTTAAGTTGCTGATCGAGAATTACCCCAAGGTCTCGTACAGTAGGTTGGGACATTGTGGAGTCGAATGCTGGGTCATTAAAGATAAGGGGTTTAGGAGGGAGGTGAGGAGAGATGAGGAGCAGCTCTGTTTTGGAGGAGTTTAGAGCGAGGTGGATGTTGGTGAGGAAGTCATTTATGTTGGCAAGGCATGTGTTCCAGAATGCAAGGGAGTCTGAAAGAGAGTTGTGAATGGGTATGAGGATTTGGACGTCGTCAGCATAGAGGTAGAATTTGAGGCCGAGGTCTGTAAGGAGCTGACAAAGTGGTGTAAGGTATATATTGAAAAGGGTAGAGGAGAGGGAGGATCCTTGGGGGACACCTTGAGATAGGAGATAGAGTGTGGAGTTGGCGTTTCCTATCTTGACAGAGAACTTTCTGTTAGATAAATAGGATTTAAACCATAGCAGGGCTAGGCCTGAGATGCCTATTTCTGATAAGCAGTTGATGAGGTGGTTGTGATTGATGGTATCAAAGGCAGCTGAGATGTCGAGGAGGGCGAGGAGATAACAGTTGCCTTGGTCCATGCCTATGAGCAGGTGGTCTGTGAGGGCGAGCAGGAGGGTTTCGGTATTGAGATACTTACGGAAGCCGTATTGGGCTGGATGTAATATGTTATTATTTTCAAGGTATTCTGTGAGTTGGATGTTCACAATCTTTTCCATAATTTTGGAGAGGAAGGACAGGTTAGAGATGGGGCGGAAGTTGGCAGGGTCTTTGGGGTCTAATGTTGGTTTCTTTAGGAGGGGCTTAACAATAGCTTGTTTAAGGGCATCTGGGACAGAGCCTGAGGAGAGGGAGGAATTTATGATGTCTGCAATGGGTTTGGAAATAGTAATAGGGATGGCGAGGAGGGATTTTGTGGGGATGGTGTCAGAGGGGTGAGATGCGGGTTTAATTTTTCTGAGAATAGATTCCACTTCTTTAGAGGAGGTCAGGTCAAGGGTTTGGAGGGTAGGTGTATTTTGGAGGATAGGTGTTGTGGGGGAGGGTTGAGGGTGGGGGAAGGGGGGGTTGACGGAGATGGGTGTTGAAATCTGCGGAGGATGTTGGTGATTTTTGTGAGGAAGTATTGGGCGATTTCTTCGCTCTTGGCAGCGGCTTCATTTTCAGGGATAGCGGGCTGGGGGGACTTGGTGAGATTGGCAACGTAATTGAAGAGGGCTTTTGGGTTGTAGATGTACTGGTGGATCTTGGATGCATAGAAATCTCGTTTAGTATTGAGGGTGGTTATTCTATAATGGTGAAGGGTGGATTTGTAGCTTGAGGCGAGTTGGGGTGAGGGGGCTTTACGCCAGATTCTCTCTCGCTGCCTGAGGGCAATTTTTAGGGATTTTAATTCTGTCGTGTACCAAGGTTGATGGTTTTTTGTGGATTGGGGGGGGGGGGGGTTACGTCTGGAGATAGGGCATAGTTTGTCAGCTATTTCATTGGTTATGCTGAACCAGGAAGTGATGGCAGCTTCTGGGCTGGTGCAGTCGAGGTTGGTCGAAGCGTTGGAGATAGCAAGAGCTAGTTCGTCTCTTGAGCAGGGTTTCCTAAAGGTGATGGTGGTGTTGTTTGTGGGGGCGGGGGTAGCAGGGAAGTTAAGGGTAAGTAAGGCTTCTATAAGGAAGTGGTCAGACCAGGGTACAGGGGAGCAGGTGGGGGGGTGGGAAGGTAGGAAGCAATGGTTGATGAATATGAGGTCCAGGGAGTGTCCAGCTTGATGGGTGGGGGAGGCAACAATTTGTCTAAGGCCTAGTGCTTGGAGAGCCGTGAGGAATGCCTCACAGGAGGGGTAAGGGGGGTGGCATCAACATGGAGATTGAAATCTCCAAGTAAGATTAAGGGGATCTCAGAGTTGATATTGGTGGATAAGAATTCAATTAAGGGGGAGGGGTCCCGTTTGATGGAGCCAGGGGGGGCATAAATGAGGCAAATCTGTAGCGCGGGGGACTTGAAGAGGCCAATTTCTAGTTTGGTAGGTGATGTGGAAAGGGTAAGCTTAAGGTTAAGGTGTTTTTTGAAGGCTAGGAGGATACCACCTCCTCTTTTCTTGGGTCTGGGAACGGATATGAATTCATAGGAGTGGGTTGGTAGCTGGTTTCAAAAGGACTATGTCAGTTTCCTTGAGCCAGGTTTCCGTAATCGCACAGATGTCGGGATTGGCGTCGATGAGGAGGTCATTTAGAATGGGGGTTTTTTTTGAGAGGGATTGGGCGTTGAACAGTATGATAGAGAGGGCCGTGAGTCCTAGCACTTGGTTGAAGGGGGTCGTGAGGATAGGAAGGAGGGACTTGTAGGTGGGGGGTGGCCGGAGGGGAAGGAAGTGGTGCGTCTATTGTGGGGGAGGTGAATACGGCGGATGTGTTGAGTGGTCATTATGGTGATGGGGGGTGGAGGGTGAGAGTGAGGGGGGATAGGCAGGGGGACTGTGAGGGGGTGGGTCGACACCGGACTGGGTTCTAGGTTTCAGTGTGTCTGGCTGAGGGAGGGAGCACACTGCAGAATAATTGGTGCAAGTAAGGCAGAATAATCAGGGTGGTCAGAGTGGATTAGGCAATTTGGGTTAGACAGTTCAATGCGGATACACTAGACTAGGCAATTTGGGATAGACAGTTCAATGCAGGTACACTAGATTAGGCAATTTGGGTTAGACAGTTCAGTGCGGATACACTAGATTAGGCAATTTGGGTTAGACAGTTCAATGCGGGTACACTAGATTAGGCAATTTGGGTTAGACAGTTCAATGCGGATACACTAGTCAGTTCAGTAATGCAGAAGTTTAGCAGATGGGCAGAAGGGGGATATTGGATGGGAGCCAGGATGGTAGATACAGGGGGGAGGGAACCTGTAAGTAGCGAGGTTAGAGTGAGCGCAGGGAGGAGTAGTCCTGTGGCCGAAGATGTGTGGTGGGCTCCTGTGAGGGTAGTGCTAAGTTCTTTTGGGACGCCAACTCACTCCATGGTTCCTGGATCCAGGAAGGTCCCTACTGCGGGCAAGGTCCTTCAGGGCCGTCCGAAGGGGCTGCCGAAGGGGCACACAAAGGGGCCGGCCCCTTTGTTGCACTCCTTCGGCACGCGGCGCCGGAGCTGCAGCAGTTTTTAAAGAGCCTGAGGGCCCTTAGAGGTTGGCTGCTGGGTTAGGGGCGGGCCTTTTCACCGGTCGGAGGCGGTTGCAGGACGACGCTGCGAGAGGCTGAGAGCCGCGTGGTCGGGCCCGGACCCAGCGGAGGTAAGAGCGAACTTTAGTGGCCTTACCCTGGTGGGTCTGTGGCGCCGATCGCACAGGCCTTCGCTCTAGCCAGTCGCCGCTGTGAGGAGGGAGATCGCCGCCGTGAAGAGGAAGATCGCCGGAGCTACAGCAGTTTTTAAAGAGCCTGAGGGCCCTTAGTGGTTGGCTGCTGGGTTAGGGGCGGGCCTTTTCGCCGGTCAGAGGCGGTTGCAGGACGACGCTGCGAGAGGCTGAGAGCCGCGTGGTCGGGCCCGGACCCAGCGGAGGTAAGAGCGAACTTTAGTGGCCTTCTAGCGTGTGTGTGTGTGTCTTTGTGAGAGAGTATATGAGAGAGAATGTACATGTGTGTGTGATTGAGAGAGAGCATGTGTGAGAAGCAGTGTATTAATAATGAAGTGGAGCATGGGTGGAAGTGTGTAAAAGAAGTAGCTAGTGTGTGAATGTGAATGAGTGGGAGTATGTGTGTGAGTGACAGTGAGAATGTGTGTGAGACTAGGGGAAGTATGAGAGTATGTGTCAGAGAGAACTGTGTTAGGGTGTGAGAGAGGAGAAAGTTTGTTTGCAACAACTGACTTCCCCTCCTCCCCACCCAAGACAATCTCACAGCATCTAGAAATCAAAAGTTCCCAGGGGATTTTTTTTATCCTTAGTTTTAATTATTGAGTATTATTTAATGTATCTGCTGTTTTGAAATATTTTTTGGCATTGGGAAAATGTTTAAGTTTTACTTATTGGATGTTAATTGATTTATCATGTATTCTGAAATATTTATTCTTAGTAGTAAGAATTTACTATTATGATTGTTTTATATTTCTTGATTTTATTGTTTGATATTTTATCAGGAATGGTGATGTTTCAATATAACTGGCAGGAAACTCTCTCTACATGAAGATGATAGATTAGCATACAAATAACATAAGAAAAAAAAAACTAAGAATGCAATTAGAGGTTGCCAAAAAAAACCCAAAAACCTTCTCATACTAAATTGCCCAAGCATAATACAGATCTAAGGCCCTCTTCAAAACAGTGAACTAGGCAAACTCCTCCCCAACAACCCTTAGCTCCTTAGATTCCATAAAACCTAACAGTCAGTTCCTTCTCTGATTTCTTCAGGGGAAAAAAAAGACAAGATCAGGGCAAAACTTGATGAGGTTCACCTAGATCCCATGGAACCAAAAAAGAAACCCAAGAAAATACATGACACCACTCCACCTGCCCCCTGGATCTCACTCATCAGCTGGAATCCCGTACATGCCAAAAACCTCCACATTTGACATGCTGACTAAAAATGCCATAAAGAATCTAATCAACAAAGCTAAATCCAGCTACTGCAGCCTGGACCAAGGCCTCAGAATGCATAGACCACTTTCTGAATCCTCTAATGCACATCCTTAACTCATCATTGCATAACAGTACCCTATCACCAAAGACTCACGTTAAAAAAAAATCATGACAAATTCATGAAGGATAACTACAGACCATCTCTAAAGAACCTTACTTAGGGAAATGAATTGAAAGTGTCACTGCATGTCAATTAACTGGTAGAAGACAGACAATTCCTCAACCCTTACCAGTCAGACGGTTCCATGAAGGTTATAGCATAGAAATAGCACCGATAGCTCTAATAGATAAAAATATGGTATGGTTTGTTATTTTGATTCAGTTGCCATTTTTATTCATTTTGGTTCCCAAGAGCATATTTTTCATTAGTTAAGTCATTTCATTCACTTCCATTAAAGTCGATGGAAACAGAAATATAGAAACATGATAATAGAAAAATAACATATGGCCTATACAGTCTACCCATCCGCCCAACTAATTTAGTTTCACAAATCCCATCACTCCTCAGAGATCTCCTGTGTTTATCCCATGCTTTCTTGAATTCAGATACTGTTTTTGTCTCCACCACCTGCACTGTCATCCTTTCCAATGAATTCACTATTCTTCTTTGTAAAGAAGTGACCCCTCATTCTAGATCCTCCTTTAGAATGAAAGAGGCTTTCTTCCTCTGCATGGAAACCTTGCAGATATTTAAATGTCTTTATTATATCTCCCCTATCTCACTTTTCTTTGAAGGTATACATGTTTAGATCTTTAAGTCTGTCCCCATATGCTTTAGAATAAAGGCCAGTGACCATTATAGTAGCCACCCTCTGGACCCACTCCAACCAGTTTATATCCTTTTGAAGGTGCGATCTCCAGAATTGTATACAGTATTCCAAATGAGGTCTCACTAGGGACCTATATAGGGGCAATATCATTTCCCTTTTTCTGCTGACCATTCCTCTCTCTATGTAGCCAAGCATCTTTCTGGCTTTTGCTGTTGCTTTATCTTCCTGTTTGGCTATCTTAAGATCATCAGATATAATCACCTCAAGATCCTGAGCTTCTTTCGGCTTAGAACTTATGAAAAAGTTTGGATAGATATATCAGCAGGTTCTACGGCATTTTATGGATACTTTTCTGGATTTACATACAAGCATTGCCTTTATTATCCTGGTTTTGGCATTTTAAACTAATAAAAACAAATTGAAAAAAAAGAGAAGAATAATTTTACCCTAATTCAGTACTTCTCCCTTGGGATTTTGCCACCTAAATACATTACTCTGCATTTTTTAGCATTAATCTTAGCTGCCAGACCCTAGACCATTCCTCAAATTTTCCACATTTTCCTGGCTGTCTACCCTGTTGCATAATTTGGTATCATCACCAAAACACAAACCTTTCCCAAGAATCCTTCTGTAATGTCGTTCATGAAATATTGAAAACAACCGGTCCAAAAACTGATCCCTGAGGCACAGTACTACTAAGGCCCTCCTCCTCAGAATGTACTCCATTTACCACTATCCTTAATTTTATTTTTATTTTATTTATCGAGTTTTATATACCGTCATTCGGTTTTGCCATAATGGTTTACAATGATGGTTTCCATGACCGGTTTACAACAGTTTAATGACTCCCACTCAACCAGTTTCTAACTCAGTCAGTCACTCTAAGGCCCAAACCAAGAGTGTTCACTTTATTAATGTCACCTATGCAGAACCATGTCAAAGGTCTTACTCAAATCCAAGTACACTACATGTAGCGTGCTCCCTTGATCCAACTCTCTAGTCACCCAATCAAAGAAATTGATCAGATTCGTCTGACAAGATCTACCTCTGGTAAAACCATTCTGCCTTGGATCTTGCATTCCATTGGATTCTAGAAACTGCACTATCCTCTGTTTTATCAGCAATTCCATTAATTTGCTCACAACAAAGATCAGGCCTGTAGTTCCCACCTTCCTCCTTACTTCCACTTTTATGAATAGGAACTACATCTGCCCTTCTCCAGTTCTCTGGAACTACTCCTGATTCTAAAGAAGCATTAAAAAGGTCAGCCAGCAAAGCTGCCAGAACTTCTCTAATTTCTCTTAATACCCTCAGATGTATCTCACCCAGCCCCATCACCTTATCTACTTTAAGTTTAGTTAGCTCCGCACAAACGCACTTTTCTGAATATTGATTAAGGTTTACTTCACTTTCAATCTTATTTATGTTTGTTTTATGTGGATCTACTCTAGGCCCTTCCAAATTGAACAGAAATTTGTTAAGCAATTTCATTTTTTCCTCATTCTAAATATTCCTCACCTTCACCTTTGAGTCTCACAATGCCACTTTTGTACTTTCTTTTATCACTAATATATCTTTAAAAAAAAAAGGTGTTTTGTCCCCCTGTTTAACCATATTTGCTAGTTTTTCATCCATTTGACTACTTTTCCAGCTTCTCTTAGCTTCTCCAGATATTGTCCCTGTCTTCCTCTTTCTGTGATCTCTTATAGCTTGTGAACACTAATCTTTTCTTCCTTAGCTTTTCAGCTATTTCTTTGGAAAACCATAGCAATGCATCCTATTTTGGATTCTAACATTAGGGTTTTATATCCAAGTTTAATTAAATTTGCAAACAGGCATCGGCAGCAGAGGTAACAACACTCCAAGACACCAAGAGTGGGTAAAAGGTGCAACAGCAGTGCATGAATAGCCCAAGATACTGTGAGGGGGCAAAGTAGAATGAACGGTGTTCAAGGACAGCCCAAAGCTTGGGAGGGGAACAAAGCATCACAAACAAGAGTGAGAACAATCCAGAGCACCATGAGAAGAGCAAAGAACACCAACAAGTGACATAAGGACCCATAAGGCACTAAAAGGGTAAAAGCAGCATATGAAGCCGCCAATCGCCATAAGAGGGGCAAAGGAGCACAAACAGTGACATGATCACCCCAAGGCATAGAGTGGGGATATAACTGCAAGCATACTGGCATCAATGCCCCAAGAAACAGAGTTCATCAACATAGCAAGGTGCTGAACAAAGAGAGAAGCAGGGCAAGAGGAGCAGGCCAGGGAGCAGGCTGCAGCAGCACTAAGGCTCCAAGATCCCAAAGTATTCAGAAAGGTACAAGGGAGGAAAAGCTTACTGTAAAACAGCAGGTGTACCTTTACCTGCACTAAGGTTAGACAATATTCAAAAGCCCATTTCACCTGGGTTTTACCCATGTAAAACATTTTGAAAATTACCCTCTATAAATGCAGTGTCTTCAATTTACTGTATCCTTCAGTTCAAAGACATGCAAATCTTTAAACTCATAACAATTCCTAAAACTTAATCAATGGAAATAATCCAAAAACAACAAAGGAGCACTGCTGCACGCAGATAATCAAATCAGTAAGAAGAATGTGCAGAATGAATTCAATGTCCACACATGATTCAGACAAAGAGAGTATAAGGTTTCAAAATGGCAGCTCCACAGTGTTATTATAACAGGAATCAGTACAAAGGGGGTCCCCCAACACGGACCCGTGTTTCGCCGCGAGGCTGCGTCGGGAGGGACAGACGCTGTATGTTGAATTGTATACAGAAAAATCTAAGTTTTGTCTGTCCCTCCCGACGCAGTCTCGCGGCGAAACACGGATCCATGTCGGGGGACCCGCTTTGTACTAATTCCTGTTATAACAACACTGTGGAGCTGCCATTTTGAAAAAATATACTCTCTTTATCTGAATCATGTGTGGACATTGAATTCATTTTGCACATTCTCCTTGCTGATTTAAAACTTAATCAAACCATAACCTGTAACTGTATTTAGACAACTGAGCAAGAAAGATGTGCTTTCATTGGAAATGAAATTTCCTGTTTTGTTTCCTTTCAGTTTGAAAAGAAAACAAAAGAAAAATGTTATTTGTGTTTTATTGCAGGCAACCTAAAGCTGGCACCATTTTGCTATAAAAACTATCCAGCAAAAAGGCACCACCTCAGGTGGCAAGCATCATTTTGAAAAATAAAAACAGTGGGGCAGGATCCACTGAGAGATCGCTTTTAGCCTATTTGGAGCCAAAGAATGGTGTGAGATAGGGAGGGGGAAGGGGGAAGTCAGAGAAATGGGGGGAAAGGCAGAAAGAGGCCAGGATGTTTATATATATATATATTTTTTTTTTTTTTAATTTATTTGACAGGGAAGGAGGCAGAGCCTTGGACTCAGCACCATTTAGTTATATTTTTCATTTCTCTTTTTATTTTGTTTCATTTTCAATAAGCAAAATGTAAAAAATAAAAAACAAAATTTTAAAAATTGCAGTCCACACCTCTATTGAGCAAACATTTTCAAAGTTTAATCAGAAAACAAGTAAAACAAATCTACTGGGTTTTATTCATATTTTTGTTTTATATTCCAAGTTTTGTGAAAGGTAACAATTACAGCTCGTATTCTGCTTCTCAGTTTTTCCTGCCAAATAATCTAATGAGAGAAAAGTATAAAATCATTTTATACTATCAAATATCTTTTTTGTTACCATTTTCATGGACACCCAAATAATATTTTGTACTTTAATGTTGTGATCTCATTTCTGGAAACTACTCGGTTATTCTTCAAAAAATGTTTTGTTTTTTTTAAAGTTCTTTCATGTTTTTGTAGATATAAACTTCAATATGTCAGACTGGTACAGTATGAATCACCTTTTGAAAGAAAGCATTTGAATTTATTTTAAATAGTTTTTTTTCCCCCTCTGATGACTCATTACCCACACTTACAAGATATAACAAGATTAATATTTCAAAGTTAAGGCAAGGGCAACTGAGCAGCCTGCAAGAAATTCCACGAGTCTGAGAGAAACCACCAGCTACAGAGCCATTCTTAGAATATAAACAGGTCAAGCCAAACTGCAATATTATAATTTTTAGCCTGAGTATAGGGCACGTAGTAGTAAAATGTAATTATTTTAAGACTTCTGCAATCCTTTGTCATAAGCCATCATAAGTTAAGAGAAAAATAAATCAATGATTGTCCCCTAAACAGGGGAGGTCTGCCAGTGTTTCATGGACGTCCTCCCTGATGCTACTTGCTTGAAGCCATGCTACCCCCATTTAGCCCCAGTAGACGTGGAGAAGGTATGTGAAACAGAATCAAAGGAGTCGTATGCTGAATGGAGTAGATGGCAGATGCCCTCTTCTGCATCCAGAAGTGGCTGTGTAGAGTGTAACTGCCTTGCTCCATGGCAGGTAAGAAAAGTTTCAACTTTTGAATGTAAATGAATATGTTGACCATGTGGAACTGGTGGTTTGTAATGCATGCAGATAGCATTGCTATCTCCCCTGAGAATATCTCTCCTCCCCCGCTCCAATTGCAACAGCATTCATCCTTACTAGTGGAGCCTCCAAGTTTCACCTCTCTTACAGGCCGATTCAGTAAAGTCCGCGGGAGAGCGGGCGAACGCCTCTGCCCGCGATGCAGTGTTTAAATTCGGTCCGGCGGTAGAAACGGGCAAAAGGAGGCGCTAGGAACACTAGCGTGTCCCTAGCGCCTCCTTTTGGCCCAGAGCGGCGGCTGTCAGCGGATTTGAAAACCGAGGCTCAATTTTGCCGGCGTCGATTCTCAAGCCCGCTGACAGCTACGGGCTCGGAAACTGGACTCCGGCAAAATTGAGCGTCCGGTTTTCGACCCAACAGCTGCCGGCCGACTTCAAATTTTTTTTTCTTTTCTTTTTTTTTTTTTTACCCTTCAGGACCTCCGACTTAATATCACCATGATATTTCTGGATGATATTAAGTCGGAGGGTGCACAGAAAAGCAGTTTTTACTGCTTTTCTGTGCACTTTCCCGGTGCCCGAAGAAATTAGCGCCTACCTTTGGGTAGGCGCTAATTTCTGAAAGTAAAATGTGCGGCTTGGCTGCACATTTTACTTACTGAATCGCGCGGGCATACCTAATACGGCCATCAACATGCATTTGCATGTTGAGGGCGCTATTAGGTTCGGCGGGTTGGACGCGCGTTTTCCGCCCCTTACTGAATAAGGGGTAAGGGAAAACGCACGTCCAATGACAGGTTAACAGTGCACTCCGTCGGAACGCACTGTACTGTATCGGCCTGTTAGGCAGCAAGCTTAACGGAGGCTCCTGCATTCTGCAGTGCTGCACTTCTCCTTTTGTGCAGAACCAGGGAGCCTGCCAGGAAGTGCTTCTGATGTGCATGGCCTGCTTCAAATGCTCTACTGGTAGCACCAAGCAGCAGGCACTTTGACTGCCTGAGGGGAGAGGGAGATAGGACTTGATACGCCACATCAGTGGCACTGGAGAGCGAGCACTTTCGCTGGTGGGGAGTGAGGCATGGGACCTGATACACTGCAGGTGCTTTGGCCTGTACTGGTTTCCAGCAGTTGCTGGAGGCTTTGAGAGCTGCATCTGCAGCTCTGGAGCTGCTCTTTAATCATCCTAAAATTAGGGTGGAAATTGGTTTAAACTGAAAACAAAGGACCCTAGAGGTGTAATATATACAGGCAATATATTGAGATGAGCTTTGAAGTTCTTTTCAAATCAGGCGAGTGGTGCCCAAACAATTAGGACTGTTTCTGTATCTTTAGGCCACATTTTCTTGATCTGAGATTACATCTCTTGGTACTTGATGATCTTCTATCTCTCCATACATTGCAAATAATTCTTGGAGACCAGAACATCACCCAAATAAATTAATATATTATTATAATTACTACAATTCCAGTACCGATCAGATTACAGCATGTATATATACATAAATTTAGATATTAGGAATTTAGGGATCTCAGAGGAAATTTGTAAACAGAGAGTAAAGTTTTGCTAATTATCATTGCAAGTAATACAATAGGTCTTACAAGTAGTTTAGCCAAAACTACTTCTTGTCGATCAGTTTGGTGGGGATGTCAGATAAGTCTGCTCCCAAACTTTCTTCATGATGAGGACTCAGATTCCTTTGTCTTGTCTCACTTATATCTTTTTTGCAAGATATCTGACAGTCATGGGTGAAGTCATCCCTGTCAATCCTGAACTCTGGACACTGTGACTTTCCTTACACTTAGAAGTTGTTGTGGCTTTGCAAAGAGATGTGTCTGTGACAGTTTTGGTAAAGCAAGAGAACAACAGGAGAGTTCTTTGCTTCATCTTCATGCCTACAAGAGCTGTAGCCAACAGTTTCAGCATATATGTTGATCTTGGCTTTTTCACTTTCATCTGCATTTTGTAGTATTCTGCCTTGATTCATAGAAGGTGAAATGAGTTGTCACAGACGTCAGTAGGAATCTAATCTTTGTCCTCTAGAATTGTCCTGGAACCTTGCCTTGTGTCGCAGGAGCAATGGATAATTCAGTAGAACTAAAGCTGACCACCACAACCTGTATCTTCACGACTTCCTTGATGCCTCTTACCTAATTATTTCCTGTCCACTTCCAAAATTGAGCTTACCATTTGAACCTGTCATTTCATTATATAACACAGCTATTTTGTTTTAAAGCATATGACATGATCCTTTCGTAGAGTACTGAAATACACTTGAGATTCAGGAACCCTACTTGTAGTCATTACACAAATCAAGAGGTGGCTTTCTAACGGTCTAGAATAGAGGAGTAGCCTAATGGTGACAGCAGCAGCCTGGGAACCAGAGAAGCTAAGGGTGAAATCCTGCTTTTCCCACTGATGTTCCTTGTGACTTTGCACAAGTCATTTCACCTTTGATTGGCTCAGATACAACTTAGACTGTAAGCCCTCAGGCAGTGAGATAACTACAGTACCTGAATTGTAACTTACCTTGAGCTCACATTTGGAAAAGGTGAGTACTAGAATGGTTTGGATCACAAAATGTTATAGAAATCATGAGAATAGCAACACGCAACCTTTTTGGATAAAATGTCATGTATAGCAAACTGTCCTAGCTAAAATCAGGCAACTTGACCCATCAGGTCCCTCTCTCTTTTTGACCCAGGAGTCTTCTCCTGCATCTTTATA
This sequence comes from Rhinatrema bivittatum, assembly GCF_901001135.1. Taxonomy (NCBI): domain Eukaryota; kingdom Metazoa; phylum Chordata; class Amphibia; order Gymnophiona; family Rhinatrematidae; genus Rhinatrema; species Rhinatrema bivittatum. Next base: position 123,662,560 of record NC_042619.1, on the reverse strand, counting down.
CTTTCAGCAGGTAGATGGAGCCATACGTTTTCATTCACCACTATCTTGGGATTTTCCCCCTGTTTTATAATTCCCACACCCCCACCCAGGTGCATCAATATGGAATAGAAAATGCTCCCTCTTCAAAAAAATGATTTGCCACCCCAGCCTCGGCTGGCACTTCCTAAGTCATTCCAGCTGCAGCTCGGGCACAGGCACATCTTCCCTTCTGTGGCCCACATGCCCGAAACATCCCCTGTTTGAACCATAGGACTCTGTATCTACGGAGCCCTATGTAGTTCAAACATCGGTTATTAGAACTCCATGGGATCTGTGGGGGAATGGGGGGGAAGAGGGAAAGGGAAAAGCGGGACTGGATCAGAGGTGGAAGAACAGGGAAAGATAGGACAGGAGAGGGGGCGGGGTGTAGGGACAGAGCAAGAGGCAGGGACTAGAGGAGAGAATAGGAGTCAGGAATTGGGGCAAGCAGGGAAAGAATAAATCTACTGTCACACCTTTAAAACCCATTTAATGAATTTACCATCCAGTTCGATCCTTATGATCTGCCACCCGTGGGCTACTTGAGGTCCCTTTTGTTTACCATGCACAACTTAGCAAGATGTGAGACAGGGTGTTCTCTTTCGCTGGACCAATTTTTTGGAACTCATTACCTGAGCAGCTCCAGTTAATCACTTGTCAAAAACAATTTAAGAAACAGCTAAAGATGTGTTTATTTAATCTTACCTTTGGTAAGCTTTAGTTCTGCAGGTAGCACTTTGCCACAGATGAGTGGTTGTTGCTCCTGCAGATAGCTGTCTGTACATATTTTAAGCCTTACCTACTTTGGTAGCTTCCAGCCTGGAGTTTTTGTATTGTTTGTTATTGCCTGATGTTTTATGATTATGCCCGTCAGATTTGTAACCTGCTGTGAAGGAAGGATATGCGTAGGATATAAATTTTTTTTTTTTTAACATAAATAAAAAATGGAACATGGAGTAAAAGAGCAGGGGAAGAATGGAACATGGGTACTGGGAAGAAGAATGGGACTCATGGAGAGCAGGGACTAGAGTGGAGAGCGGAGGAAGGACAAGGACTGAGGGATTGGGGGAGATCAGAGACTTGGATAATGTGGGCAGGGGAACTCCTACCTAGATTGGGGCCAGAGAAGGGAATTAGGGATGTGGGAGAACAGAGATTTGAGCAGGAACTTGGGGCAACAATGGGAATTTAACAATTGGGTGGGTACATTAGATTGGCTAGGGAGATATGAGTGAGGGTGCAAGATGAGGGGAAGAGAAGGGGGCTGAAAGGTGAGGAGAGGGTTAGGAGGTAGTGTGAATGACCTGGAGAAGGTGAAAGGCAGAGGAAAGGGATAGGTCTATGAATAAGGTGAGAGGGTAGGAATGGGGCTGGGGAGGCAGTGAAAGAGGGGTAATAGGAGACTGGGTAGGGGGTAAGAGATAGAAGAATGGGCTAGAGGCCAGACAGGGAATGAGTGACAAGGAAAAGGCTAGGTCTGCTGAGGGGATGAGAGACAGAGAAAGGTAGATGAGGGTTGAGGGCAAGTATAGGTGGTGGTGGTGGTGGAACTGGAGGAGCTAGGGAGTGGGAAAAAGACAGAAGGAGGATGGGAAGCTGGGGAAGAAATGAAATAGGGGGGAATGGGAGAAAAGGGATGAAATTTATCTATGAGTGGGTAGAAAGACAGAGAAGAGAGAAGTGGAGAAAAAGATGAAAGGAAAAGATCAATGTCTGAGACAGATGAGGGAAGGAAGCAAGGAAGACAGGAGAGAGAAGAAATGGAAAATGGAAGGGAGACCCTGGAAAAGAACTTTGGAAAAGACCATAAAGAGAGACCAGGGCCAACCCAGTCACAAAAATAAAACACCCAGACAAAAAGGGTAGAAAATATTTTATTTTCTGTTTTTAGAGAGTGGCATATGCAAGCTTTGATAACGTACATTTTGCTTAGTATAGGAGTAAACGCATTTCTGTTTCTTTTCCTTGGTGTTGCACTATATGTAGAGTCTGGCATCTCAGGGTTTCCATTTCATTTTTTTCACTGCATGTTTCTATTTCTAATTTGTTGTCCTTTCTTTTGTTTTAAGCAGGGGTTCTGCATCTGTGACTGAGGTGAGTTAAGGGATTGTTTGAACATGTAGCATCTGAGTAGGGATCAATAACAGTCTGGATTGTTCTATTTTCCAATTGGAGGGGAGACAATCCCAGAACACCTTAAAAGACTGGCTCCTGAGATCTGGCTCAGCCTACCTTAAACCTAATACAGCAGGGAATCCTGATCCTGGGTGGGGAGCCCTAGGAAAAGAGTATAACTAGCCAGGCCCAAGAAGAAAGAGAGAAGGGCCCTGAACAAAACTAAGAGAAGGTAAGAACTTTACTAAATGACTTATGAGTGTAAACTGCTGATTTTTCTGTTTCTAGCACTGCTGAAATAAGCAGACTTGTGTTCTATTTAATTTGCTTACAATAAATAAAGACTTGCAAAAGGATAGCCAAGTGTCCAGGTTGAATCTGTCCTCTGGCAAAGCAAAGACTGCACACAGTGCCACACATGGGTCTCAGAAGTGAGATTTCTGTACTAAGCTTAGCATATGCAAAGAATCACGCCAAAAAGAGAAAGAAAAGGGGAGGGGGGAGCTTTTTTCTTCTCCCTTGTCCTGGGGCCTTGTTGCAACAGCGGTTGAGAGTTTTTCATAACTGTTTAAGGAGGGCAGCTCTGCCTGGAGTGAGGGATATATATATATATTGTATATAGTGAACAGGCAGGTTCTTTGTGTGTGTGTGTGTTGGTTGCTGAGGGAAAGTTTCTGAATGGTCTGAAACAGGCCAAAGCCTCTCAAGAAAACCCTCTGCTATCGGAGCACAATAAGTTGGCATGGAGTGTTTGCTACAGGCCCTCAGGGAAGGGCAGCAGCAGCACATCCTGAAATGGATTCAACCTTATATGAAGAGTATAGCCAGCAGCTGGGAATGGTGAACCAGCATCATGGGGCACTGACACAGATGACTCAAGCAATGCAAGCTGCCACAACACGAACAGCTCCAGTACCTCCAGTGTTTAAAATGAAGGCTGGTGAAGACCCAGATATATTCATAAAAACCTTTGAATGAACTGCCCACATGACAAGCTGGCCAGAAGCCGCCTGGACCACATACCTGGCAAATTTACTTACCAGCAAAAGCTAAGTGGCTTTTCAAGCTGCCAACCCCAATGTCAAAATTGCCATCCTGGAGAAACAGGTTACATGATGAAAACTCATTGGCAATAGTCCCGAAGGAGTATCATACAAGCCTGGAGAAACTCCATACAGCCTTTTCCATCGACTAAAAGATGCCAGATGGAAGCAGCTACAGTCAAAGGCAAATACAGGCCTTGAGGTGGCCAATCAGGTCCTCCTGGAGCAGTTCCTGAATGCACTGGACTGGCCCATGAGAAATTGTGTGAGTTGGCACCCAAGGCTCACCCTGGAGAAACCACTGGAAGTGGCAGACATCTTCCATCAGGCTCAATTGATGCCAGAATTGGTGTGGAGAATGGAAAGACAACCCACACTGGCTCCCTACCATGGCCATGAGAGTACAGGACCCCAATAATGATCCCCAGAGCAGGACAGCTCTCCTTCCCATACTCAGGGCACAGCCACTAGGCTCCTCAACTTGCTTCAACTCTGAGAGGAGAGGGAATTTGGTCAGAGATTGCCGATACCAAGGACGTGAGGCTGTGAACATCAACCTGGTAACTCAGCCAGCACTAGAAGCTATAGCATACACTGACAAGGGAGGGCCTTCAAACCAAGGATGACCACATAGTCAGAGGAAGAAAGGAGTCACCGAGGTACCTGCTCACCTGAGTAGCAAGAGTCTGGACACTTTTTTTTTTTTTGGCTCACTTTGTGCCAGGAATGGATATGAGAAAGAGTGTTGTCCCTATGACAAAGAAGAAAATGAAGAACCCTTTGTAGGAAGGAGTAAAGTTAAAGTGGAGCAAGACCCGCGGGCATGCTCCTACTGTGCGGCAGAATACCATACTGTTGAGGATTGACCATGGCTTGAGGGCCTTAAATGGGAGGACAAGCTAGAGAAGGAGCGCAAGGGAGAGTACAGTCAACTGAATAAAGGGAACGATAACCCTTTGTAGAAACTGTTGAAGTCAAAGCAGAGCAAACCCTGCAGGCATGCTTCCATTGTGGAGTGAAAGAACATGTTATCAAAGACTGTCCTCAATATGAGAATGAAGAGTGGGAAAGTGACTGGGTGCATATTTTTGCAAAGTTGCAAAGCTGTAACTTGGTGGATGGTCCACACAGAGGGATTTCAAATTTTGTGATCTCAGTTGAGCTGGACGACTGTCCCATGTTAACTTAGATTCAGGGTGCGAAAAGACACTCATTAAGAAGGTGTTGGCTCGAAGACCTCATGTCAACTATGAGAAGAAAGCAACACTTGCTTTATGCAAGGGAGTCAGCAATAATACCACCCCTGCCAGGTGGTTTTGATGACTACAGCAGGGCAAGCCAAGGTAGAGATGATAGTGCGGTCTGAGCTCCCTTACCCAGTGGTTCTGGGATGTGATTATCCCCACTTTAAGACTGTAAATCTGCCTTATTGCTGGGTTAACTAAGGCTAAAGAAGACAAAGTAGAGGAACATACTAGGACAAAAGAAGAACATCAGACACTCTGTGAATCCTTAACTGACTTCCCAGGTTGCATGGGGAAGGGGAAAACCAGGAAGAGTAGATAGCTCTAGCATAGGATGGGAGAAGGAAAATAGGGAAGTCTGTTTTCTCAGGAGTATACCCCTAGTAAGGGCAAAGGCTCAACCTGAGAGGTTTGAGCTGAGGGGCACAGAATGTGAAGGGGTATATGGAAGAACACCCAGCCACCCCCCACCCGGTACACCTTAAAAGACCAGCTCCAGAGATCTGGCCCAGTCTACCTTAAAGCTGATACAGCAGGGAATCCTTGTCCTGAGTGGAGGTCTCTAGGAAAGAAGTATAACTAGCCGGGCCCAAGAAGTCAGAGAGGGCCTCAGATAAGACTAGGAGAAGATAGGAACTTTGCTAAATGACTTACGAGTGTAAGCTGCTGCTTTTCCATTTCTAGTACTGCTAAGCGAGCAGGCTTGAGTTTTGTTTAATTTACTTATAATAAATAAAGAATTGCAAAAGGATAGCAAAGAGTCCAGACTGAATCTGTCCTCTGGCAAACCAAAGACCACTCACGGTGTTCTAGGGCCTGAAGTAATATTGCAATGCTGCTCTTACCCAGATATGGTTGCTGCTGTTTAAACACCTGGGAGTTAGTGCTGAGATGGCAGTTCTGCTACATAGGTTCCAAGTGTCATTTTTGCAGGGGGGTTTTTGTAATTTCACAAAGTTTCTAGCAGTGGAAAGTGTTTTTGTGACTATTATTACAGAGGTGATACTAGAATTTGAAGTTTTGGGGGGGGGGGGGGTTTGTTTTTTTTATGGTGAGGATCCATTGTTGAGGGAATTTCTGTGGACACTGAGTATTAGGAAGCTGTAGGTGCAGGGTATATATTGAGATTCTATTCCATCTAGTTTGTACTCCAAGCTTCATTCCTATATCCGTATCCATACAAAAGAAGTAGTTGATAGATCGATGTTCATTTCTGTTATTAATATTCATTTCCAATGCCTTTCTCAAGTTTATGCCTAACATGATAGGAGCAGAGTGCCTGACGAGCTGGCTGAGGGGGGAAGGGAGTGGGGAGGGGAGAGGGAGTAGATGGGGACTATACAGGGGAACTTGACAAGTTAATATTGTGTATATAATTTCTACTTGTATATTCTAATCTGCTATTTGTATAATCTTGTATAATCTACTCTGTTATTTAATGTTCGTTATATAATTATGCAATAATTGTAAAGCCTGTTGCTAAGTTCAGTTCTGTGTAAACCGATGAGATGTTCCCAACGTTCGTCGGTATATAAAAGTTATTAAATAAAATAAAATAAAAAATAAAGTTACCAAAAAAGAAACTGAAAAGACAACAATATAGTTCTAACATGTTAATTTATTGTATGCTGTTTACAAATCAACGAGTTACAGTACTGCATTATCACACTTTTGCATTTTGCTGTATCTACATACGATGACAGTTTGCTATCCAGCGGATTTCCTGTATTTTATGTAACTCTTGTTATTATGAATCACATTCTACTTGCAATGTGGTATTGATGTATTACAATCCTGTGTATTTTCTTGTTTATAATCCAATAAAATATAAATTACAAAAAAAAAAAAAAAAGAAAGATGCTATCAAATCATTTTAATGGTAGTTTTACTGACCTGTTGTAATTGGCCAGGGTTGATATTTTCTTTTAATTGCACAGACGGTCCTTGGGACTTTTTCTTATTGTGTCTTTTATTGCCAATTTGAAGGCAAGGAGCTATGATGGGGGGGCGGACATGATATGTAGAAATTTGTCTTTGGCTTGCACACACACACACACACACCACTCATGACCTTCCCCTGCTGAACTTCTATCTAGAGATGTCACTGCCCCCTCCCCCACCATCCCCTTAGTCTGGTCATTTACAGTCCTGGCTAGGGGCCATTCACCAGAACTCCTTCCACAACCCTGCAATCATAGGCTCTGATTCCCCAAGTTGAGTGAATGGAGCCCTTCAAACTACAAGGGTGGGTAATGAAGTCCTGTGAGCATGAAGGAATATAATCACTGCTAGACAGGGCTGGTGCTAGCTTTTTTGCTGCTCTGTGTGAAAAATTACTGTGCTGCCCCTCCCACCTACTTCATTCAGTGTCTGTTCTGGGCCCATCAAATAAAGCCCAGCTCTGTCCTACAATCTACATTTTTAAAAACTGACACCCCTGCCCCTCCCTCCCTCCCCCAGAACCCATGGATAGGGAATGGTATGAGGTACCCTAGGCAAAATTTACAGCCTTGTACACCCGCCACCTCGCCTCACACACATACCCATACCCTTTACAGACACACACAATTAAATTATGCATTTATAACAAATTTTACATGAAAAAGAATATTCAAAAGTACAGTCTTCTGAAGCAATAATAACACTGCAGCGATAAAAACGAAGAAGATTTAATAACAGTCCTTTTTATACCGAATCACTTCTTCGTTTTTATCGCTGCATAGCTATCTTGAACATAAGAACATGCCATCCTGGGTCAGACCAAGGGTCCATCAAGCCCAGCATCCTGTTTCCAACAGTGGCCTATCCAGGCCATAAGAACCTGGCAAGTACCCAAAAACTAAGTCTATTCCATGTTACCGTTGCTAATAATAGCCGTGGCTATTTTCTAAGTCAACTTAATTAATAGCAGCTAATGGACTTCTCCTCCAAGAACTTATCCAATCCTTTTTTAAACACAGCTATACTAACTGCACTAACCACGTCCTCTGGCAACAAATTCCAGAGTTTAATTGTGCGTTGAGTAAAAAAGAACTTTCTCTGATTAGTTTTAAATGTGCCACATGCTAACTTCATGGAATGCCCCCTAGTCTTTCTATTATCCGAAAGAGTAAATAACCAATTCACATCTACCCGTTCTAGACCTCTTTTGATCTTAAACACCTCTATCATATCCCCCCCTCAGCCGTGTCTTTTCCAAGCTGAAAAGTCCTAACCTCTTTAGTCTTTTCTCATAGGGGAGCTGTTCCATTCCCCTTATCATTTTGGTAGCCCTTCTCTGTACCTTCTCCATCAGAATTATATCTTTTTTGAGATGCGGCAACCAGAATTGTACACAGTATTCAAGGTGCGGTCTCACCATGGAGCGGTACAGAGGCATTATGACATTTTCCGTTTTATTCACCATTCCCTTTCTAATAATTCCCAACATTCTGTTAGCTTTTTTGATTGCCGCAGCACATTGAACCGACGATTTCAATGTGTTATCCACTATGACGCCTAGATCTCTTTCTTGGGTTGTAGCACCTAATATGGAACCTAACATTGTGTAACTATAAGCATGGGTTATTTTTCCCTATATGCATCATCTTGCACTTATCCACATTAAATTTCATCTGCCATTTTGATGCCCAATTTTCCAGTCTCACAAGGTCTTCCTGCAATTTATCACAATCTGCTTGTGATTTAACTACTCTGAACAATTTTGTATCATCTGCAAATTTGATTATCTCACTCGTCGTATTTCTTTCCAGATCATTTATAAATATATTGAAAAGTAAGGGTCCCAATACAGATCCCTGAGGCAATCCACTGCCCACTCCCTTCCACTGATAAAATTGTCCATTTAATCCTACTCTCTGTTTCCTGTCTTTTAGCCAGTTTGCAATCCACGAAAGGACATCGCCACCTATCCCATGACTTTTTACTTTTCCTAGAAGCCTCTCATGAGGGACTTTGTCAAATGCCTTCTGAAAATTCAAGTACACTACATCTACCAGTTCACCTTTATCAACATGTTTATTAACTCCTTCAAAAAAGTGAAGCAGATTTGTGAGACAAGACTTGCTTTGGGTAAAGCCATGCTGACTTTGTTCCATTAAACCAGGTCTTTCTATATGTTCTGTGATTTTGATGTTTAGAACACTTTCCACTATTTTTCCTGGCACTGAAGTCAGGCTAACCGGTCTGTAGTTTCCCGGATCGCCCCTGGAGCCCTTTTTAAATATTGGGGTTACATTAGGATCGGCTTCCGCTTTTTTTGCAATAACACCACTTACATCATGCATATTATATTTACATGCATTCCTGTGATGCGAACTAGAAAACTCTGCAAAAAAGACACTTGGAACCCCTATAGAATTAGACTTTTTGTAATGCATATTGAGTGTGAGCTTGGCCCTCAGAAAGCCATGAACAAACAGAATTTCCATTACAATATAGTAAACTCCCATACCAAAACAACCCTAACAATCTTATCTATGAAAAGGCAACACCTCATATATTATACCAGGCCCGATAGAAAATGCCAGGTGAGTTCATTCTCCCAGTCCTCTCCAATGCACTCATTACATTTCTCGTGGACTCTCTCTGACCTCCCTCACTCACACAGAACACCTACAGACATAAGAAGCTTCAGTGCCGCCTCTGTCTCCCAGTCCTGTCTGTTACCGGCTGACTGTCATCAATGAATAAGTACATTTTTAGCCCCATTTACATTTAGAATGATTTATATTGATATGTCTATTGTGCAATAAAAAATGTAATGCAATGTAAAACGTACATAGTGCCTTCCTTAAACCAAAGTGGTTTACAAAATAATCAAATACATAAAAATACCAGAAAATACAAATGCATCAATATCTAAAATTACATCAGTCCACTGCAAATCAATCATAATCTTACAAAGAGAGTTAAAATGGCAGCCAGGTAGATGCTGCAATTGGGAGCATTGTATGAGACAAGCTTTGAACTGAAGATTTTGTGATGATATGATCAAGAGGAAGAAAAAACAGCGAATCTACCTGGTTGCCTCTTCCCCTGCGGTCAGTCCTATTGATACTTGTTCACCACAACTTCCAACCTCCAGATTGCATAGCAGCAAGAGCAGCAAAGAAGATATGCAGGAATCCATGTTACCCAAGGTTCCCCTAAGCGCTGATGAAAGATTGTCCCCTCTTCAACTGCATGGAGCTGCAGCTATTGTCGGCTCTCCTGGACCATTGACCCAGAATGATGTTGTGGGCCCAAAGTCAGCATCGCCAAGAAGTGTGGAGGACATTGATGAAGGGGTAGTTTGAGAGCCAGCAGCAGCATCCCAGTGAGTCAGATGGGAACATACAAGAGCCTTAGACGAGCAGGGGATGAAGCCAACCTTAGCATAGCAGAGGAATCTTCTTCTAAGTGTCAGTGGCAGCAGAGATTAAACCCACCACCCTATGTGTTCAAGGCCAGGGCATCCTATAGTGGAGCCACAAGGACTCTGACTCATCAAGAATCCTGTAGGAAATACTAAACAAAGCAAAATTAGGGAGTCCTGCCTCCAGAGACTCCCTATTGGACCAGCATTAGATGTGTTCCAAATTGAGGGCTGGATAAAAGGAGCACTTGTCTGATACTTCTTTGCTGGTCCAGAAGTCCTTAGAGTTCGCTCTGTGATATCCTGTTGCTTTTCCTATTTTCTGAGTGTTCATAGTTCCTTCTGTATCTTGATTCCTGCTCTGCTCCTGGTCTTCCTGTGTCCTGCTCCATTTCCAGTTTCCAGTCTCTGCCTGGCAGCTGCTTGCACCTAATGTCCCAACTCACAGGGAATGGCAGCTGCTTCAGGCAGAAGACTTCGGACCACCCAACCTCTCAAAGGTACATCCCTGCACAGGTTTGGTACCTCCTCTCTGTTCCTAGTGGAATGGGCCATGACATATTATAGATTTGTCCTTCAGTTTTATCCTAGTGCCAGTTAAATTTGAACTTTCTTCTTTACTGAAGGCTCCTCTTGAAGTCTCACTGGATGAGGTTTGGGCCTGGGTATCTTGGATGGAAACCTCACTTATGGGATGTGTTTCTCAATTATGTAACTATTCTCAGGCAAGCTCTCTAAATTAACTGAAAATGAAAACCTATTGCTTAAACGTGATGAAGAACTAAAGAAATGTGAGAATGATTTCTAATATCTGGAAGTTTAATCCTACATTTATTCAAGGCAAACGGGTACTGCATAACAAAATAGAGGTTTTGGAGAACATTATCAGGAGATGAAATTTGCAATATATTAATGTTTCTAACTCATCCACTGTGTCACTACTGGATATGCTTAAAAATATTTCTCTGTTATCTTGAAATATCCAACAGATGCCTTCCAGCCATTATCTCAGGTTAACAAGAAAATTGCAGGAGAGATGGGAGTAGGTCCAGACTACAGTTTAAGTTTGGATAAATGGGATGTAACTGGTATACTAGAATCCTCACAGGAATTGCAGATAGCTAGAGCAACTAGCTATCTGCTAGTTTCTTTTTTTTTTTTAATTCTTTATTTATTCAATTTTTTTATTTTACAAAACAAAGAAGTATCATAATACATGTTAATTCACAAAATTCAGGCAATTATTTACCAAAAGAAAAGAGCATAAGAAAACTTTTACCAACATTTTCACAATCTTCATACTTCTTCTATTAGTAAAGTCATAAAGTAATAATATGGAGATCCAAGATTTTCTAGGACAAACTCTTTCAATAACAACAAAATTCAGAAGGAAATAGGGAGGAAAAACAGTCTATCCTACTTCTAGCACCTGCAAGTTAGGTAGGAATGGCCTCAGCCATGAACAGGTTCATAAAAAACATATTTAGTGTTTTCTAATTTTATTATACACTTACATGGATATCTGATATTAAATTCACCACCCAGTTGTCTAACACCTTGAGACATGACCAAAAATAATTTCCTCTTAACCTGTGTCGCTCTGGTCAAGTCTGGATATATCCAAACTTTTTGGCCAAAGTATAACTTGTTCCTATTACATAAGGATAATCTTAATTTCATGTCTCTATCTGTAGGAAACATGAAAGAAACTAGTAACTTTCCACGAAACTGAATTTTCTCTTCTGCTGAAGTTTCCAAAAAGGCAGTAAGATCAATTCCTACTTTCTGAGGTTGCTCTATTGGTAAAGAGTCATTCAAGTTCCTTGGTGAAGCAGCAAAAAATATTTTGAAAGTCGGTGGTGTCGCTTCTAAGGGCACTGAAAGAACTTCATTTAAATATATTTTTTAAATTGATCCTTTATCAGAACCAGCCTAATAGAGGGAAAATTCAGAACCCTTCGGTTCAAGTATCTTGATTTATTCTCCAAATTTTCAATTCTATTTGCAGCAGAATCTTCACCTTGGATCAATTTTGTATGTACATCCTTAATACTAGTTATTTGCTCAGTCACTTCTTTCATCTTCTTTTCCTGCTCTTTAATAGTAAAGGTTCCATAATCTGAACCGCTGTCTGTGTATTATTCACTACAGTAACCAAAGCAGACACAGATTTTTCTAGTGCGATTATGGCATTCCAGAAAGAGTCCAGGGAGACCACACTTGGTCTCAGCAAATTAGGCATATTAAGGCACTGTCTTACCCCGCTTTGCTGGCAGACTTCATTTATCTGAGAAGACTCATCTGCCGTGCTCTCTCTCCTTGCCTGTGTGTTGAAAATTCCACCCGAGCCTGGCCTGGTCTCTCGTGCCTCTCCAGAGGCCGCAGCTTCCAAGCTGTCCACTAAGACTCTCATGGGAACAGGTAGTGTAACCGCTGTTACCTCTCCAAGGCCAGCCTCCACAATCGATCCCCTATCGGCCATCCTCTGCCACGGCTCTCGATCCTGGTTTTGGAGTTCGCTTTGGTACGGAGGAGATGGTGTCTAAGGCGCACATGGGCTTAACGACGCATGTTCGCCCATGAGGGCCAGGCCGTGTCCTAAAGCCGGCTCCTCCACAGGCTCTCTTCCCGGTGTTGAGACGTTAGTCGGCATAAAGTATTCCTCAATTGTGGGTTGAGAGGGGATAGGATCGATAAGTGCAGAGGTCTCCATTCAAACTCTGCCCTTTCTCTTGGTGTGAGGCATGCTAGTTGATGGGGAAATCATCATTGACGACATTCAACTTCTAATTCCCATCCAAAATTCGATTGAAGACACCTACAAGAAAATCTTGACTCTACTTATCTCAATTAAACATCTCCTAAATTCTCTGAACCTCATAATCAACATAGACAAAACTGAAATAATACTCATGGACAAAAAACCCAATCCAACTCCGCCACCCCTGCCTTTACTTGACAAACAAATGAACTCTATACTCCCCACCACCCACACCAGGAACCTTGGAATTATCATCGATAAAGAACTTTCATTTAAGAACCACATATCAAATAAAACTAAAGAAGGATATCACAGACTTCTAACCCTAAGACACTTAAAACCGTTTCTTAATCCTTATGATTTCAGAACGGTCTTACAACTACTCATTTTCTCCACCTTCGACTACTGCAACTCCTTACTAATTGGAATACCTTATTCAAACCTCTCCAGATTCTGCAGAACTCAGCAGCCAGAGTTCTGACAGGAACAAAAAGAAATGAACACATAACGCCCATATTGATCTCACTTCATTGGCTCCCAATTAAAGCACATATCGAACACAAATCAATGACCATCATTCATAAAATTCTAAACAATGATCATCAAGGACTAAATGGAAACCCCAGGGAAGAAATTTAAGAGGGAAGGAAAACCAGGAGATGGGACTGGGGAGTCACATTGGTTCCTTCCCCCAGTAGTAAAGAGACGAGAGACACAGGTGTGGAAGGAAGAGGATGGAGACCTGGGAACCAATCCCTGGCCACTAAGGGAGAAGCCTGCACCCTATAAAAACAAACCTCACCCAGAGCAGCCTCAGTCTCCTTCTGGGGACTGAAGAGGTTGGATCCCGGACTGTGATACCTGTCTTTGGAAAGACTCTGTTCCCAGGAAGCTGTGCACGCAGGGGAGACCGAAAAGAGAAGGACTGCAACCTTGGTGCCAGGAAAGTTGGAGTTTTGTAGGTGCATGGGAGGGTGCCTACCAGGTACCGGATCTGGAACAAGCCGCTCCGGAGTTCATCCGCCGGGCGACAGGTGACACACAGTAAAACTTAAAGAAAATTCCTCCAACATAAAACAAGGGAGAACACATGAAACCAGGAAGGTGGAAAAACTCCCAGCTCAAGAAAAAAAATAAGATGTCTTTAAAAATGGTCATTAAAATAAAGGAAGGTTCCCTGACTCCACATCTATCCCAGATCTCACTTCTGAAAACCTCAGAGGCCTCACCCCTTCAACACAAATCAAAAGCTGGGACAGATATGGCATACTGTCACTGGGAAGGGTAATATTTCCACAAGGTAAAAATGGTGGTCAGGGGTTATATATATCGGAGGAGCTCACCATTTACCTTCTCCCATATGGGGGAGCTAAACTATTATGTTTCCTCCCCAATCAAGAATTTGTTTAATCCTAACCTGGTAGAGAATGAAAGTGGTTCTACAGTACAGTTAAAAATGAAGGAACTTCCTATTCTTTTTGTCCTTTACAGCTTCATTGATTTATAGAGAATAGATCTAATTGTGGGGTTAATGTATCTGACACAAATTAAGGATTGAATAAGGGGGAGGTTTCTCTTCCTGTACAGCTCTAATTAAATTATCTATAAATTTCTCTTTTTAGTTTATCTCGTTTCCGCCCCCTGAGCTAGATATCTGAATACGTTTAGTCTTTTTCTGGTGTTACTCCCACTGATTATTTATGTATAACCTGAGAATTATTTTCTTGTCTGGGATTTCCAATTGAATTGTTATACATTTTATTATAAATAAAAATATAATCATAATAAATACATAATTACAAAAATAATAAATATCAAAGACCCACCTAAATCTCATTCTTTGCTCTTACTAAAGAATAAACCAGATGAGTGTACAAGATTGTATACAAAAAAATTCTAAATCAGACATCTAATTTATTTTTATTTTATTTTATTTATTTTATTTAAGAACTTTTAATATACCGATGCTCGTGAGACTTAAAAAATCATTTGCTTTTTTATGTATTTAACATTAAGAGGCCAATTTTCAGCTTGCAAGTCATATTTCCCCGGTGCTGCAGGGATTTCTTTTACTCCCTCTGATTATTGGGGCAAAGTATGTGGGGTAAACAACACACAGGGAATTCAAAATGAAATCTCCAGGCAGGCTTCTACTGGGCCATCCTAACCCCGCACCTGGTATCACCCCTATTTTCCCCATATAGAGGGGGCAGCGATGTTCAAAGGTTTTGTTCCCCACAAGTAAACACCCATTTATTTACCCATGGAAATTCCTTTAAAAATGATTCTCCATGGACATAACATTCCACTTAGTAGCACAACCGCATACATCATTAAGAATAGCCCTAAGTGTCCTTATTTATTCCAGTTCTTAGTCATTAATAGATCTGGATGATGAAGGATCTAGATTTAGGACGTAATAGTTCATTCAATCTTACTCTGAGATGGTAACTTTGAAACAGCTGCGTGGGTGCACATGTATGTGTGTGTGTGTGTACCGGCTCGCGCCAAAGGATGTGGCCATATTATAACAAACGTGCATATATGCGCACATGATAAAAAAAATAGGCTGTATGCGTGTACATATGCCACCACTACCGCTTAAGTGGAAGGATTTTAGTAGACGCACAACGACGCAATTACCATTTCCCCAGTTCATTGCCAGTTCGTTCATGTAAAGGATAGGACTTCCTAAACCCCCCCCCTAGTTAACTAGCCCACTTTGTACACTGTTATCCCAAACCCTTAAAACCCTACTAACCTCTTTAGTTGTTTTTTTTTTGGTTCAGGATTTACGTGCCATCCATAGCAGAAGTAAAGTGACGCGGTAGGGGGCCCCGGCATGCGTTTGTGTATGTAAATACTCACGCGCAGATTTCATTGAGAAATCTAGGAGCGCCCATGCCCCGCTCTGACCACACCCATGCCCTGTCCTTTTTTTGCAAAACATTTTTTGTGCGCGTACCGGAGATACGTGTCAACTCATGCACTTTTTAAAATCTGCACAACGCGCACTGGCCCGACTTCTGCGCATATCTCCTGGCTCTGGCGCACGAAGGGCTTTTAAAAATAGCCTTTAAATGCAAATGTTTCTAGCACTTTATCATCTTTTAGCTTTTAATTAAGATAGATACTGGTTTCATCTATTCCTTCTACATACATTTGTGAGCTAAATCTCAAGAACTGTGCATGATGAAACAGAGCTCTGAGTTCATTTATTCATTCAAGTTTTTATTCCTGCTGAAAGATGTCCAGATATGTTTCAGACATTGCCTTTATGCAAATATTTTTGTCCTCAAAGATAAAAAGCTGAAGAATAATACACATCAAAGGCAGGTAAAAACAGATATGTAACCATGAAATCCATAAGGCTTTATTAAGCAACGTTTAAAATAAGGTAAATTACAACAGATCTTGGTGGCGGTGAATAACCTCATCTATGTTGCATAGCACTTAACAGTTTTATGGATTTTTGGGGGCTTGTTTATTTGAACCTTTTCTGATGTGCACCCAAGCTTTTCTCCTTGGTAATCTCTATAAACTGGAAGCACAGGACTCTCTTGATTAGTGAAGTGTTCTGCAGATTGTTCTTACTCTGTTGATATTCCTTTTTCCTGTTTGACAAATAATCAGCCTAATACTGAATCTGTTCTTGTCTGTGTACTTTATGATTAAAAAAATAAAAAAGATAATAGAAAGAAAATGGCAAAAAAGTTCTTGTCACAAGAGATCCAGACTTGCAATACATAAAAAGAACAAAAAAGCTAATACATATTAATATGAAATTTCAGTTTGGTGATTTTAGTCTGTTTACAGCATTACTTCTCTCTGCATTCCCAAACTGGCAATCATACCCCCTCATGTATCAAACTGCATTAAGGGCTTATCACATGTGAAAAGCCCCGTTAACTCATGCGAAAAGCCCTTAACGCATGTGATAGCACCATATCGTATGGTGCGATGCAAATCCGAAAAAGAGGAGGAGTTAGGGTGGGACTGGGCTGGGTTTACTGTTTTGCGAAGCCCTATTGCATGGCTTTAACACCGATTTTAACTACAAATTTTTCAGGAGTGTTAAGCCGTGCAATCACCCATTGTGATGTGTTTCACAGATTTATTTTATTTATTTAATCAACTTTATATACCGACTTTCAACTTCATTTCAAGGCGGTTTACAATAATTGAATTGCAGTAGCAAAATTCTAATCACACATATGATAAACCTATCACTATACCTCATACATTATTTTTCCAAAAACATTAAGGGGCGGATTTTAAGAGCCCTGCTTGCCTAAATCCGCCCAAATCCGGGCGGATTTAGGCGAGCAGGGCCCTGCGCGCCGGTGAGCCTATTTTACATAGGCCTACCGGCGCGCGCAGAGCCCCGGGACTCACGTAAGTCCCGGGGTTTTCGGAGGGGGGCGTGTCGGGGGCGTGTCGGGGGCGGGACCGAGCGCAGCGGCGTTTTCGGGGCGTGTCGGGAGCGTTCCGGGGGTGGGCTCGGGGGCGTGGCTATGGCCTGGGGCGGTCCGGGGGCATGGCCGCGCCCTCCGGACCCGCCCCCAGGTTGCGTCCCGGCGCGCTAGCGGCCCGCTGGCGCGCGGGGATTTACATCTCCCTCCGGGAGGCGTAAATCCCCCAACAAAGGTAAGGGGGGGGTTTAGACAGGGCCGGGCAGGTGGGTTAGGTAGGGGAAGGGAGGGGAAGGTGAGGGGAGGGCAAAAGAAAGTTCCCTCCGAGGCCGCTCCGATTTCGGAGCGGCCTCGGAGGGAACGGAGGTAGGCTGCGCGGCTCGGCGCGCGCCGGCTATACAAAATCGATAGCCTTGCGCGCGCCGATCCCGGATTTCAGCGGCTACGCGCGTATCTACTGAAATCCAGCGTACTTTTGTTTGCGCCTGGAGCGCCAACAAAAGTACGCCTATTCGCGGTTTTTGAAAATCTACCCCCAAGCGTAGTTAAAACATTACTTCTACATAAACTTAAAAGCACTTTAAAATACAATAATATTGATAAAACAGCTCTAAAAAATTAAAAATACACCCTTCCAATTTGATCCCCTGCCTTTTCCCCCCTTTCCCTCCCTCCCTTCCTCCTACCATTCTTAGTCCCTCTTTCCCATCTTACCCCTTTCTCATTTATCCCTTTTTCTCCTTATATTCTCTCATCCACTAAGAAACTGAGGTAGGAAGATTTTGGTAGTTTGAAGCTCCCAGAGCATCCACCTAGCTATCAGAGACCTCGGGGGGGGGGGGGGGGGGAGAGAGAGAGATGTTACCCAGGTAGAGAGTCCATCAAGCTAGGTTGAGAGAACATTGCACAAATCTCATCTTTGGGTGAGTTTCCTCACTCTGAGGGTCATCAAATATTCAAAAGAGAGCACTGTTCTGTTCGTACGTCTCACATTGAATGTCAAAGTGGCCCCTAACCCCTACACTAATACCTAAACCTCACCTCGGGTTACTAGGTGGGCCTCCAATAGAGATATAAATACCTATCTAGGGTCAGGGCATTATGACTAGACGCTCTCTCTCTCTCTCTCTTGTAATACCAGATTCTGGCACTTATCTCAAAGTGCGAAAAAGTTATCACAATCTGCAGTAACTTAGCTCTTTGCAGGTATTAGTGCAAATTGCAATAAACTACCTATTACCATAAAACACGCCCCTTTTCCCATCGCATGTGATATTTACCGCATTTTGATAAATCCAGGACATAGTCAGATAGGACTTTTGGAAAGGATATGGAAAAACATTGTGGTTGTTTCATCCATTTTGATGCCAGAAAGGAGTCTGAGGTGAATAACTATTCGGGCAAGCAGGTGAATATAAATATATGTTTTTCAGAACTAGAGAGGAGGCTGTACAGGAGGTGAATAAGACAAAAATGAGTTTATAATGAAGTATTTCAGGCCTACTCTGCTCTGAGCCATGGAGTGTATCAGCTCCCTCATTATCCCTTTTTGAACAATCATTCAGGTAATGCTAGTCCACTTTAGAAAAAGTTGGGGAAATCTGCCTCAGTAGGCTCAGGCCATGATATCAAAACAATCTAAGCATAAGAAGCCCAGAAGCAGGAGTCATAGATCAGCTAAGGCAAGTTCACATTTCAGAAAGACACCCCCCCCCCCTTGGAAGGAAGAGGGGGGGAGGCAGTCAGAGATGGAGAAAAACACTCTGGCACACAGCTTGGCATACAAACAAAGCAGTTCTCCCCTGAAGAAATGGGAAGGGGGAAAAAGACCTGCAATGTGGCAGGACCCCCCAAAGTAATGGGGAGGGGGAAAAAGACCTGCAATGTGGCAGGACCCCCCAAAGTAATGGGGAGGGGGAAAAAGATCTGCAATGCAGCAAAGACCCTCCACCCACTGCATGATTACACATGAGCTTATGCATATTTATCAGCCGGAAAGTATAAGACAGTGGGCAAAGAAGAAGAGGGGAGGAAAAACCCAGGAAGAAGGAAAGAACCCCCTGGAGGCTAGAAAGTGAGACCCAGGAGCAAATCCTGAGAAAACCCCTGAAAACAGAGAGGCGAGCCCCAAAAGAAAAGAAAAGGGATCCTGAAGCAGACCAGCAGCCCTGCTATCAAGGAGGGAGAAGACTAGGTGGGGCCAAGAGACTGAGGCAAGGAGACCAGAGAGAGGAGTTACCCTGCTCAGGTGCAGACAGTGACATGGAGTCTGAGAGGGTGAGGGGCAAGAGTAAGGCCAGATAGCCTGGCCAGTATCAGAGCCAGAAGCAAGTCTCCTTTTGGGACTGCCTGCCCACTCTGCCAGTACAAACCCAGTAAGCAAGCCTTCCCCCTGCCCACATTCTCTAGACCTCTAGTCAGCATCTACTTCAGAGGTTAACAGAGGGATATCGCCTGAAGCTGGGACCAAGGGTAAGTTAGTTAACAATAGGTATTAATATTTTAAGTAGGCTAAGGTTTATGGCATGTATGAAACCACCCATGATACAGAACTTTCTTTAGGGAAAACCGGTGCTTAGTGGCAGGATGTTAGAGACAGGAATTGTTATTTTCTAAATGCTATATCCTGCCAAATCTGATAAATAAAAGTCTGTTTCTGAGGAGAATACATGTTGTCTTTTTCTGACTTAGGATCATGAAGTAAAGTGAGAGGACAACTGGAAGTGTCCAGTAACAGACAAGTCCCTGCACCCCTAAATTTGCTTCCTCAGTTACCCTGGATAGTTTGTGGGGTGTTTTGGCTTCTGTAGAGATGTCAGTTTCATCTCTGGTCACTGTTACTTTAGATATTCATTCCAAGTGTCTCACCCAAGAGCAACGGATGGCTACATGTGAAGGTTCCATTTTTTCCTTAGAAACATCTGTTTCAGAGATGAAAGATTTGCAAGCTAAACAAATCATGGAATCCTCTGTGACAGCATGCAAATTAGAAACTTTGGAGAACGTTTCCAAGAATTTAAATCTTCATTTTTTGAATTTTCCTCAAGTTTCATTGCTTGCTCCTATTTATATGTTCAAGCTCTATTTGAAAGAGGTTATGCAAATTCCTGAATCGGTATATCCTCCTATCCAGAAAGTTTTTTTTACTTGCCATCTAAAAAAACAAAGAACTGTGGATAGACCACATCAGTAAGTCTCCTTGAATGTATCTGAATTTCTTGAGAACTCTGCTTTGCCTTTTCATGATAGAGGCACTCTATTAGTTTCCTTTGTTTTTTTGCACGATAGCGATAATATTCTTCATCTTTTTTTTCCGCAAACTTGAAGTTCTATTTCATGGTGAGAAGATTTGGATTTTTCACAATTTAGTCTACTCAGGAACATAGAAGGAAATTTTTGATAATGCTGGATGTGTTAGCTTTGGGGGCTTCTTGTGTTAAGATACCCTTGCAAATGTATTGTGGTTTTGAATTCCAGCTACATCTTTTTTGATCCTGTGCAATTGAGGGACTTTATTGAGGCTAGAAGGACTGCTTCCCCTCAACCCACTTAAAACGAGGTATTTTGTAATTAGGTAATGATAATCAGGGTTCTGTCTTTTTTCCTTTTTTTTTTTCTTTTTCGTTGATATGATAGGTATTTGTGCACATAGACCTTTTTCTTCCCCTCCTTATTTATCTACATTTAACTGGAAGACATTGTAGTTGTATTTTTTATTTTCTTTTTTATTTTCTTATCACACTGTATTTCTTTCAATGTTACATCTTTTTCTTTCAAATATGTATGTATTTGAAATATATTAAAACTTTAAAAAAACCCATAAAACAAAAATAAAATTATAAAAAGGTACAAGCCCCATTAAAACTAAATTGCAGCTTGCCCATCTTTACAATTCTTGTACATTTAAATTACCAGAACCCATTATGTAAAAGTAAAAACTGGATGCTTAACCATAAAAATTAAATGTCAAATGTGTACTGAAACAAAATTCCCTTTAGTATCTTCCTAAATTTTAATAATGAAGGTTCCTCAAGTTTTTCAGGCAGTAGGTTCCAAAGCTGGGGACCCTGTACACAGAAAAGCTTTTCTCAAGATTTGTCTAAACGAACCTGCTTAAATAATGGATCAGATAATAAATTTGGGTAGGACGATCTCATGGTCCTTGCTGGCTGGTAGAACAGCATTGAACTTTGCTGCAGCAATTCCTTTAACACCGTTAAAAATCAACAGCAGGATTTTAAATTGAATTTTCCATACTAATGACAACCAGTGCAGACTGAACAGAATTTGAGTAATATGAAACATGAAAAGTATTTGTAACTAAGTAGTGAAGTAATATTTTCAAATGGCTTTGAAAATTGTCCTAATTAAGACACCAAAATACTGTGTTAAAATTTGAAAAAAAAAATGCCAGGAAGCCATAGCTAATACATGCAGGGGCAATTTTTACAAGTGCCCACATTACTGCAAAATCCATGTGTACCATTCCCCGCAGATTTTGTACCCGTTTTCAAAGGGAAAATATGCACATTCTTCCCCTTTGAAAATTGCCTATGGGGAAAAAAAAGTGTCCCCAGAGATTTGTGCCTGCTTTTTCTAGGGATACATAGGGGGTCATTTTCTATGCGGATCGCATGCGATAGCTAAATCGGGGCGGGCTCAGGGCAGTAAGGACCCTTTTCGCCGCCAAATTCGCACCCAATAGCACCACCTTTTACAATGGTGCTATTGGGTGCGAAAGCCGACGATAGCACTGCGGAGGTGCGATCGCTGCTGGCTTTCGCAGGCCCACCCCACGCTTCGCCACCCCGCCCGATTTTCTAAGATCTGCAACCTTAGAAAATCCGGGCCACAGTCCCTGAAAAACACAGCATGTTGTTTTGAATATTTATTTATTTATTTATTAAAGGCTTTTATATACCAACTTTCTTGATACAAATCAAATCAACTCTGTTTACATCGAACTAAGCAGTAACTATAACCAACCAATCAACAAGAGACAATTTGAAGGAGCATAAAGTTACATTATAACAAGGATGCCTTAACTGGGAGTAGGAAATAAGAAAGGGAGAACGAAGATAGAGTACTATATACAAGAGAGTATGGGAGGGAGGCAAGGAGCCGAACTCATGATAACTTGTAAGTGTGATTTAGCATTTATTTAATTACATAATTGCTGGAACAATTCTAAGTCAGGCTGTTGGGCTAGTAGCGGGGAAGGCTCGGCAGAACAGCCATGTCTTTAGTTTCTTTTTAAAAGTTAGTAGACAAGTTTCCTGCCTGAGGTCCGGAGGCATGGCATTCCAGATGGAGGGACCTGTGATAGAGAATGTCTGGTCTCTGATGTTTGAGTGGTGCACAACTTTGATAGGAGGAACATGTAAGGATCCCTTGTAGGCATCCCTTAAGGGTCTGGCCGTCGAGTGCAGGGTGTAGCAGATCAAGAGGGGTCTGATGGTGAATATATTTGTGGATAATTATGAGTGATTTATGGAGAATCCTGAAGTTTACTGGGAGCCAGTGAAGATCTTTTAGAATGGGAGAGATATGCGCTCTCCGATTGGTATTCGTCAGAATTCTCGCTGTTGCATTTTGGAGCAACTGGAGGGGTTTTATAGTAGAAGCCAGGAGACCTTGCAAAATGGAATTGCAGTAGTCGATCTTGGAAAACAGAATGGCTTGGAGGACAGATCTGAAATCATAATGGAATAGGAGCGGTTTGAGTTTTTTGAGTACTTGTAACTTGTAGAAGCACTCCTTTGTAGTGTGTTTTATAAATTGTTTTAGGTTCAAGTGACTATCAATAATGACTCCAAGATCTCTAGCGTGGGATATTTGTATGTTAGCTTGCAATTGGTGTTGGAAGGGACTGCCTTCTGGAGTGATTAGCAATAGTTCTGTCTTGGAAGTGTTGAGCACCAGGTTGAGGCTTGAGAGGTGATGGTTGATAGTTTGCAGGTGAGAGTTCCATAACCTGAGTGTTGAGGCCAGTGAATTGGGATTAAAATTTGAACATCGTCTGCGTATATATAGAACTTAAGTTTTAGATTTGAGAGTAAGTGGCAGAGGGGGAGTATGTAGATGTTAAACAGGGTGGGCGATAAGGAGAGTTGGATGCCATCTGCAAACAGATGGCATTCAGTGTTAAAGGACTGAATAAAGTCGTAGATAGGTTGAATATATGCTTTAAAGAGAATAGGGAGAGAACAGAGACCTGTAATACTCCACAATAACAGTGAATAGATTGTTGTCTCAAGATCAGTTTGTGTTCTGTTGAAAAGACTCATACCATTTAAGGGCAGAGCCTTCAATGCCAATGTTTAAGCACTAGATCAGAAATTGATGCTGTCAAAAGCAGCAGAAAGATCTAATAGAACTAGGTTAAAGTCTCGTCCTTGGTCTGCATTGAGATGTATACTATTGGTGATGGCCACCAGGACTGATCCAGTTCCATGACCTTTCCTGAAGCTGAATTGGTGATAATACAGGATATTATAGTCTCCTCACGGTAGTTGAAGAATTGGAAGTACACCACTTTCTCTACTGGTTTTGATAAAAAAGGAGAGGCTGGAACCTGGGCAGTAGTATTCAATTTTTGCATCAGAGCCTAGTTTCTTGAAGATGGGTTTGATGAAGTTTAAATGAATAAACGAATGAACATCTACACACAGCGAAAGTCACCCAGTAGCATAATTGTATACTTTATCAGTTTTACTCATCATCATCACAGAATATATTGAGAGGAATGCAGTATATAGTTCAATTCTTGTATGGTTACTTATTAATCATATAAAAGGACAAGAACCAGATCACACATTATATACCTTATATTATGAAAACTTGTTACCGATGAATGTTTTGACACTTTGTTAGTAAGAATTTAGCCAAATATAAAGTTACGTCCCTCCCTGTAAACCATTGTGATGGTGCACTACTAAACGACGGTATTGAAAAGATTTTAAATAAATTAATCAATCAATAAATAAATAAATAAATGATCACCTTTTTTTTTTTTTTTTAACTGAGTTTGGTAGAGAACCTGCCTGAATATGTAGTATTATCCTTAAATCCCTTTTTTAAGGCCTTTTTTGGCTAAGATCCAAGCATAGGTTCTGAGCCATGAACTGAGGAGAGCCCACTCTTGGCCTTTTGGCAGAGTGTGAGAACATGCACAGCATGGAGGGTGACAGGGGAAGTAATGCCCTGACCCCTCTGGGGCCACCATCATGTTGAACCCATTACCACAGCAGGAATATTAAACCTCCTGCTTGAAAAAAGGATTAACTCCAGATTGAAGTACAGCTGTAGCTGCACAGTTCCCGTTGTTTCCTATGGGAGTGAATTTGACATGTTTGAAAAGGTCTGCTCTTGAAGCCCAGCCATCCAAAACACAAGAAAAGTTTGAAAAGGATAATCCAGGATTCATGAAAAGCTACACCTCTGAACCAAAGTGTGTACTAGCTAAAAGCACTGAGCAATTCCATCTACTGCAAGAATGGCTGATGGACTAATTTAGCATTGCCATATTAATCGAATCTGCGATTATCAGCCACAAACATCAGTATAACTACCTGCAGTTTCTGTAACTGCACCAGGAACGGAACTATTTAAGAGTGTTATTTATGCACATAAAACCCAGTTTCATGCATATAAATGGATGTTCTAAAATGGACCCGGTGCACATAAAAATGCAGGTGTAATCCAGTTTCGTGTATGCTTTTATAAACACAGAGTAGAGGCTATCCAGGGAGGGGCAGGGGCCGTGAGAAATGAGGCAGATTTGTGGCTTCTATGCAACTTTTTTTTATTTTATAAAGCATAGCATAAGATACCCTGAACAACTTATGTCCTTGCTTGAAGCAGGTGTAATTTTGCACCAGGTGATGTTTTCATGTAGTCTGCCAGTTAACTGAGGATTTTCAAAATGAACTGATGTGCCTGAATTCACTTCGAAAATACTCAGTAAGGTTTGCATGTACAATGTGCACACAGACTTTACTGCTGTGCAACCTTTTGAAAATTGATCTCTAAGAGGGAAAAGGAAAAGCAAATTGAAATTAGGTGGCAGGAGACATGTGTGATGCATCAAATCTACCATATGGAAATGTGTTCCCTTCTCTTAGCTTAAATGAGAGCAATTCCTCGTGCAGGCAATTTTCAACGGATTCTCGTATGTAAACAGGTGCTAATCTAACCCTCTTGCAAAATTGCCTACCCCTACCCCTCCCCGCTCAGTTTAGGAATAAGTATGCCTTGAGTCCAAAGTGTGTGTATTTTTCACCATGGGGAAAAGGAGTGGTGCCAGAGGTGAGGGACCAGGCTGCAAAGTTTATTTTTAATTCCCCATGTGTACTTTCCAGCTGGGAGTTTGCACCTGCAAACTCCAAGAATACTTATGTACTCACAGTCCCCACTGGAGAAGACAGTTTTCAAAGGGAAATTCTCTGGTGTTCTATAATGCACGTACGTTTAACCACATTAGGTAAGGTCTGCAGGTGCAAAGTACTCATTTTGAAAACTGCCTCCTATAACCATAGTCCTTTGTAAGGATGTGGCCAAATTCTTTGGGGCAGCGGCCAAAATGCTACCCCAACAAGTCCTGTGGGGAAACATGTATCTCAATTTGGAGGGGAGAAAAGGCAAGTTAAAAACATTGCTGGAGGCTTTCATCACAGCAGGATTTGAGGCCAGTCTCATGAGATACTTGTCAGGTTTAGCATCCTGGTTAACTCCAAGAGCTCAGCAGTTTTTACCAGAAACACACATGGCCACACTTCATAAAGAACGCTAGCAACATTAATAGATTGCCAATATACCACAAGTGAGTTCCTCTAACAGCCTACTTTACTTCATTCCCATTCTGGGCTTGATGCCTGGGTCAGCAGTTGGGCCGAGGTCATGAGAGACAGGCAGAGCCAATCTTCATTCTGGCCTCCAACATAGCTGGGACTGTGAGTTATTTCTCCCCCTAATCCAACAAGTGAAAATCTAAACTACAAGTCAATGCATTCAGTGGGTCTAAAGTCAGACTGGCTCTGCCTGTCTCAGATGATGCAGAGCCCTCTGGTACCTTTTCTGATCGTATAAGACTTTTCTTCCAAACTGATTATAAGGAAACCAAACTGAGTTACTCTGGTCTTGCACAGACAAAGAAACCTTAGACGTTCAGGCCCTAGTTTCCAAATGATTACCCCCTTTCAGTTTCAGTATACCTTCAATGTGTCAGACCAATAGCCCTGATGCATGTAAAGCTAGCATAGGCTGTCTGCCTGTATTTCCAGTGCAACCTCTTTATCCCCACCCAAATTATTACATAGGCAAAGCCATTGTGCTTGGTCCTGTGGCTTGCGTCATACCATCCTGGCTTTCACGCATATGCCAGCTACGTCCTATCTATTGATTGTGTAAGTACTGACAAATGTGCAGAGCAGGAGAAAGGGTATCCAGGACAGGGTTTGCTCCACTGCATCTGCCACTATCCTAGCCTCCAATGAGGAAAGCCTCTCCTGTCCTGGATTCTTCATTTATCTTAACATGGGCATGCCTCAAAGTCCAGTTCTCCATGTAAGGGCCAAATAGGGTCGCAGAATCTTGCAAAAACAACAAAGAAGCATAAATAAAATGAGAGTGGCCACTGTGAAATAACAGCTTAATATGTGTCCTATGTGTGTGTTCAGTAGTTACAAGCAAAGTACCACACACAATCATTGTGCTACAGACATGGCTGCCATTCTATTTCGTGTCCCGGCCACAAGCATGGGGACACAAGAAATCCTCTTCAAGGTTAAATTTGCTTGGAAGCCAATAAATGACAGCAAGGTTGTAACACAAGCAGAAGACCTGCACTATTTCAGTCACTGTAACTGGAGAATACTGCAAGGCACCACCAGCTGCTTTGCCCAGATACCTGAAGAAACTTTTAACATTCCAAACGTTGTCTCAGTGACAGTGCGAGTGCACACGTGTGCCTCATATGACCTCTATGCATATGTCCTAGACTGAGCTATACTAATGAGCTGCAATGATAGACAGAAACACCCATATCCTGTATCCTGAGTGTATGGGTGGCAGCCAGTGCATGCGGTGACATTTAAAGGATGGAATTCATCATCTTTCCTTTCCCTCAGCTCCCACCATCTTGGCATATGCAGTCCAATGTTCCCTCTAAACAAACATTTTCGGTTTCATTACCCTGTGAGCACTACTTTCTTTCATGCAAAAAAAACCTATCAATTTTATGCTTACAACAACCCATTCCTTTAAGGGAACATTAGTGCAGCATGCACCCAAACTTTCTCACATACATAGAAACATAGAAATGACGGCAGAAGAAGACCAAACGGCCCATCCAGTCTGCCCAGCAAGCCACGCAGTTTATCCATTTCCTCCCCCCCCCCCCCCTTTTTCTCCCTCCCACCCGTCACTATTGGCTTCCAGCACCCTCAGGCCCCAACTCCCTTCCACCCCTCCACCAATGCAGAGAGCAGCGCCGTATCCGCATCCCAGTGAACATCCAGCTCAATCAGGGGTAGCAACTGCCGCAACAAGCAGGCCACACCCCTGCCCCATACTCTTACCCACCCCTGCTTTCTTTGTTTTTTGTTTTGTTTTTTTTTTGGAGATGGCAGCCCTCCGTGAAGGCGGAACACCAACCACTGGCCACTGGCATCCCGCTCTGTGAATGCCTCTGTGGCTACTGTATGTGTGTATGTGGCTACATACACACACACACACACACACTAACGCATATTAACTCTCAAACTCTTTCACAAGCGAATGTGCTCAATCTCAAACACACTCACTCTCATTCCTCTCATTCACTCCCCAGACGACTCTCATGCACACTCACTCAATTCTCCTCCTTTTCCACACACACTCATTTCAGTAATTGCAAATCCTTCTCTGCCAAACACTTTAAGAGGTAACATAAACCCCTCAGGACTCAAACAGCAGCAGCTTTATCTATGACATGGCAGCAATGCAAATATTATACCATGCCCTAGAACACTAATCTACCACCTTCTGGGGTTAACAGAACAAAGCCCTACAGAAAAACTACATGCCAGCAGAAATTCTGCACCTCATTTACAAATGCAAAACACAGATAGACCCTTACCCAATACAGATAAGAGCTTACAAATTAGAAATAGAAATATGCAAACAAAAATAAATGGAAAGCCCGAGAAACCAGACTCTGAACATTGAAATACTGAAGAAAAAACAAAATACAAATATGTAATGCACATTCCCAAAGATAATATAGGCCAATTACTAAAAATGCAAAATAATTTATTTTTTTACCTTTCTTGTCTTATCTTACTTTTCTAATCACTTCATTCCAGGCTTTTTCTATGTTCCCTTTCTTGGCTTTTCCAAATTCCTTTTACAGGGTCTCTTTTTTTTTTTTCCTTTGTTTCTTCTCTCTCCACCTCTTTTCTTTCCTTCCTCCCTCAAAAACACATTCAGGCATTCAATCTCAGATGTTGTCTCTGTCTCACTTACACACACACATACACCTCTCACATGCAGTCTATCTTCACACACAGGCTCTCACTCTTTTATGCTGTCTCACACACACAGGCTCTCGCTCACACTTTCACATGTTCTCTCACACACACACACACAGGCTCTCACTCCTAAATTCACACAGACTCCTACTCCCACGTGCTGTCTCACATACACAGTCTTGACTCACTCACACACACACACTACAGTAGTGGTGTGCAGTAATATTTATAGCAGGGGATTCAGTCTCACTCCTTCAGTCCCCTCTCCCTTCCCACTCACTTTGCCCACCCTCCCATCTGGTCTACAGTAGTCTCAACCCCTCAACCCCCATCTCCCCTAGAGATAAAAGGCACATGGAACCCATATGGTATTAGGCCTGTTGTAACATGTAATGGGTGTGCGCTTAGCCCTCAAAGTCATGAATAAATAATTACAATACAGTAAACCTCCCATATCAAAAACAGCACTAACTGCCAACACTCAAACAACCCTACCAAGGAAAAGGCAACACTACAAATATTACATCAGGCTCTAAAACATCAATATACCTCCTACTTAGAAAACAGAACAAGCCAGACTGCCTAAGATACCTGTAAAAAAAATATATATCTACCTAAAAAAAGCTTTTAAAAGTACATGAGTCTATTCTTCAGATGTCAGATCAGAGACATTCATATCTAAAGACAAGTCCTATATTATCTCAATAACTCTTGTACATTATTTTTGGATAATACTTATACAACTTCAATAAAAGCTATCACAGCCTGCCAAGAATCCAGTTTATCCCAAAAACAAATCTGCCATACAAACATACTAACTCCCAGGACTCAAACAGCAACAATCTTACCTAGGAAAGAGCAGTACTGCAAATATTAGATCAGGCCCTAGAAGACCAATAAGATAGAATAAGACGAACTGCTATAGACCCCTACACACAAACTATATACTAGCAGAATCCTTCACCTCGATCACACATACAGAACACAAACAGACCCTTATCAAAGGCAAAATAAGAGATCAACAACCAATAAAATATAGAAATCATACTAATAAAAAGAATAAAAACTGATGAATAGAACACTTTATAACTAAAACCTCATAAAAATGTTTACAAATTTTCATAAAATACCAATTTAATATTTCAAAACAGAAGACATATCAAAAAACATCCAATAATGAAAATAAGAATTTTTTAAATTTCCTACTGTACAGTAAATGCCAGTGACCCTAAATAGGATGTTCATCATGAACTTGAGGCCTACTGCTATGCACACAGATTGCGTAAAAGGTGCAGGCCTAAAGCAATACAAACATGGAGTTTGCAACCATGTGATGATTTTGGCAACTTTATATGAGACTGGTTTTCACACAGAGGAGCTTCATATCAAAGAGTGATCATCACCTTCCTATGTGAGAGGAGAACTGTGAAACATTGTCCTTGGTAAAAAATTTTGTTCCCAGCTATAAAATGGGTATTGCTCTACCACCTGTTTTGCTAACAGACTCTCTAAACTTAATTAACCTGTATGAGAATATTCCTATGCATCATTTTCATCCCACCAATCCTGTGTCTATGACATCAAATCAGGATCAGCATTGGACCTTATGGAACTGAATCCAAGTCAAACCTCATATTCAATTAGGTCTGACTCGGAGAAAAGTGACTGAGTTAACCAGATGATGAACATTATCTGAACAGACTTTACCCGAAAGAGCCTTTGCTAAGGGCTTTTCCTCAAAGATTCCCCAAAGCTCTGCCAAAAGAGCTTTGTTAACAGAACTTTGATTGCTGCAGTGAATCTGCAAGTTAAAACTCAGTTTCATACACAATACCTGCTCTGAATAGTAGGAGTTTTGCCAACATCCCTTGAAAGACTTTGGCAGGCTAATAAAGTTATCCTTTTTCTGCAGTCATATCTCACGGAGACGTCTGTGAGACCTTTTTGGTTTTAACTGTCATCCACCATAAAGAGCTTCGCTGGATTACCCCGTGGTATCGACAGATCCCTGGACTTGTGCAGTACCTTGGAAGGTGAGAGCACTAGCTTAATTACTTTCAGCTGGTCTAATTAGTTTGGCATTGCATAATTCCTAAGTGCTAAGTTGAGCTTAGATAATGCTTAAATTCTGCTTACATGACAATGTTTGCACTGTAAAGCTGTAATAAATTAAACCAAAAAGAAAAGAAATATCTGTACCATTTTCAGCCTTGTTTTACCTTATGTTGCTAATAAACTGATTGACTTCCTCATAAAAGTGTTTGTATCTGCTCTCTAAAACTAATGAATTTGTATAATAAGGTTATTGATTAAATCTAGTAATCTACTGTAAGGTTATCCACACAAGATAACTCCTACACTGCTCTTCATACCGGAGATGTTTCGATTTTCATCCACTGTGAGATTGTTGTGGGCTGGGGGAGGGGGAGCTGTACAAACTTTATCCTCTTTCTGTCTCATACACACTACACAGGTTCTCAAACCCCACCCCCATACATCCAGTCTCTCTCACGCACAGAGCCTCTCACCCACACACACTCAAGCTCACACTCACCCACAGGCTCTTACCCTCCCTACCACAGACAGGCACCCCCACCTCCACACACAGGATCTCACCTAGATACACACACCTACCCTCATATATACACAGGTTCTTTATCCCCACATACATACAGCCTCTCTCAGCCACACATACACAGGATCTCACCCATCCACACACATAGGCAGATATCCAAACACAAACATTCACTCCTCCCCCCCCCACACACACACACATACACACCAAGCCTATCAAACCCCCACACCCAAACACACCCAGTCTCTCCAACCCCCTACAACCAAACACACCCTGGCTCTCACTCATCCACACACACACACACACATACACAGCCTCTCCCTCATACTTATTCACACATAAGCAGTCATCTCCTTCACCCCCTGTCACCCAGGCTCACCCAGACACACACACACACACACACACACAGGGCCTGAGCCTCTTCTTCAACTGGATTCTATCCCCCAGATCCAGGAACCTCTTATCTTTCCTACTTCTCCCTTCTCCTCAGATCCTGGAAACCATCCCCAACCCCTCCTACTCCCTCCTCCCCTTCCTCAGTCCTAGAATGTTCTTCCCTCTCCCTCTTCTCACCTCCCAGATTCCTGATCTTCTCTACCCTCCCCCTCACCCCCATATCTTCCCATCTCCTGCCCTCTCCCCTTCTCCCCATCCTCACCCCATTCCTGTCATCCTCCCTATCCCTGATCCTCTCACCCTGTCCTTCTCCTCTCCCTATCCCTGAGATTTTCTTCCTGTACTGATACTTGATATCCTTTTTTCTCACCCAATAAAAGTAAAATAACATTATAAACCTTGATTTTGTTTGTACAATTTAATATACAAAATGGAAATGTTTATCAATATATTTCAGAATTTTCAAAAAAATCTTTTATATAGAATCTACCTTCGAGCTGCCACAGGAAACAATGGGGCCCTGTTTTAGATTTTCTGCTCCCTGTTGTCCAACCTAATGGTAAGGGTGGTGTACAACAGTTAAACAGTGCTTAGGGACAGCAAAATTCTAAATGCATCGCTGTCCTTACTCATCAAATGCATAGGTTTTGGAAAAAAAAAAGAGGCTTCAACGTTTTGTTATTTAGGCTCAGTAATCTCTCTTTACAATCTGAACAAAGTACATGCAATGTGAACTACTCAAAGGCTGACAGTGCCTCTATTTTTTTCCTGAACAGTCTGACTATGATCAATCAAGAAGAGTAGAATATCTAAACACAGTTCTTTTGAGATACCAAGATCTGTACTAGGAGGATAATAATCATTCTAATTGCTAGATTTAAATGCAGTAAACATGAAAATCCCAAATATTTTTCAGGTTCATTCATTTTGGAAAGTAGCATGCACTACTGGAAACATATGCACTATTTTCCAAAACAAATAAAAATGAAGAAAAAGAAAAAATAAAAGTTGACAAAATGAAAGCTTGAATAAAAATTGATCTGACAACAAAAAAAAATTCCCCTGCACATCTTATACTGTATAAACTTACTTGTAGCTTTAAAAGTTTATTTTATTTTTATAATAATCTGAGAATTTATGAGACATTAGTTTTGTGTAACTGGGAGCCATTTTCGATTACTATTAAGCCCTGGGATATTCCATCAGTGCAGTTAGTGAAATAGATACTTAGGGGAGGATCCATTGAGGGTGCTGGGATGGACATTCTCCTCCTGTGAGATTATATAGCAGCTTTCTAAAGAGAGCTTGTGGGGGGGGGGTGGGAGAGTATAATTTGCAGTTCTGGAGGTTGGTTGTAGGTTTTTGCCTTAGTTGTGTTTTTGGCCTACCTGGGGACCTGGGCTCCATCCTGCCTGGGATCCTTTGGGACAGGTCGAGGGCTCCACTGCTCTACTCTTCTCCCAAGGTTCAGAGTGGTTGTCTTGGAATATTTTGGAATTTTGGACTTTTACATGGTAGGAGTCTTGCTGGATACCTGGGCCTTTCTTGGACTCTGAGTAGGGAACCCTAAGTTTGGGATGCCCGGGGATAGAGAAGACCTGCCCACCAAGAACGTGACCCACTGCAATGAACAACTTCAGTGTTAGTATTTTTTGGGGATGAGAAAGACTTTTGGTTAATTGCCCAGCAGGAAGATTTTTGCCCTCCTTCCTGTCTGGAGTAGAGAAACAGGCCCAAGCTGCTGTTTGGGCACCGGATCTCATCCAATTGGGATCTCCACAAGAAAAGAACAGGGCAAAGACCAAGGGTAAAGATCTTGAAGATCTACTAACTGTGAGTAAGAGACCATCTACATCTCTGAGGACAGCCATCCGGCATCTTCATCTGCTGAGGAGAGAGAGGATTTACTTTCTGTGCATGGACAGCATTTTGGCCATTTTGGAATGAGTTTTCCCGACCATCTTAGGGTTACCCTGCTCACTGGGACCACCACTTTACCTAATCCAGGATGGTGGATGGATCCCTTGCCTGTTTAAAAGATTCCTGCACAGATAAGAGGATTAAAGACTGTAACCAAAGAAAGAAAATCTATGGTGCTGGATTCAAATTTATTGTTCTACACATATAATCCTCCTCACCAGTACTTTTAATGACTATATATGAGTAATTAAACACTGACTGCCTTCAGCCTTATATATAATCATAGATCTACAGGAACGTCCCGCTTATTTTTTCTTTTTTTTTTATACTGCAATTAAAATATGCCTTCTCAATTCAAAATAGCAACTTATCTTATATAGGATCAATCATGGCAGAGGAATGCCAAACAGCGACCACAGAATGTTTTATACAGGATACGCCTCTCTCTTCTTAGCTAAGACTATTTTGGATATTTTGAATTGAGAAGGCATATTTTAATTGCAATATAAAAAAGGAAAAATAAGCAGGTCAGTCCTGTAGACCTATGAAAGTAAACCTTTCCCCCCAACCAAAAGGATCCTGGAGAAAAGGGCACAGAGAAGAGCTAGCCAGGGTTCCTGCCCCAAAGAGTTTACATTCTTTTATGGCCCCCAACCATGTAGGACAGGCTCACCGAGGTGGGGTTAGATATGCAAATACAATTTTTGTAGGCAGGTCAGGGAAACATGTCAGCTGGAAAACGTTGTACTATTAGCATAAAATTGGGCTCCATAATACAGTGAGACATGGAAAGATTTTTACTTCACCTGTCCAGTTTTTTTGAGTGTGTCAAATTCTACACAGAAAAATCTATGAGTTAAGATCTTCACTATCATAAGTTTCCAGATTTGAATAGAACAAG
Organism: Rhinatrema bivittatum; assembly: GCF_901001135.1. Taxonomy (NCBI): domain Eukaryota; kingdom Metazoa; phylum Chordata; class Amphibia; order Gymnophiona; family Rhinatrematidae; genus Rhinatrema; species Rhinatrema bivittatum. Next base: position 123,628,312 of record NC_042619.1, on the reverse strand, counting down.
TGTTCTTATAGAATACAGGGTAAATTTTCAAAAGTTTGGGAGCCAACATATTCTAGTGTGCTAAACCTAATGCATTTTAATACACATTAAAAACTGCATTACACTTAATCCATGCTTATGTTAATGCATAGTTAACACATACCAGAGGCAAAGGATCATGTGAGGTTGGTTGGTGCCATTGTGAATCACAGAGCCAATGAGGAAGGATGCAGGAGCATTCTCTTGCCCCCATCAACTACTACTGTGCACGATGGGATAGGTGGGTGGAGGTATAGCATGGAGGAGGGGGAAGATGGAGGATGAGCGATGCAGGTGGCTTGAAGGAGCCTCTTTCTACCAGGCGAAGGGGCATGTGGCAGGAGGCTGCTTCTGGTTGATCAACCCAAGAGGGTGGATTGATTCTACCAGAGAGAAAAATGGAGAATGATCGGCCTAGGAAAGGCTTGGGGGGAGCTTGATCACCCCACAGGAGCTTGCTTCTTCTGGGGAGTGAAGGATGGTGATTGGCCCTTTTTGGGCCTTATATTACCACTAGGGTAATGTCAATGTGTTACTGGTAGTGGTAACACATCTATGTTGTCTGCCACAATACACAGAATTTCATGTCCATTAGTGCATCAGGCATTTAACACGGTGTTTTGCAATAAATAACATATCCATTAACATGCAATAATGTACATTTTTAATACAGCTTAGTACATTAGCCTCTTTGTCAAGACTTGGCATATAAATAAGGAATTCACTTCACCACTCATCCTTATGATCTTAATTTGGAGTTTGAGTTGCTTAAAAATTAGCATATGGAGGTAATTTTTTAAGACACTGCAAACAGGTGCAAGCTTTAAAAGTCTTTTATCCTCAAAGCAGAAGTTGGCATGTGCTTTCCCCACTGCAGGTTTCCCAAGGGAAACAATACACCCCCCCTGCTTTTTCTGCAGATATTTCCAGCAGAAACAAGTTTTAAAAAGGCACTAGTACATGTGCTGCTGCTTTTATCAGCCGAACCCCATCCTGTGAATAGCTCCACAAGAATGAGGGTAAACGTTTGCATGCTGAAGAACGCCAATTACAGGATGGGCAATTTTCAAATGGGCATTTTCTTGGGTAAAAGGACTATGTCATTATATGCATTAATTACCTGCAAAAACTTGTGGTTCAGGGAGAGGGGGAAGGATTTACCTGCATAACATGGATTTTCAAAAAGTTGTATGTAAACAATACATTTTTTAAAGCATATAACTTTGCACCCTATTTTGCAACCAGTAAAATTACAGACATATTTAACCACATACCAACTTGATCTTCAAAGTCAATGTCTGCATGCATCTTATCTTTAAAAATTGGGTAGGTTTTGTGCATGCTTGAAATTAAGCATGGGACTCTGCAGTTAGGTGCATCACTGAAAATCGACCTTCTCTCTCTCTCTCTCTCTCTCTCTCTCTCTCTATTTATTTATTTATTTATTTTAATTCATACACACACACAAACACCTCACCTTGTATCATGGCTCCTGGGGGCTTCCAACAATCAGCTCTGAGTAGTTGTCAGAAGACCGAAAAAAAGCTTAAGAATGAATCAAAAGCCTGTTTAAGATATGTCAGCTGCCCTAACCCACTGTCACTACTAACATTGTATTTGTGATACAACTACATTTTGGTAATTCTTGCATTCACTTAGCAGTTAGCATGGAAAAAAGAACAAATGTTTACAGTCAGCATGGAGACAGCTAGTGACAAAGTGCAAAGGACCTATTTTCTCAAAGAATTTTACCAAAAAGAGCATGAAAGAAACACATTTGAGAGCAAAGCCTCAAAAGCACAACAAAAAACACTTTACAACTGTATCCACAAGCACACATCGAAAGACCAAAGACCGGGGATAATGCTGTGTACTAGTTTCTACCATCCTAAGAGAACATAATGTTCTCTTACTGTCAAAGAAAAAGAACTTTAGTTAAAGCAATAATTGCAAGAGCGAATATTATCAGGGGAAGGTGGGTGGAAAGGACTAGGCTCAGCTACTAAAGAGGCTGAAGATCACAATTATAAAAAAAAAAAAAGAAACTTTTTGTTGTGGTTAAACAATGTAAGTTCAGGTGAACAATGGATTTGAAGATCAAAACCAGGAATGAGTTCTCTAAGGCAATTATGAGAAGCATTTTAGTCAATATCGATCAAACATTCATCTGAACCAAAAAATGTAATTTAGTTGTATTTTTCTAGTGGAGAAACCCAAGTTAAAATGAGGTTGGAATTCATTTATTAAAACATTACTACCTGACATGGATTGCTGGAAAAAAAAACAATTAAAAAGTCCCAAGTTTCAAAGGGTGTGATGTTCCTAAACTTGTGAATGTGCAAAAAAATCTGCTACATGGACATCTAAGGAAGATTGGTGAACCAAAAACATTCATTCCGATTTTAAAAACTGGGTCAGAGCGGCACTGTCCATCTCAACAAAAACATGTAAAGGCCACTGTTCTTAGTTGCAGGAATGCACTACCTGCTTCATTGTACTCACTCTTCCCTTCGTCACTCCTTGATTTATACAGCATGTGACTCCTATTGACAATATAGACATCTGAAATAGGAGCAGAGGTAAACTAGTAGAACTGCCCCAACTGCTACTGCCACTGCCACCAAGAAGGAAAGGGATGACCCCCAAAAGCATGTGCCAATGCTTACAGAAAATCAAAGGTGTATTATATTTTTTTGCCCTAGCAAAAGGTTCTTAAGCACACAAACAGGACAGTATTTTGCTTGAAAAAATAATAATTTTGAATTCAACACTCATCCTTTTATGCACATACAGGCCTGTCCTTTAGACGTGCACTTATATAACATTATTTAAATGACAATGGCCATGGAAAGATCTGTGCCAGACCCCCACTATTATTCACTGTGGAGGTCCCTCACATTTCCTGTAGTTGGTACAGTCTGGACAATTTTGGGACCCTGGCTGCATTTATTGGATATTCAGTTTCCAGATCACTGTAAATATTACTAGGAATTATTAAAATTGCAAATATTGTTGAAAGTGATAGGTAAAAGGCAGTGGTTAGTTCATGTGGCCTAGTAGGCAGAGGGAAAATGGAACTGGAAAGGTGGTTAAACTTAATGAAAACCCCCCTCCCAGGGGAGAGAGGGGTAAAGAGCATGCTACCATTTAAGTGAACTACAGCAGAGAGAAAAAAAAAAAAAAGAGGACAATGCAGCTATGTAACTTGAGCCTCCAGTCTAGGAAACACAGAATGAGATTGAAAAGGTTGCAAGAAGGTGCTTAAATGACCATTGAACAGATGAGTCAGAGACTCAGGTAGGGGAATGTCCATGTCACAGCCCCCTGGACTACTATTGGTAACTTGGCAGTGAAATATCACTTTAAATCATACAAAACCATGACTGGAAAAGTCCTACATTGGAGAATTCTGAATGAGAGAGGGGTTTATGAGACAAATTTACTGAAACAACAGTCCTAGGAAGCAAACAGATTCTCACCCTGACTATGTCAGATCATTGGGTACCCAGTTCTCAGACAGCAGAAAAAAAAAAAGGCAGGCAGGATGGAAGAGTGTGTACATATTCTATTTCCATGGTCCTGACTGGGTCTTGGCCTTTTGGCTGAGAGGAGGTGACCCATCCAAGGCTGGGTAACAGCAAATGACTGGCCATGAGCCTAGTGGACCTAAAAGCTGAGACTAAGGAGGGCCTGAATCACTGAATGCTAAACAAGCCATGTGCCTAGTGGAGCTGTTAACCCAAGCCAGGAAAAGCCCTCCTACCCAAGGGAAAGGTACTGAAGGACAGTGGCAGATTGGGTGGTTCCCCCAGGTGGAAGGGGACCCCAGCAGCAGATTGGGAAGTAACCCAGGGGTCCTCCTTGAGCATTTTGTGCAGCTACTTCGCTGTGTTCCTGCTAAAGGGGTTAAGGACGAGTTTATCACTTTCACGTATGATAAGCTGCATTATGTCCCTGTGAACAGTCAGCACATTGACACCACAACGTCTGAAATAAAGGCAGTCCAGAACCAACATGTCATATTTCGTTACAGGAAGGTGATCCGTAAGCTACATCTGCAACCCTGGAAAGCTGTTTTTTAAAATGGTTGTGATTAAAGTCTATGGTGACCTCAGCGCATACAGAAATTATTATGCAGCACAGGCCAGGCACGGGCTTTCAGGGTATTACAGGGCTCTGGTCATGTATGGTGCAGGGATATTTGGTGTGTTTCATAGTCTCTTTAAAAAAAAGCAATACCGCTTTTGAGAAGGGGTTTTGAGATTGTTAAACCTCATGTGAAAAGTGCAGCAAAAAACATCGCCAAAGATGTTATAGGCCGTGTCACAGCCGCCGTTCTGAATAAAATGAATGACAACACTGTGCAGTCAGGATTAGTAGTAATTAGAAGAGCTGTTAAAAGAAAGGGAACCAATCAACAGGGGTCTCCTGAACCTTTTAAAAGAAAGAAGCCCAAATGTGCCAAGTCTTAGAAGCCTAACCGCAAGTCTAAGAAGAGAAACCTCTCCACCAGGAAGGAAGATATATTCTAAAGTACTATGGCATTTGTCTGAAGGGGTCTGAAGAATGCTTGAAGGCAGAACTGGATCTGTTTCAACTAGACCCACACAAACCTGCAAAGAAAAAAAGTATTTATGTGGAAATTCCACCATTATCTGCCTTGTTAGAAACAGCCCCTTTAGATTTTTATATAGCCGGACATGGCAAGGATTACCTGGATTTACACAAGAGGGCTGCAGGTAACTCTTCATGTTACCTGCAGCCCTCTTTGTAAGGAGAGTGAAAATATCCCCGGGAGTGTGTTTGGGACATGCAGAACCTCTACTGAAAGCCAATGCCAAATACGCTGTGGACTGCATAGAGCTGAAAGTCTTTAGCATACCTGCCAGCACCTGTGTGATAAACCAGGAAAACCTCTCATTGAGTCAGTTACCCAAACTTATCATATTGGGGTTTGTAGATAACAATGCTTTTAGTGGTAATTACACTAAAAAGCCCTTCAGTTTTAAACATTACAATATTAATTTTGTTGTGTTGTATGTGGATGGTAAGTAAGTTCCTGGGAAGCCTCTCCAACCAGATTTCAAGAATGGATGCTGTGTCAGAGAATACATGCAGCTGGTTCAAGAGCCGGGTAAACATTTGAAAGTGCGTTATTGATCGTCATGTGTTTTACAAAGGCTATACCTTATTGGCCTTTGACCTATCATCCAACCAGGAGTGCATGGACCACTACTCATTGATTAAAACTGGTAATCTGCAGGCTGAAATCCGTTTTGCCAAAGCTTTGCCCCACATGGTGAATATAAGTGTATGGTGTCTTTGATAACGTGATAGAAATTAACCACAGAAGGAATGTTCTTTTTGATTATCTATGATAATGAACACCGTACAGATCTTTCATATTTTAAAAGAGGACCCATATGCTACAACATTTTTTTTTTAGATGTACTGCCTAGCAACTGGCTGCCAGATGTACAAATAGAAAGGAAACCTGCATGCTTAGTAGTAAATACCCACCCTCACGATGTTCCTGGAGAGCACTCTGAATCGTTTTATGACGATTTAAAATATCGTCCGATATTTTTTTAAATCATCATTAATCGATAAAGAGTGTGATACAATAGAAATTCCACCGATTTATCTTGAAAAAATCGTTAATCAGGTTCGTGCACACTAACGAGAGTTAGGACACAACCTAAAAACCCACCCCGACCTTTAAAACCGCTCCCTTAGCCTCCACAACCCTCCTGACCCCCCCCCCCCAAAACGTTTTAAAATTACCTGGTGGTCCAGTGAGCCCCGGGAGCGATCTCCCGCTCTCGGGCCATCGGCTGCCACTAATAAAAATGGCGACGATGGCCCTGTGCCATTACCATGTGACAGGGTAACCGTGCCATTGGCCGGCCCCTGTCATCAAAATGGCCGGTGCCATTTTGATGAATGACCCTATATGTGACTAAAAATGGCATAGGTGAATTTTTTGACTGCTATGAGTAACAACCTGATAGTTTACTCTTCCCTAACAATATTATGAACTTTTTCAATAAACATTGTGAGGCTGTTTTATACCACAATAGGCAACTGCAGCATCTGCTATCCACAACCTGTGGTTATCACTGTGGGGCGGATTTTAAATGCCCTGCGCGCGTAAATCCGGCCGGATTTACGCGCACCGGCACACCTATTTTGCATAGGTCGCCAGTGCGCGCAGAGCCCCGGGACACGTGAAAATCCCGGGGCTTCATAAAAGGGGAGGGGTGTTTCAGAGGTGTGATGCGGTGTTTCAGGGGCGGGCCCGGGGGCGTGGTCGAGGCCTCCGGACTAGCCCCTGGGTCAGGTGATGACGCGCCAGCAGCCTGCTGGCGCGCACAGATTTACGTCTGCTTTTAGCAGGCTTAAATCTGCCAACAAAGGTAAGGGGGGGTTTAGATAGGGCCGGGGGGGTGGGTTAGGTAGGGGAAGGGAGAGGAAGGTGGGGGGAGGGCGAAGGAAAGTTCCCTCCGAGGCCGCTCCGAAATCGGAGCGGCCTCGGAGGAAACAGGCAGTGCGCGCTGGGCTCGGCACGCGCAGGTTGCACAAATGTGCACCCCCTTGCGCGCGCCGACCCGGGATTTTATAAGATACGCGCGTATCTTATAAAATCCAGCGTACTTTTGTTCGCGCCTGGTGCACAAACAAAAGTACGCGATCGCGCAAATTTTTAAAATCTACCCCTGTATGTTTTTCCTACATCAATGCTGTAAAGGGTTATCTTTTGACAATATTTTAAAATTGTACTCTGAAGAATCATTGCAAAATGTCAAAATGGTATTACAATTTGTAAAAATCAACAAACAGAAAACAGTGTGTGTCTAGATCATTTCGCTGTCTGTTTCACAATCCCCAGATATATTTATTTATTTAACGGTTTTATATACCGACATTCATTGGGGATATCACATCGGTTTACATTAAACGAGAAACTACGCTTAAGTGGCGCTTGACAGATAACATGAAATAAAATATACAATACCAGGAACAGAAAATATATGAGGAACTAAAAGATGAAAATAAATATACAAGAACCTATATACACAGCACTAAAATTACACACAAGGTTGTTTACAAAATAACTAAGGCAAAGGTTACCTAGTAGCTACAGAAATAACTGTATTGAAGTTAAAAGGTACAGAAATAATGGATGGTATGGTACAAAGAGTTGAATATAGGTCAGGGCAGCTAGGAAATGAGAGAATATTGCATATGTATCAATAATATAAACAAATGTATCAAAAGTATAAACATCAAAAAGGGGGGAGGGGAAATACCAAGAATGTTATGCTAACACTAAATAAAAGCATCCCTCTCTTGAGGGTTTTTGAAAAATGAACCAAATGTCCATAGTCTTTTTTTTTTTTTTTTAAGTATTTTTATTGAAAAGAAATCATTACACGTTCAGCCATTTGTATGAGTCAAGCAGTTTACGCTTTTTACGGGTGATATATGTGCCTGAGCTGGAAACCAACCTGGAGAAGGTAACTGGCCCAGAATCCTCTTCTATCTTAGCCTTTCTTGGCTATATGAACTTCAAATGACTTATTGAGCCTGACCTAGAGGAATTCCAAAGATACCTGGACAGCAGTTGAAGCTGGCAACATGTTGTGATGCCTAATTACAGGGTCACAAAAGCAGAAGGCAACGGTTGGAACCTCAGGCTAGACTCACTACAGGGGCATTTGTAAACACAGCCTAAGATGTGTTAATTGCCCTGACCAACAAGATTCTAACAGAACAAAGGACTATCTAAAGAGTGATGGTAAATGGGCCCCACCTTGGAGAACTACTCAGGGTAGTTTAGGGATAATCTTATCATGCTGTTGACGTGACAACCTATATAAATTATTCTCTGGGTAGTCACATACTTCTAGAATTTCTAACCTAGTACTATATTATTTTACCTATAAAAGAAGGGTCAATTCATGTATACAATGAGATGCTGGTAGTCAGTTTATCAGAGAAATGGCATCAGCATCTCCCAAGAATACTTATATTGATGAGCAAAAAAGTATACTTTTTACAAAATCTAGGTGTTCTTGTATCCCTGGATATAAGCATCATAAAGAATGGCCTGGTGCTTAACACGGGAAAGGAGATCTTTGCACTTTACGGTCTTTGTGAACATTTTATCAGCTGCCGCAGAAGGATTTTCCTTGAGTTGTGCCAGTAAATCCCTGTTGGATAGGTTACCTATGATCATGGAGGGCATGTTTAGTTCTGCCAGGGTTTTCATGAACTCTCCCCAACCTTTGGGTATCCTCCACTGTGAAAGAGCTTGGGTCTGTGTAGCACCACAAACTAGGTCTAATAGGTTAGATCCACTTATAGGCTTTCCCTTGTATACAAAAGTCCCATTACTCTCCCAGGAAGCAATGCCCTTATTCTTTGACAGTATATTGAACAGTACCTCTGCATTTTTTCTATAGCACATGCTGATGCTGTTTAACACTTCCTGCAGGATGGGTTCTGGGGGGCTAGTGTGCTCTAGAAATTCTGCCATTGCTGTATCATCCTGCACTGTTAGATACAGATTTATTTTTTCTTTTTCCATTTCTCCATGTCTGTTAAGCACCAGATAATGCTGTAGAACTCCTGAATAACGCTTGGCCTTTTCATATTCTGATGTAACAGAACTTTGAAGAATACCTTTTATTTCTTCATCTAGTCTTTGAACTGTGATGGTTCTAATATTTTCCTCTAGAAATGAAGGACTTCTCAAATAATCAAGTTGTTGACTTGGCACTAAATACATTTTTTCTGTGTACTGCATTAGTTCTTAGCTCAAAAGGCCTGTGATGAGTGGCAATGCAAAACTTAGCAGGGGCCCGATAAAACCCCACAACTGTTTCACCAGCTTCTTTTTCTTTTTGAATGGCACTCTTATCGCCCAGATTCCTTAAGGCTTGATGTTTCCTTTTCAAGACTCTTATCTGCTGTTGTGATAAAGGAATAGGGTTTAGCACAATCTCCGCTATAGCCCACGCTAAATTATTAGAAACCGTATTTAGGAGAGCTTTTCTCCATTGCGGAGAGGCTTGAACTAAAAGTTTTAAAAGGGCCAGATTCCGTTTTACATGAGCAGGCATGATGTCTGAGACACAGAAAACAAATATGCAGGAAGATAATTCATATTCACTTCTTTTTAGGGGGGCATGTGTTTTTTTCACAATACACCAAGGTCCAAGCCTGGTGGAAAGATGTTTGTCCTTAGTCTGTAATCCTCCATTGTCATAGTATTTAAATCCATGATGAGATATCCATAGTTTTCTGGTGGCATCTTCAAAGGCTTCTAAAAAGACGCGTGACTTACCAGGGTACATCTGTCTGGGTAAAACAGTGATTTGCAACTTATGTTTATTTATTTTATTTATTTAGTTTCTTTTTTATACCGAAGTATAGCAGAATGCCTTCACTCCGGTTTACAGTGAAAAACAACTTCATACATAAAACGTGTTCATAACGCATTTAAATTTAGATAATTAACATTTCGGCAAAAGCAGAAGTTGAACAGATTTAAAAAGAGAACGACTTACAAATCGGTCTTGCCGAGATTTAACAAGTGATGTTAGTTAATTAGGGAAATAATTTAAGAGTAATATTGCAGGGTGTGTTAGAGCAATTTATTCAAAGGTGAGCTGGTTAGGAATAAAAGGAATTTTATTTTTATTTTATTTTATTTATTTATTTTAGGATTCTTAAAGAACACCATATATTTCATATTTAAAGCTACAGGTCTACTTGTTCTGCCTTGACAGAGAACATTTTGTACAATATATATAAATACTCAAATTTCTGTGATGTACGTACTGAGTAAAAGTTTCTTGATTTTGCCACTTTAACAAGCAGTCCATCAAATCATCTACAATAACCATGTTTACTTTATTGGTTGGAAACAATTGATCATTAAAAGTATCAAGCAAAGAATCCATAAAAGTAATAAAAGGATATTTACATAGCATTTATTTATGCAAAGGCTGGCAGCAATTATAGCTCCACACAATATTGTTAGGCATGTCAGTCAACACAAGACCTGCATGTTCTAATAGTTTTTGGTTTGTTTTTTTTTAACACAGAAGCTTTCGCCACTATTTGCCAGTCCAGCTAAAATACAAGAAAGGGGGTGCCTCCAGCGTCCATCCACAACTTCAATATCCATAGAGCAGCATGTTACAACCCTCTTTTATCATCCTTTTATCATATATAACCCTTTGTGTTTTCTTAAGTAAGTCAGTCTCTATTGTCCATGTCTTTTTGTTTCTTATGATACCCATTTGTTGTACCTGTATCTTTTTTGGGCTCTTGTCCACAGCCATGAGATCTTTCATACTAATGAAATTGATCTTTTCACGGTTTTCTACATTTAGTGTAATCCCTTTCCCTTTCACACAGGTCTTTACGCTTGACAGTTTGTATCCGTATGTTTTGGGCCCAGCCGAGACAAACTCTGTGATATGCTCATCTGCAGGTATCTCGCCCGTCAGCTCACCTAAATAATCTCACAAAGGGGGGGGGATCATTGTTGCGCTCATGATTCTCAAATATCACAGAGGCTGTATCATGGTACAGCAAGGTTCTTGCAAACTTTCAAGCAGATTGTACAGTTCTAAATGAGAATAAGCTGTTGTAAAACAAGCAATGAAGATGTTTGTATTACCTGACAACATGCGGCAGTCTTTTGAGTGCTTCCATGTCACACATGCTGTTTCATCATCAATAAAGTCACACGATGAGTCCTCAAAATCAAGTGAAAACAAATACTTATAGAGATCGTCGGGATCTCTCACAATACTTGTAACGTGTAGATTTGTTCTTTGGCCAAACTTCCTCCACAAAGAGTTTAAGAAAAGCTTAGCAATTTGGCGCTTTGGGGAGTTCATGCTAACCTGGTCTGGATGTAAAAACACACCTTCTTTTTTGTAAAAATCAGATATATACAGGTTTTGGTTTTCTACATCAGTACACCACTGAGGGTAACCAGAGGCTTCCCGTTTTTGACAGAGATGCATTTTTATGTATTCAGAAAACAGACTTACAATCAAAGTGTCATATTTCACAAATTTCTGCAAGAACATACCCTTTTGCAACAGCCACATTCATCTCCACAGTGCACCAAGTCCCCACGAGGGTTTTCTCCTCATCCATGTGAGTGTACGTTTCCTGCTGCCGGTTGTCAGCACATGTACAACACAGGGGGAACATGAGCTTACCACCTACATAGACGGGTAAGACAGAGAAAAAGAGCTTTCATGGAGGGTACACTTTGGCTTTAACAAATCCAAAATAATCTGAGAGAAGGCCAAATTTGTCATAAATGATTTGTGGGTAATCAAATGGATAATCCTTGGTTTTATTGACAAATAGGTATAGGCTGGTAAAATCATAGTAATGTATTTTTTCTCCAGGTCTGGTTTTATAGTACAAACAGCCAGCATTGGTTCTGTCACCAAAAAGGGCATCTCTGTGTATCAAAGGCTGTGGTAGTGCAGATTTAACCAGAAAGTCTGCACAACTGATATTTTCTTTCACCATTCTCCTCCATTTGTGTTCCCACAAACTTAAGACCTTAAACCCTCATCTTTTCAAGAAATCTGCTTTGATTTGTGTTTTGTAAGTGAGAAAATCAAATAATGTATCTGTTAAAGGGCTCTGGTCTTTATCATTATAACAACTTGGACAACCATGGAAAAAGCAACCATTAAATTCAAAAGTTGTTTGCACCCCATCAACAAGTGCATAACCATAAGAAAATAGGGAGCCACCTGTTTTTCACCCCCTTTAAAGCATGTGTGATCTGTATTCGTTCTGCAGCCTCCATATACATCAGCCACTGGATAGAGGGGGTCAAACCATCTCTTTGTCTAAAAACATAAACTTGTATGTAGCCATGCACACAGATACAAGTGTTACGTACTGGAAGGGATCTATGCAATTTTTCACAGTTTTGGATCCACCACCCTGCTTTTCTACAACTGTCTCACTATCTCTCATTTTCATAATTTCACATCTGTACAGAATACAGGCCTGCCTCAAAATGTTCCCATCCTGCTGGCAATAAGCAAGCTCCTTTTGTAAATCAAAGGCATTATACTGATTGTCAGTATACCACTGTACAAATTCCTCTTTTTCTCCAGGCATCATATTCCCAACTCCATAGTACTCAATAACAGGCATAGGCCCCACATAATTTTGATTATACCAAGTATTAAATAAATGAGGGAAATAGCCCTTACAGCCTTGAAATCCCATGACTTGTGGAAGTTTGCTAAGCTTCGTGGGCAGAAAATTTAAAGTCTTTAAACCATATCCCCAGGGCTTCGATTGTGATTTGTAACAGCTTAGCACCCTGAGCTAACAAGCATACATCCATCTTTTCCTCTAGCAGTTCGCTAACTGCAAAATAACCATCATAGCTTTTAGAATTATGTGTATGAGAATGTATCCTTTGAACTTTTTGTCACAAAAAAATCTTAAACTCAGAAAGACTCTCAAGACCTTTGAATTCCCATTTTCTTTTGTTACTTAAATCTGTCGCATATTATGTAATTGGGAACATGCCAACCTGTTTCCTGCATACAGTCACAATCATAAAATACCGTACATATTTTTCAGATATTTGTGCTTGATCAATAGGGGCATAAAACACGAGTGTTTGTCACCAGCGGTCAAGGGCTCACAGCACAGTTACATTGTCTGGCCCTACAGGTAGGCCTCTTGTCCACATACACTTCACATTTCTTACAAAATAGTTTAAACAAGCACTCAACTTCTTTTTTTTAATGCTAGAGCTGTATACCTGTCTAAACATTCTTTAGAACGACAACACAATCTACGGTTAGGACATCTCTGTTGCGCACCAGCATTGTCTACACATGCTGCTGTTCAGCAAAGGCAGTACCATAATGTACAATTACGATCATGACTGTACAGCTTCTGGCAAAATTTACAGACGTTTTGCTCACTATAGATCCTTTTTACATCTAATATGCCATAGAAATGGTCATCATGTAGCAACATAAAAACAGTTTTAAGGTCTGTTATTTGTCTTAAACCACCGCCATTCTTTTATATAAAGTACAACCCTTATGTTTACACCTAAACGCTGTTCAAATGTTGAGACATCATCAAGCATGACCTTTTTATGCTCTGATCACCCCAGCTCTGAGTGCAGTTTTGTTAGCACGGTCAAACAGCTCTGCGTCTGTAAGCTGTGTTTGTGACATGAGGGCTGCAAGGGTCCCTGCAAAGCATAGTTTGTTACCTGTGTTAGTCAAGTCTATTAAATGCATTCTCTTTTTATGTATGATTTGGCTTGATAGAATAGACCTTAAAACCCTGGGTGCACCGCCTCCCCTTATTACAAGTACGACAATACGGAACATCTTTCTGCGACATTCTTGCTGTCTTTTCTTTTGGAAATTTGCCCCTTTGTAACATTTACTCGGTCTAAAAAAATATAAAAACAACAGAGGGAGTCATACATTTTATGCCTTTTACAATATTTACGAAAAATGTTGTAACCTTGTAAAACTATATTTACTTACCTTCGTTTGATTTGCTCTCCAAAAAGTTGTGTGGCCTTTTGGTATTTTCTTTTGAGGTCTTGCTACATCCTGTGTTCGATGTATCCAGTTTTGTAATATTCTCTTAGTCTAAAAATTAAAAATAACATGAGGTCACACATTTTATTCCTTTTACAATATCTTAAGAAGAATTTTGTAACCTTGCAAAACTATAACAGAAAAAAAATACTTACTTTGTTATCTTTAGGTTTTTTGTAAGGCGGTTCTTCAAATTTTGTTGGTGTATTCAGTTCTTAGTCCTGCCAGGTAAAAACACAAGGGAATATCATTTTCATTTACACACCTGGGAGCTATTTGAAAGTTTGCTCATATAGATGTAAAAATGTTTACTTACCTTCATTTGGTTTGCTCTCAGAAAAGCTGTGGGGCCTTTTCATTTTTTAGGTGTCTTGCTATATATTGGCTGTTGGTTTGTGCTCAATGATGTATCCGGTTTTGATACTTTTTCTTGGTCTGATAATAAAAAAAACAGCCACACTTTCTTTTTTTTTTTTTTTTTTTTACAATAGTTTTAAAATCATATCTAATAATAGAAGCTACAACAAAACCATTACTTACGTTTCAATTTTCTTTGTTGCTGCTGTTTAATAAGTGACATGTTATTTGTAAACTTTGCCTTCTACCTCTCATTGTTTGAAGGATCCATTTCTGTTTCAGCCTCTCCAGACCTTACAATCTACAGACTGGAGAACCTTTCTATCCACTGGATATACCTTTATTCCCACCCCCCAAGGGAGTAACCCTCAACAATCCTCAAAAATATTCTGTATTGCATCACAAAACCATCTGACCCCTCTGTCACGCTATGGACATCTATTGTACCTACACCCAGACCCTCAAGGTATAAGTTAGCTCTCGAGTGGGATTATCATTTACAGACCTTATGAGTGAATTACCAATGTCTATTTAGGCCTTGGGGCACTTTACAAACTGCAGATTGGTAAACTTTTTCTGCGATTTAATGGTCCCTGGGTATTCCTTCATTCCCTGCAGAGGCGTATCTCACAGCAATCCTCAAAAGTATTGTGTATTGTATCACAAAACTGGCTGCCCAAACTGTCATATGTTGAACAACCGTATGTCTACATCAAATCCTCCCACCCCCCTTTCATTGTGAAGTTAGTTTTCTTGAGTAGATTATCATTAATAAACCAGACCCTTTGTTTTCCTCCAAAGACTTCATATTGTTTCTCCCTGTTTAAATTATCCATTCACAGATCTCGAGTCCAGACATCTGCCCCCACCCCAGGTCATTAGAATGTCCATTCCCTTAGTTCATGAAATGGTTGCTGCATCAACCATTTTAAGTCTGAGCATGGCCATCAATGAGGCTTAATAAAGCCATAAGGATTGCTTGCTATACATGCTTTGTGTGGGGGATGTCCCTTGTTTCCCAAAACATTCCACAGACCCTTAAAACACACATGGCACAGCTGTTAGTTCATTTGTTTATTAATTGCTTTTATATGTTTATTAATTGCTTTTATATGTTTCTTTATTAGCTATTTTATACACATGGCAAAATTTATCAAATATTAATGTACACTTTTTTCCTTTTCACATGGTATTTCACATTCAAGATGTATTTCTGAAAATACAGACAAGAAAAAAAAAACACCACCACACATCAGTTGTTTTATTATTATTATTATTCAGTTTTAAAAAATGGTGCTTTCTCCCAGAGATGATGGCATTTATATATTTCATCATTAAAATCTCATCTGTAGGCCTAAGCATACTGTTAATCTACAGGATGTAGAGCACTTTTCACACTATATATATATATATAAGGTAAATGACCAGATTCAAACCATCATTATTTAGACTTAACACACCTCTTTTATATGCTGCTAATACAATAAGATTCAAAACATGTTCTAGGCTCAACTTGATACAAACTGGCCTTAATTTTTACTATATGTCGAAGGCATTCCATAGGAGACAATCGTGGGTTTTTTTGGCTTGGGTCATCTATAATACAATCAAAACAGTCATCTTGACGAATACCAGTAAAGCATTTTGTAAGAATGCTATACATGGGCACATGTATGATTGATTTAAACATGGTTTTTTGAAAAAGACCATGTACCGGTGGGGGCTTCAGCACCCCTATCCCTGTCCACCAACTGAAATTGTGAGCATCTTCCAGTCTGCACTTTTTTATATTGTCGTTTTGATTGCATCTGTATCAGATGCTTGGACAAAAGCAGCATAGACAGAACAAGCTGATAACTGGTGTGTCCTCATTCTCCTGACTGTGAAAATCCTTCATTTTTCTATAAAACATGGTGTTAACATGAAATTAAAAACCTCATCTACACAAAGCCTCTATTACAGCAATCTCCCAACCCTTAAAACGCTTAATCACAATGAAAGAAACTTTTCTTACCTCTATCTCTTCAAGTTTTTCCAGCAAATAAACTGCATCAACATCTAATGTGACTTGGTTCAGCATGTTTTAGCAGCCTGAAAAAGAGGATTTATTCCACAATGATTTCCTATAGCACCTGGGTCATAATAAATTTTATCTAATAGATGCTTGTGCATGGTTGTAGCAGTCTGCATTTAAAATAAAAACTCAAGCCTTGTTTTATTCACTTTTGCATGCCTGAGTTTCTAATACCCCAACCCCCACACCCTGCTATTAATCATCCTTATTGTATACTACAAAATGATCTGCTCACATTTCACTTTGAATGTCTGCCTGGCAGAGTCATTGGGCATGCATATTTACATTGAGGAGAGGAGGAGGGAAGGGGGAAAGATAGAGCGCTTTCTGCTATGTCACAGCTAATAACATTTCACTCTGTATGCCAATCAGGCAGGCTATTTGGGCATGCATATTCACTGAGAGGAGGAAGGGAGGGGAAGAGAGAGAGCTTCCAACTACGTCACAGCTAGTCCAAGGTCAGAAATTCCTGTTTCACCACCCCCACTAGCAATTAATTGGACTTCTAGTGAGGTTATCAAAAACAAGACAGGCTCCATTAATTTTGTCATCATTAAAAGCGACATTTCTGATAATGTTTTAGAGGGCATATTTTTGGGGGTGTAGATGTGGGTTGGACTTCCAGTGATGCAATCAAAAGGTGGTCAAGGGTCATTTCCTGTGACATCATAGGGGGTATGGTTTGGGGTAGAGAATGGGAGGGGCTACTCCATTCACTTCTGTGGGGTGGGCGAGGCATGGGTGGAGTTATAGGTGGGGTTTGGGAGAGGGTGTGGCTTAGGCAAGGCTACACCCATTCACTTCTATGATATGGATGGAGTTTGGGGTGGGAGTGGGCAGGGATTAGACCAAAAGAGAACGCTAATTGGCTGATATCAATTTTGAGTGACAGTCATCTAGGGAAGTTTACATCTGAGAAGACAGTCCTGGCCCTTGCTAAAGGGAAGAAGCCAAAGAGTTGAGAAGTGGGTTTGCTGCTGACTTAATTGTGCTGCACTTGAGAGGAGATTGTTCACTAGTACTGTCATAAGGAGATCAAAATATTTAAGACTTCAGGAAAGGTATGCGAATTGGGACTTATGTTCTGATACATAACTGGAACATTACTCTTACCATTCCAGTGGGGAAAGATGTGTGAAAAAGCTGAGAGTGGAAAGAGGATTTATCTTCAATCTGAGTAACTGGAAAAAGAAGGATATCACATATTAAAGAAAGTTGCTTCCATAGAAAATTTGAGGCTTTACTAAAGAAGTGAAGTCACAAATGTATTAATCTTCTTCTGCCTATTTGTTTATTGACTTTATTTAAAACTGATTTAAGTGTTATAAATATTTTTCAGGCATTTAATCAGCTATCAGTAAAGATGATATGTCTCTTGCCACATGAATGTCGGTATAAAAAAGTTCAAAATAAATAAAATAAATTGGAAACCACATTGCTTCTCAGAGTGATTTTTGGATGCACAAGACTAACTATTATCAGTGAGGTTTACAGTGAAGGTAAAGGGGCTTGAACTGTGTATAATATAAAAGGACCTTGAAGCTATGTTTCCTCCCACAGGGAGCCCCGCAACTCAGATGTAAAAAGCTTCCCATGGAGAATTGGTACAGATAGGGTCCATCTCTCTGTCTATGTGTCCCTGGGTTCAGACTATGGGAGCCATCCATCCCAGGAGTTACACATGGATTGACGATGGGTGAGTTGGTGGAGAGAGCAGCAACTGGAAGATGGGGTTGGTTGGTGACAGGGAAATTGGGTGAGCAGGGCTGAGATTGGGTGTGGGAATTTAGTGGATTGGTGTGATCAGCAACTGGGACATAGGTGGATTGGACTGAGGGGTTGGATGGGGAGTTGAGCACCTGGGTCAATGAGGGGGAGAATGGGGGCAAAGATTGGAAGGGGATTTGGGGGTGGGTATAAAGGGAAAGCAGCAATTGGGGTGTCAATAATGACTGGAGAATTGGGTGAGCAGGGTTTGGTGGGACTGGAGTTTAAGTCTGTAGGATGTGAGAATAGAATCTGGGATTATGAGTGAGGATGTGTGGAGTGGGGATAAGATGGCTAGAGGAGATTAGCTGTGGGGTATGAGATGGGGGTTGAAGGATCTGCAGGATTGGAAAGAAAAGGTGAAAAGGAATGGGAAGAAAAAGTGGAAAGAGATGGGCTAAGAGTGGAAATGGGATGGGATAAGAGTGGAAAGAGATGGGATAAGAGAGGAGGAATGGGAAAATAGGTAGTTGATAAGAGACAAATGTACTAGAACCAGGAGAGAGGGTGAACAGGGAAGGAGTGTGAGCTTGAAAGGGGAGAAGAAAGTTGATTAGGGCTAGGGAAGGGGTGAAATACAGGAAGAAAGACTGAGGAAGGAGTGAGAACAGAGGGAAAATGGGAGGACTGGGGAGAGGGTGAGCATGAGATAGGTAGATATGTGAGAAATGAAATAAGGGGATTGATTGGGAGGAACAATGGAGATGGGAGAGAAAAATATGCCCCTATAGTAGGATGGGGATGGGTGAGTAAACATGCAAGACAAGATGTGGAGAAATAAGGAGGGAAAGATAGATGTGGGGATGGGAGCATCCGAAAGGGGATAGTTGGGATAAGTGAGAGTAGATGGTTTGAGAATCAGTCAGTCAGGTTAGGATAGGGATGGTAGGAAGTGTGAAAGCCAAAAAGCAGGCAGTAGTTAAGGAGATGAGCTAAAGTCAAAGGAGTCAGATAGCTGGAGATCAGTGAAGGAGAACTGAAGAATTGAAAGGGAGTAATGGAGGTTAGAGTTGGATAACTGGGACAGAGGTGATGGAAGAGAGACATAGAAGAGCGAAATCTAGCTATGAGTGAATAGAAAGTAAACAAAAGATGATGAAAGGTAAAAGTTAATGTCTGAGACAGAGACAGATGTAGAGAAAAGAAAATAAACAGAAAATTGAAAGACAGCATAAGTCCCTCCTGACCTGCCTGCTCCAATATCCAAAGTGCCAGCAGACCTTAAGTTCAATTTTATCAGTAGCAGAAGGTTGCACTACTTGTCAGTTTAAATTTGAAAGCAAGCCATTCTTAAGTAAGGTTGAACCCTTGAAAGGGGTCTAGTAGTCATGAAAATTCAACAACCACTGGTAGTGCTCTGGTACTCTTTGTGCTTCACCCAAATGTAATGACCCACTAGGGTTCATTACCAATAGTGCCCTTAGTTTAACTCCTTTAGCTAGGGACAGTGAGGTTAGTACTTAGGGGAGGGCACGATTCAATATAGCACCTTCCCATTGAGGGTGCTGGGATGACCAGCTCTCTACTGAGAGATTGGAGGCAGTGTTTTTGAGTTGTGGAGTTAGGAGGAAGTACAGGAGGTTTTTACTGTGTTGGATATTTGGGGCTACCCCTAGGATTCAGGCAAGCCCTGCCTGGTGTCCCTGAGAAAAGGGTCAGGATGCTGCCCTTCTGTCTACTCACTGGCTGGCTGGGTTTGTTTCCAGGTTTGTTTTGGGATTATTTTTTTTTTAATTTTTTATTTATGCATTTAAAAAAAAATTACATGAAGAAATAATATTTAAGGAGTACAGATATTATGTAATCAGTTATATAACATATTCTATTATACAATAGTACGGAAACATATTACTTATCTGTATTACCTATCAGTATAAAGCTGAAGAAATACCCTTAGAAGGAAAAGCAAATTAAGCGGTTATAGGAAAATAAAAAGGGAAATCCCTAATACAACTGAAATTAAGATATTCCTAGTTTCTTTCATTCTGCCTCGATTCCTAGAGCTGAAACTTCTGGGGTATGGGAATCTAGAAAACTACGTAATTGTGAAGTTTCAAAAAATACATATTTCTGATTTTGATGCGTTATTTCGCACCTACATGGGAATTTCAAAATCATTTTGGCCCCCTTATTTTCTATTTCTGATTTGAAAGTCAGGAATTTCTTCCTTCTTTCTTGTGTTAACCTAGAGAAGTCGGGGTATATCCAAACTCTTCCCCCATGAAAATTTTCCATTCTCCTTCTCATATAGAGGCGAAATACCGCATCTCTGTCAGATGCAAAAGCAAAGGTAACATGTAACACTGATCTTGTAGTAATAGTTGTCTCTACTGTAGCTTCAATTATAGCCGTCAGGTTCAAAGATGACTCCTTAGATTTATTGTCTGCAGAAGAATTTTTTCTATTTAGAACATAATAAATCTTTGAAAGAGGAGGCAAAGATTGTTGGGGCATTTTTAAAACTTGCATTAGATATTCTTTAAATTCTTTTGAGATTTGTTGTGGTAAGTCCGCAAGACCCCCTGGGTGTTATCTGGAGAGCAGTCACAGGGAAACCTCTCCCTGGGGGGCCCACGATAGGGAAGACCTGCCCTTCTGCAACCTCCTGGAAGAGGGAAGAATGGTGGTGACCTGCAGCAGAGATCTTCTGGTGTTTGGATCTGTTTTTGGGCAAAAGACTTTTTGGTTAGAAGGAACAGGAAGGAAGAGTTTTGCTACCCCCTTCCTACCCTAAGAGGAACATCGAGAGCTGTGTATTCCAGCGTGGATCCCTTCCATCGTGGGATGAGAGAGAGAGAGAGAGACAGAAAGAAATAGAACTGTGAGTAAGACCAATATGAGATCTATTGAGGTCACTCACTTGGAGTCTTCACCCCTGGGGAGAGAGGAATTTGGGACTCTCTCTGCCAAGAATATTTTACCTTTTTTTTTTGCCAGCTTGAAAGTGTTTATCCTGCCCAAACAAGCATACCCTGCCCACTGGGGAGCCTCATTTTTCCCATTCCCTGGCAGGTGAGTGTTTCCCCCTGTCCTGGTAGTAAGAGACCCTTGCACAGATAGAAGGATTGTAAATGGAAAGATACCTGCTGTTGGGAGTTAACGTCTGTATTGAACTTTGCCATTACTTCATCTGATTCACCTTCAGTAATGTATTGTTTTTGGACACCCAGAGTCTTCAATGTATTTTTGGGCACCTTACAGCACACTCCCAGCATCTCTCCCAGGGAAAAGAGTTACCAATGCACCCCTGGTCACTCTGGGCCCTGAAGGAAGATCCCTTCCTCTGACCAACAAAAAATTCAGGCCCTAGGGAGAGCGACTTGTGTGAGAGCTAGTGCGGAGAGGATCCAGCCCCAAGAACGTTACTAATTAATTTACGGCCTCTGTGGTATGTCATAGCCACCCTAAGGAGAGGATACTCAAACAACATGACTGTGCCAAAGGCAAGTGTAAACAAATTTAGGACGACTCTCCTGTACTGAGAGTAACAGAATTGCTGAGGGAAGTGTACAATAATTGAGCTCTAAAAGCTTGCCATCTTATTGTGTAGCTGTTTCTCATTTTTTTGTCAGAAGTAAATTGGTGGTTTTGCATGGTAGCTCATCATGCACATCTTTCTCACCATATTTCAATCTCTCTTCTCCATTGTTCTCTATTTTTACGTCTTTCCATGCGTGTGTTTCTCGGTAAATGATTTATATGGGATGTTCTCGGAAGTGTGTGTATATTTGTGCAAGAGTGTCCAATGCAGAAATACTTTCTTGCATGGGATGTGTTGTGTCCTCTGTAATTTCAGTGATTACATTGACTGGCTTTTGCCAGAATTCTCAGTCTGATACACCACAATCAAATAATACATTTGCTGTTTTTCCAGGGGAAATAAAAAGTATTGACTTGATACTAACAAATTGCACAAGTTTAAATTTGGTCTTATTACATTTTCATTGTGCATGTGTATCTCTCGCTCTTTTTTATTATTATTATTCTGTTTCTATTATTACAAAAACACAATAAAGCACTTGTGAGCAATTATTAAATATACCTATACAGGAAATACATATGTACTAAGTGACCTGAATATAGCTTGCACTTAGACTAAAGTCTTTTTTTTTTTAATTTGGTAACTTAGCTGCTGGCATAAAATATAGCCCACAATTCACTGCTATGACATTCACTGTTGAATGATGATTGAGTGACTACTAGATCATAGCAGAAGCTCAAGGGATAGGAAGGAGAACAGACAGAGCAATAATGATGGGAAGACTAAAATTCTGATTATGGAGACAAAAACAATGTGACCCATTACAGCCTGCAAGGGGAAAGAGACAATGGCATACATTTTTCAAAACAGATATAAACCTATTGTGTTAGGTGCACAAATCTATAAAAATAATCCTATCTACTACTCCCTTCTTAATATTGACAAACACCACAGTCAGTACCATCCTTGATATTCATCTAATTATGATGAATTATATCCTCTTCAGAGACCATCATGTCTCACTGACTACTGCCATTCATAGCGTTTCAGACAATGTCGTCTTTAACGTTTTAGAATCATTGGTCACACTATCCATAAAAAGTATAATCAATTTTTTAATTTTTAAAATTTCAGTCGCATTAAAATTACTCATCTGAATATGCAGAGATTGTTTTGCTTCTCAAACATTCTGATGTCCCAACACAGCGTCCGTGTTTCAAAAAGCATGGGCCTCAGAGGTACAGTAAAGTCACTCTGTATCTAACAGTTTTGTTCTAATAAGGGATTTTATGTGCATAAATGTATACTCACAGTAAACAGGAAAGATATTGAATCATATTGAATGTCTAAGTGGGGTATCTATTTATACCCTTAAATGCCTAGCATAATCATTTAGTGCATATTTTAAGATCAGATTCATCAAGGTCTTTTCTCATTGGACACAAAGGCCTAGATTTATCATTTCGCTATAATTATAACGAAATGATCAGTCACGGCCAAAAAAGGGATGGGGGGGCAAAAGTACGCAGCTGGCTGCATCACAACAGTACAGTATTGCATGCCGCGGTTGCAACCACGCTTGCAACCACGCTGAACACTTTCTCCCCCATAGCGCCAGTAGAAAAGGTGTAGGTGTAGGTATTTCAGCGCTACTGCTGGCGATAACATGCAAAACATTATTACCCGCAATGCTACCGGCCCCACATTTTACTAAACCCCGCCCAAACTCCTCCCCTCTCCCTCATTTATACTTTATCATCGCGATGCAGTAGTTATGTGCAATAGGGCATTATCGCGTGAGATAACGCTCTAACGCCTGCGATAACAGCCCATCACAATTTGAAAAATGACCTCCATAAAGAAAAAAACAAAGTCTTACTGAATCAGTCCTTAAATGTCAAATATATTCAAAATTAGCTCAGCATGCCTTGATGCTAGGCCACACTTCTAAACCATCCATTTCGTTTGACATCTAAGGTTAGCCAAGCAAGTGTGACAGGGCTCTGAATTAGGATCTATGTCACTTTAAAAAACCCTTGGAGAAATTGTAGGGAGGGGATTCCCTTGAAATCTACTTGTGGTTTTAGTGATGGTAGATGCTGGAAAAGCACATGGTAGTTCCATAAGAGAGTATTTAGAGCACAGATATGTTGAGAAGATCCCTCATGATTATTTCTATCCAAGTATTTTGCAAAAAGGTATACACCTTGTTAGGTACATAGAACAATCCTTGAGAATACATCAAGATGGCCATTACCTGTGGAAATTGCCTGCAAAGATTATTTATATTTCAGAATATCTGACTTAAAAAAGGTTTGGCATCAAGGAAAAGAAGGACTGAGGCAGACAAGTACCCTCATATTACAGTGGAACATGAGGACCTATCCTCAACTGAAATGTCAGATGATGATATTTAGTCAAAGAGAATGCTGTTTCACTTTATGAGTATATTGATTAATGAGCAGGTCGTGACAGCAACATGCATTGTGTGTACCCCTTTAAATGATAATGGGAAGTGTGGCTGAGACCCATATAAGTGATGTTTCAGAATTTGACAGGGAAGTTCCAGGGTAGCCAGCAGGAAGCTGGGGTGCCTAGAATGCCTCTCTTTACAGAGAGAGCTCTGCAGGGGGTTTCCCTCTTTAAGGAGAAAGGCCGGAGGCTGAAGGAGTGTTTCTCCCCAAAAGGAAACTATTAGGAGATCAGGATTTGGGCTCCACAGATTTCGGAAGAAGTGTCGGGCTCCAGAGTCCAGCGTGACTAAGGTTTGGGGACCAGGGATCATTTGCTATTGAAAAGAATTACAAAACCACTGGAAAATTCGCAATGATGTGACTATGCTTGGAGAGAGATCTGAGGGGAAATGTGAGATATCCATCCCACTAAAGAGGAGAGTTGGGAATGAAGATGGGAATTTTATTGTAAAATACATGAAGGACAGATTTGAGAAAGAAAGTTTTATTTTTGCTGCTACAAATGTCTGCTTTGATAAACTGTAACCCCTGATTAATTCAATGCATTTTAATATTTCTCTATACTCTTGACTGATGGAGAACCTCAGGATGCCTAATAGAAGTATGATGTTTGAATATCTGTGCAAGTCCCTTCTTCAACCAAGGTGCAGGTGTACATAATTTGTTAGTGTAATGTTTGGCCGGTTGCGCAACGGCCTTGCAAAAGGCTGCATTTACCACGTTGCCACAGGACACGAACAGCAGCTCCCAGGATGCCATCCTTGCCGCTGCCCCTTAAGCGTGCATTTGCATGACCACACTGATTATCCAGGCCTCACAGTGGGAAAGTCTCTGGAGGTGCCCTCTGATGTCATCAGCGTGGCTGGGTATTTAAACCCCAGCTGCGCTCCTGCCCTTACCTCAGCAACAAGTAGGGGTGTGAATCGTGTGATCGATCGCTTAACGATCGATTTTGGCTGGGGGGGGGAGGGAAATCTGATCGTCGTGTTTTTTTGTTTTTTGTTTTTTTTAAATCGTTAAAAATCGTAAATCGGGGGAGGGCGGGAAAACCGGCACACCAAAAAAACCCTAAAACCCACCCCGAACCTTTAAAACAAATCCCCCACCCTCCCGAACCCCTCCAAAATGTTTTAAATTACCTGGGGTCCCGGCGCGATCTCCCTCTCTCTGGCCACGACTGCGTTAAGAGCAATGGCGCCGGTGGCCCTTTGCCCTTATGTGACAGGGCAAAGGTATCGCCTGCGCCATTTTGGTTCCTGACTCCCGACGTCACGCGTGCAGAAGATCGCCCCCGGACCCCCGCTGGACCCCCAGGTACTTTTGGCCAGCTTGGGGGGTCTCCTGACCCCCACAAGACTTGCCAAAAGTCCAGCGGGGGTCCGGGACCGACCTCCTGCACGCGGGCCGTATTGCCAATCTTCAAAATGGCGCCGGCGCTACCTTTGCCCTGTCACATGATAAGGGCAAAGGGCCACCGGCGCCATTGCTCTTAACGCAGTCATGGCCAGAGAGAGGGAGATCGCGCCGGGACCCCCCCACTGGACCCCAGGTAATTTAAAACATTTTGGGGGGTTCGGGAGGGTGGGGGATTTGTTTTAAAGGTTCGAGATGGGTTTTAGGGTTTTTTTGGTGTGTTGGTTTTCTCGCGCCCTATTTAACGATACAATACAAATGCCCCTGACGATAAATCGGGGGCATTTGTATTGTATCGTGCACTCTAACGATTTTGGACGATTTTAAAATTATCTGACGATAATTTTAATCGTTCAAAAACTATTCACATCCCTAGCAACAAGTCCTTCTGCTTTGTAGTTCATGTTGCTTCTCCCTTTCCTCATTTTTGCTGTTTATTCCAGTCCCTGCCTGTGTTCCTGTTGTTCTGCCTTGCATAGTGGTGCCCTTGTCGTGCTCTTTGTGCCTTTCCCTTCCTCCCTCCTTGCCTCGTCTTGTCAGTCCTGCCTGTCTTTGTCAGTCTTGTCTTGACTTCCCAGGTCTGACCCCTGCTTTGGATTTTGACTTCTGATTTGTTGCCTGCCTGGACCCTGACACAGTCTCCTCGCTGCCTGCCTCGACACTTGGACTGGACCTGGATATTCTCTGCTCACTGCCTGCCCTGACCAGTACCCACACCAGGACTCTCCCTGACCGCACCTTGAGGGACTCTCACCTAAGCCCTGCCGGCCCCTACATCCCAAAGGCTCAACCCACGGGAACTGAGCTAGTACAAGTGAAGCTCCAGGTCCTGTCCCAGCAAGGGCATGTCCACCAGCTGTCGGCATGGGCCTAGTGGGTTCACCTGGAGCAGGCGTTAATAGCTGAGCACAGGTAAAAGAAGTACAGAAGAGCAGAAAAAAATGCTTTTCTGTACTTCCTCTCAAGTAAAAAAAATAAATAAATAACTGGCAGCCACAGCGGGGCCACGTTGGCAAGGAGGCACTAGTTCCTCCTTCCTAGTGTGACCCCCTAATTTGGGTATTGCATGGTGCCCCCCTTGCGGGCACTATGCGCACATTAGGAAAGCGGGCGCTGACTTTTCAGCACCCGCTTTCTGCACTTTATATTGCTTCGGCCCCTCAGTGAGCAGGAATTTGTGGGAAAAGAATTCCTCCCAAAAAACACATGAGCAAACTCTGCAAAAATACTTCTGTCTTCTTTTTCTATGGCAGATCACTGCTGTTCCTCCTTAGATGGGCAGAAGGAATCAAAGCATCTTTAGGTGACAATCTTCCTCAGGCAGGAGCACGATCCCAAAAGGCAAAACTCTCTGGAAAACAAACAGCTCTTTCAAAAAAAACTCCTCTTCCACTCCTCCAAGACAATCTCTTCCAGATCGTGGGGTACTGGCCAAGGCAGAGTCTCTTCCCCTAGTTCCAGGCTGATCCTGTGTGTTGGTCAAATGTAATGTGTGACATCAGCAGGCACCAGCCCATTTGGCTGGCACCGTTGTCGCACACTTTGAACAGGGTGAAAGTGGCATCTGATGTCAGTGGCTACCATTTTGAAAAATGCTGCGGCTGGGGGTGGGAGCAAATGGGGTTTCTCCTGCTCCCACCACACCTGCAAAATTTTTAAAAATGGTAGCCACTGACATCAGATGCCACTTTGACTCTGTTCAAAGTGTGCGTCAGCCAGTGTGCCAGTCAATCTGGCTGGCACCTGCTGATTGCATCTGACATCAGTGGCCACCATTTTGAAAAATGGTGCCTGCGTGGCAGACAGTGGGAACAAATGGAGATCACTCCCACCCCCACTAGATCCAGGGATATTATATATGGTAAGTCTTAGTGGGGGAGAGAGGTGCTAGATCCCAAGGAGTTGTGTTTTTTCACTTTAGTGTGTGGGGGACATTGTTAAAGCAATGCAGCCTTATTCCTTATTTCGAAATGGTGGCCCATAATTTTTCGTTTGTTAAAGACCAAAAATCAACTCAAACGAATATATTTCCCTAAAAAGACAGGGATCAAGGTGGTTCTATTATATTGTAATAAGAAAGAATAATGGAAAGAATCTATTTACCTTGCTTTTAATACCTGCCTAAAGTTTTGCATGCAAAAGCCACTTCAAAGGGTGAATGCCACTTTTACCATATGGGGGTCATGCTACTTGCCATTTGACAAATGCTGATGCCTGATCTAACCTCTACATTAGCTTGTACAACATCCTTTATATATTTTTTTTATCCTATTCAAAGCATCTTTTTCATGCAATATCAATTTTACACTCTCTCTCTCATTCACATTCATTCACTTAGCACACTAACAGCTGCATTATTCATACCTTGTACGTGCAGCTACAATTTTGTAAGAGTTTTGAAAGTGTTATCACAGAGATTGTTCTCTTTTTCTTGGCGAAACATGACAACCATCAAAAGTTCTGAGAGCCGAGTGAAAACTTGACCTCATAAAGGCAGTGAACTTCAGTGTCATACAGGGGGACCTCATGCTCTGAGCCAATTTCCTGGAGGAGAATTTTGAAGAGGCAATGATTTGTGGCATGAACTCACACAAAGTTCATGACCTGCATGGTATTGGACATGACATCCTTCAAATTTTGAGGCAAGCGCAAGAATGCAGTGAGTGACAGCAATGTGAACAGTTTGTGCTTTCACCAGGCCCTCAAATCCTGATTTGTTCCCATGCATTGATGGTACACCATCAATGCAAATGTCCAGCTTCTTGCACCAAGCAAGCAAAGCCTGGATTTGCAAAACATTTCTCAAAAAGACTGAACCCATCCACTGCTAGTATGTGTAAGGAACCATAGGTTTCTTTACCAGAAGGTTTGGATCAAATTTCTGGGGAGGTACAGAGTGACTAGTGAGTAGAGGTTGGGGGGTTAGTTCTCTTAAGTGAGAAAAGCAAATGGTGTGCCCTGACTGTATATAAACCGCTGCCATCCAATACTACATCTGCCAGACTGGTTATTGGACCTAATATCTTCAGAGAATAGTAGAGACATAAGAACTGTTCAACTCTGATTTGATTTAAAATCTTTAATAAGAATTATTTTTGATAACATATGGACACAGTGGTGATACAAAATATATGGTCAATATTTGCGGCAGTAAGTTGTACACATTTAATTTTCACATTTGTTATGCATACACGGAGAAGTGTGTAGTTTGCCATCAGTTTGTTACATTTTTCTAAGTTGAAAACCACAATAAAATACAAATTAAAAAAAAAAACAACCCACTGCCACCATCTTGGGGCATGGGTTCTTAGTTTGATTTTCCTTGAGTTACCCTGCTGTGGGACAGCCTGTCTGTGCAGTCCTAACTTTTGATTATTTTGTTGGGAAAAGGACTGTGGGCTTCTCGCTGACAGAGGCATAGGTAAGGAATGGGAGTCAAGGTGCCTCGCCCTTAATTTGGTCCAGATTTTGGAGACCTTTTGTTAACCGAGGAGGAAGTTTTTTCCACCATTCCTGCCTCTTATTTTGTTGCGCTTTTTTGTAAGATTTCTTTTTCTTTCTCTTGTGCTCACTGAGTAACCTAGGGCCCAGGGACTCAGATTCTATGTCATCTAGAGGAAGTGGTGTCTTTTGCCTAGAAAATCTGAAAAATAGTTGTGTCATCCAGGAGGAATGGATTCATATCCATTACCAGCGAATGAAGGAGTTTGAGAGTATCATGCCAGAGCCATTCACTACTGACCCAGATGAGAAACACTGGTGGGAAGAGCAAACCAGTGCCAACCTAGTACTAACTAGAGGGAAGGAGAATGGGGAAGACATAGTAACATAATAATGACGGCAGAAGAAGACCAAAATGGTCATCTAGTCTGCCCAGCAAGCTTCCCAAGGTAGTAATTGCTCCTCCATGCAGGTTTCCCCATCCATTGCTCCTACCATGTGTTAGGGGCCGGCCAATGATACCAATAGCCCCTGTCACATGGTAAGGGCAAAGGGCCATCGGCGCCATTTTGATTAGCAGCAGCAGACGGCCCAAGAGTGGGAGATCGCTCCCGGGACCCCCGCTAGAACACCAGATACTTTAGAAAAGTTTTTGGGGGGGTCGGGAGGGTGGGATATTCTAAATAATTTGATTTAAAGGGTCAGGGTGGGTTTGGGGGCTGTTTTTCTATGTGCCCTTTCTTCCCCCCCCCCCCCCCCCCCCAAAAACGATAAGAAAACCACACAAAAATTTCATGGGGTTTTCCTATCGCTTTCAAGGACCCCCCGATACCTGACGGATGAGAAAATATCATATGATATTTTCATCCGTCAGAAAAACGATTCACATCCCTAAAACATATTTAGGATCTTCAACCTCTCCTCATAAGTCATTCGATAGAGACCACCCACCATTTTGGTCACCCTTCTCTGGACCGCCTCCATCCTGTCTCTGTCTCCTTTGAGATACAGTCTCCAGAACTGAACACAGATCTCCAGGTGAGGCCTCACCAAGGACCTGGTACAAGGGGATTATCAGTTCCCTTTTCTTACTAGATATTCCTCTCTCTATGCAGCCCAGCATTCTTCTGGCTTTGGCTATCGCCATGTCACACTGCTTCATCGACTTCAGGTCGTTAGACACTATCACCCCAAGGTCTCTCTCCTGCTCCATGCACATCAGACCTTCACCACCCAGCACATATAGTTCCTTCAGATTACCACACCCCAGACGCATGACTCTGTATTTCTTGGCATTGAATCCCAGCTGCCATATCTTCGACCACTCTTCCAGCTTCCTTAAATCCAGTCTCATTTTCTGTACTCCTTCCAGGATGTCCACTCTATTGTTCACTTAGAGAATAGCCACTGCCATTAGCAATGGTTACATGGAATAGACTTAGTTTTTGGGTACTTGCCAGGTTCTTATGGCCTGGATTGGCCACTGTTGGAAACAGGATGCTGGGCTTGATGGACCCTTGGTCTGACCCAGTATGGCATTTTCTTTTGTTCTTATGTTCTTAGATCTTAGTATCATCTGCAAATAGACAAACTTTCTCTTCCTGCAATGTTGCTCACGAAGATGTTGAACAGAACTGGTCCCAACACCAATCTCTATGGCACTCCACTTAACACCATTCTCTCTTCAGAGTATGTTCCATTTACCATCACCCGTTGTCTTCTATCTGCAACCAGTTTGTAACCCAGGCCATTGGAGCTGACTCCCAAGCTTCTCATTTTGTTGATGAGTCTTCTGTGCGGGACCATATCAAAAGCTTTACGAAAATCCAAGTAAATTACATTGAGCGCTCTAGTTCTGTAGTCACCCCACCTAAGAAAGCAATTAGATTCGTCTGACAGGACCTTCCCCTGGTGAATCCATGCTGCTTCTGATCGAGCAATGCACCGGATTGTAGATAGTTCACTATCCTTTCCTTCAGCAAAGTCTCCATTAATTTTCTCACCACCGAGGTGATGCTAACCGGCCTGTAGTTTCCATCTTCTTCTCTGCTCTCATTCTTGTGAAGCAGGACCACCACCACTCTTCTCCAATCACTAGGTACTACACCCTATTCCAAAGATCTATTGAACAGGTCATACAGTGGATCCGCCAGCACATCTCTGAGTTCCCTGCAGGACAAGTATGAGAACTGGAGACCTGATATTCATTTACGGAACTGGGACTATATTCTAGGGATGTGCATTCATTTTCAACGAATGTATAATCCGCTACAAATAGGTCCCTGTTCATTTGATTCGTGGGTTCGCAAAACACATGGCGATCCCCCACGAATGAAACATAACATGTTGTGTTCCGCGCTCGTGGCCTTCCACGAGCGCGGCCCCCTTCCTCCCCCATGACGGCGACCCGCCGCGGGGGAGGTAGGGGGCCATCGGGCAGGCAGGCCATCGGGCAGGGAAACCCCTGACCCGATGCCTGCCGCTTCGGCGCGGGCTCCCACCCTGGCCGCCGGGTGGGGAGCCGTCCCCGCTCCTCCCTCGCGGCATCCGGCTGCATTTCCTCAGCGAAGGAAATCCAAGTTGGCCGCCGCCATCTTTAGGCGCGAGGCTGCGCCTCCTCATTAGCTTTAAAGGGACATGATCCCTTTAACCAGGTTCAGCTGTTCCCTATGAGCTAGAGCAGAGGAAGTATAAAAGGAGACTTCCTCTGCTCATTCCTCAACTTGGCAACGTCCTTCGTTCGTCAGGTCTGCTTGCTTCGGTGAGTCTTCCTGTGCTTTGGATCCTCGCTCCTGTCTTGTCTTGGAGTTCCTGATTCCGGACTTTGGATCGGCTAGTGGTGATTCCTGGTATTGATTTCGGATTGGCAAGCAGTGATTCTCTGGTGTGTGACTTCGGACTGGCAAGTGGTGATCCCTCGGTGTGTGACCTCAGACTGGTAAGCGACGACCCTCTGGCTCTTGACCTCGGACTCCTTCTTGACCATCGTCTCCAAGGGCCTGCCTAAGTCCCAGCAGCCCGGGTCCCTACGGGCTCCTCCAGAGGGGACCGCGGGGTTCCAGGGGTGAAGCTCCAGTCAGCCCTTGCACCGAACTTCTTGACCTCGCAAAGGTCCACCTAAGTCCCAGCGGTCCGGGTCCCTACAGGCTCCTCCTGGGGGGACTGCGGACTTCCAGTGGCGAAGACACACTTCCTTTCTTCACCTCACGACTCTTCATCTGCCTTCACAGTCGCCTCTGTCTCCTGTGCCGAGGGTCAGCTGGTCACGTCTTCTGTTTCTGCCTCACCCCCCGATGGGAGAACCTACGAACCATCATCTCAAGGTATTCCATCCTCCTGTCGGCCCAAGGGTTCACAAGCCTGAGCATAACAACATATATTAGTTTCATTCTTTTGGTTCGCAGTGCTTTCTTAGCAGCCATTTCAAATAGAAGAAGGCCATGTAGGAGTATCCATAGCAACAACCAGCCCTTTCCTGTGAGTCATAAGTGACCTCACAGCCCTATCAGAGTGGGTCAGACAGGTTGGCAAAGACCAGAATGCTGACGTATCAGAGCAAAGCATTTTTCTAATGCAGCCAATCACTGCTCTCAATGCTCTGTGATGCTGTTCCTGCTGTTTTTCTACCTTAAGCAAGCATAGTACGTGGCGCGCCATGCACTTTCTTCTTGGCTTTTGTCTGAGGAGGTTGCTGTACTCAGAGCTAGTCTCTGAGTGTCTCAAATCTGTATTCAATTGTTATTGCTTGCTACTTTGATAGAATTTTCCAATGAAAAATATATTTGTTCGTTTTTGCTGCTGTGCAAGCCAGGCTTTGTTTTTTACTGTACTTCCTTTTTATTGAACGCAGACTGTCTGTCTCTCCCACTGAGACAAGCTGCCAGAAGTGGCATTTTGCTGCTGATCTTACCCCCGTGGGGTAGGTTGCAGGCAAGGTTTGGGTGGTGTGGGTGGGAGATAGTGTGAGAGTTGCAGTGGCGGTCTGGGAGTTGGTATTTTCAAAGAACAAGCAGTATCACTGTAGGAATTGGGTTGCTCAGGCTTCCAGTCTTTACTCTGTGTGTGTGTGTGTGTGTGTGTGTACTTTTCCACACTCACATATATTGGTACAGAGGTGTTCAGTCACCAATAAAGAAATAATTCTTTTAATTGAAATCCCTAGTAGGCAGTGATATTAAATCCATGATGGCAGGGAAAGGTAGACATGGTCAAGTGATTGGCACTGGCAAAGGAGGCACTTCAAAGGGCAATGCCAGTCCCTCATTAAAGTTAAAAAGGGAGCTGTTCCAATCTAAAATATCTGGAGGGGCAGGCAGTTCCATCCGGAAAAAAACTGAAATTTAAAGATGATGCACTGCCACCACCTGTTTCTGACCATGTTGTTTTGGAGGTGAGGGATGGGGAGGCTGAGTCATGCAAGACAAAAGGGCAAGACCCAAAAGCAGCAGTGCGACAGCAGACTCTAGTTAGCGCTGACAATGTAGTACAGATACTGTTTGTTTCTGATTCCGATGAAGAATTATCTTTTGTGGTATTCTCAACATCAGAAATGGAAGAATTAATAGCTGAAGAAGGTTTAGGAGGATTAGTTAGTTCTGTCATAGCCTCCACTTCAGTGCTGGAGGGAAGAGATGAAAATGATGATGATCAGGAGGAAGAGCAGTCAGTGCAGGCACAGAGTGTGACTGATGCCCCTGGCATTGCTTCTCAGGGTGCACCTACTACTTCAACTCCAGTGCCAGCATCCATCCCGAAGGCTATAGAGAAGGGATCACAAAAGAAATCTGTGATCTGGAGCCACTTTAAAGTGAGGGAGGACCCGCGTTTTGCTCAGTGTAATTACTGTGCCAGGGATATTAGCAGAGGCAAACAAATGGGACATCTAACTAATTTTGGCATGTTGCATCATATGCAGAAGCAACACCCAACAGTACTGCCATCTGGGGATGGTGACAGTACCAGTCAGGGGACCCCTTTTTCCAGGTAGCGTAAAGTGGTTGAAAAGGAGCAGAGTCATCCCACGCCCTCAGCCACTTCTAGCAGTCAGGTGGCAGACTAGCAGCCCCCTGCCATGTGTCAGAAGTGACAACCCACCATGGAGGAAATGGGGTGGTGTTCGGTAACACTATCCCGGGGAAGGAGGCAGGCAGCCTCAAAAGTTGTAACCAGGAGCATTGGGGAAATGATTGCCCTTGATGACCAGCCCTTGCAGGTAGTGGAGAATGTGGGTTTCAAGCATTTGCTGAAGATCTTAGTTCCAAATTACAAAGTCCCCTCCAGAACCACATTTAGAAACATAGAAACGACGGCAGAAGAAGACCAAACGGCCCATCCAGTCTGCCCAGCAAGTTTCGCACTTTTTTTTTTCTCATACTTATCTGTTACTCTTGGCTTTTAGTAATCTTTTGGTTCTATTTCCCTTCCACCCCCACCATTAATGTAGAGAGCCGTGTTGGAGCTGCATCTAAGTGAAATATCTAGCTTAATTAGTTATGGGTAGTAACCACCGCAGTAGAAAGGTCATCCCCAGCCTGTTCAACCAGTGTCGCAGTCGCATCCAAGCGCTGCTAGCTAAGTCAGAGGGGAGTGTGCATTTCACCTGCGATATCTGGACTGCCATGAATACTGCACACTCTTACCTCTCCCTGACAGCACACTGGTGGAACTTGGTTGAGGCAGAGGCAGGGGCAGGCAGCAGCTCTATTAGTGAACAAGTATCAGGATGGAGGTGGGCTTTACTGCACACCCACCTGACGGACGAGGCCCATACCTCAGCCAATATTCTAGCATGGCGGGCTGGCAGCTACACCAGAGAGACAGGAATCTTCAGGCAGGGTTCTTCGTCACAGACAATGGTGCAAGCATGGTAAAGGCAATATGTGACGGGCGCTTTCAGAACATTCGATGTTTTGCACACACTCTGCACCTGGTAGTGAAGTCAGCTCTGGGGTTGGAGTCCAATCACCAAGAGAATGAATATCTGCATATGTTAATACACAAGTGCAGGAACAAAGCAGCGCATTTCCACAGAAGTGTGAAGGCGGGGCAGGTACTCCGACAAAAGCAGACTGATTTGGAGATGCCTCACAAGCGTCTCATTCAAGACCTTGGCACCCGGTGGAATTCCACCTATAT
Source organism: Rhinatrema bivittatum (assembly GCF_901001135.1). NCBI lineage: Eukaryota > Metazoa > Chordata > Amphibia > Gymnophiona > Rhinatrematidae > Rhinatrema > Rhinatrema bivittatum. Next base: position 123,593,515 of record NC_042619.1, on the reverse strand, counting down.
GATGCTGCAGAGGTTAGTGGAGCAGCAGACACCCCTTCATGAACTTTCTGCGGAAATGGACATAGGTGTGCAGAGTCCCCTAGGACATCATTATTGGTTAGTCATGAGTCAGCGGGTAAAAATCCTGCAGCCCTTCAAGGATGCCACATAGGAACTGAGTTCCAGAAGTGCCACCTTGGCTGACATCATCCCTATAGTTAATTTTCTGGAGAAAAATTTGGAGGGCTTTAAACAGAAGAGGGAATGACAGCAGAGGTGCTGCATTGTCTGGACTTTTTGCAGAAGCAGGTGCAAGAGAGATTAATACATTTAACAAAAGACCACACATACATGCTTGCCACAGTCTGTGATCCCCGTGTGAAAGGGAAACTTGCCCTACAGTTCGATTGTCTCACATTTGTGAAGGACCTGCTGTTAGTAAACGTCCATGAACAGGAGCACCATAGGCAGAGACAGATTAAGCATGAAGCAGAAGAGGAAACAGTGGGCACTTCAGAGAGTAATGCAAGCCCAAGCAGGAGCAGCACTGTGTCAGTGCAGCTAGTACTTCTCCTCCACTTCAGTATGTCAAAGCCATGTTGACCCTACAAAAGCATCTGTTCTGGAATGGGCTAGAGCGAAAGCAGCTGGCAAGAAGGACTCTCAGCTCACCCAAGCAAAGGAGACACCAGCACAAATGTCAGTGACACGGCATCTCACAGACATATAGACAGATCCGCTGGCATACTGGGCACACAAGTCCACTGTCTGGCCACACCTAGTCAAAGTGGCTCAACGATATCTGTCATGTCCACCAACCAGTGTGCCCAGTGAACGTGTATTTTCAATGACAGGGGATATCATGAGCCTTCATCACTCAAGGCTGGCACCAAAGTTGATGGAAATGCTAGTGTTTTTAAAAATAAACATGCCTTTGCTTGGGTTTCCAGATTTTCCCTGTGAATGGCAGATGAATAAAAGCAAATAGATAGTGCTATGATGCAGTTTCTTTGTAGTATTCTACAATTTGTTAATCCATATTTTCTTTTTTTGCAAAAATGAAAGAATTTTTGTAATTGAAAAGTTGATAAAGAATTAAAAAAAAAAAAAAAAGCAATTTAAAGCCTTGCAGCAGCTCCAACTGCCTCATATGCTCCAGATAATTGTAACGATTCCTCTGTGGACTCCAAACTCCGTCTCTCCCAGATTCAGTCTTGAAGGAGCATTCCTGGCCACTTGAAAAACTCAATTCTAGAGCTCCACCCTTTATTTCCCACACCTGTGGCTTTTCTATCTCTGTAGTTACCAGGGGAAGGAACCAGGGTACTTCCTTGGCTTGGTGTCGCTGTTTTTTTCTTCCCCCCTTTTCTAGGACTTTTGGTTCCGGGGTTTTTAGCCTATATCTCTGGGTTGGGACATAGACCCTGTCACACACCTCCCCCTGTTTTCCAGGAGACTTGAGTCAGCATTCAAATGGTCTTTCCCAACTTTATGTACCACGGAAAAATCAAATATTTGTAAGGCCAAATACCAATGCATCAGTCATGCATTTGTGTTCTTCATAATATTCGGCCATTTGAGTGGAGCATGGCCTGTAACTAGCGTAAAATGTCGGCCCAGTAAGTAGTACTGTAAGGTGTCCATAGCCCATTTTACGACCAAACATTTTACGGCCAAACATTCTTTTTCTATTGTGGCATAATTTTGCTCGGCCTTAGATAATTTTTTACTAAAGTACATTACTGGATGTTCATCCAGTCCCTCGCCTTGACTCAAGTCCACTCCTATCCCCACCCCTGAAGCATCAGTTTGTAAAACAAAAGGGGCTGAAAAATTCACATTTCTGAGTATAGGCTGCTGATATAGGGCAGTTTTTAAGTCATGAAAGGCTTTTTCTTGTTCTCTCTCCCATGCTACATTTTTGGGGCAGCTCTTTTTTTAACTGCTCAGTCAATGAACTGGCTAACGCTGCGAAATTAGGGATAAACCTGCAATAGTACCCCACTAAACTCAAAAATGCTCTATGCTGTTTCTTGGTTCTCGGTGCTGGACAATCTAACATCATTTCTACCTTTGAGGGTACTAGCTTCACTTGCCTATTCCCTACTAAGTGACCTAGGTACTGTACCTCTGCCTTAGCAAGAGCACACTTTTTTGAATTAGCGGTAAGACCCGCCTGTCTTAACGCTCTACAAACGGCATTCAAATCTAGTATGTGATTTCCCCAATCCTGTGAGAAAATCACCACATTGTTTAAATAAGCTGTTGCGTATGCCTGGTGCGGTTCCAGAACCTGATTAATAATTCGTTGGAAGGTAGCGGGGGCCCCATGAAGTCGATGGAAGGACTTTAAATTGGTACAGGCCCCGAGGAGTTACAAATGCAGTTTTTTTCTTGGACTCTCGGTCCAACAGTATTTGCCAATAACCCTTGGTGAGATCCAAGGTAGACAGATATTTTGCACTCCCCAACTGTTCTATGATCTCGTCTATTCTGGGCATTGGATACGTATCAAACTGAGATATGGTGTTGACCTATCTAAAGTCAATACAGAACCGTGTCGACCCATCTGGCTTTGGGACAAGAACTATGGGACTAGCCCACTCGCTATAAGATTTTTCTATAACCCCCAAATTTAACATCTCTTCCACTTCCTGATTCACCACATCCCTTTTTGCTTCCGGTAGATGATAGGGATTTTGTCTGATCACTTTCCCAGGTTCTGTAATAATCTTATGGTAGCCCATCTGCGTTCTCCCAGGAAGTACTGAAAACACATCTTTAAATCTGTGCAAAAAATACCGAATGTCTTGGTGCTGCTGAGGAGTTAACCCTTCTCCTATTTGGACTTCCCCCTTTGTCTTACAATCCTGAACATTAGGGCCCAGCTCTTCAGCATCTGGTGTACTTTCTGTCATTAGTGTTTCCCGTTCCAACCATGGTCTCAATAAGTTCACATGGTATACTTGTGTCTTTCTTCCCCCAACACCACCTCATATGTCATCTCACCTATCCTCCTCCTCACTGTATAAGGACCTCTCCACTTGGCCATTAATTTATTAGCGGAAGACGGGAGTAGTACTAGTAACTTCTCATTTTCCTGAAAGATTCGGAGTCTAGCAACAGACGTGGCTTGATTCCCCATTCCGGCCCAAGCCTCCTGCACTACTGTCAACATATTCCGGGGTTGCCTCCCAAACTAACTCAAAAGGTGAAAATCCCAAGGATACCTGTGGAACCTCTCTGACTGCAAATAAAGGAAGATGGATTAACAAATCCCAATCCTTCATTTCCTCGTTGAGACATTTTTTAACATTGTTTTCGGGGTTTGGTTAAATCGCTCCACCAACCCATCTGTTTGGGGATGATAGGCAGCTGTCTAAGTGGTGCACGCCTAACATCTGCCACAGCTCCTTCATCAAGTTACTTGTAAAATTAGATCCCCTATCTGTCAATACGTCTCTGGGGAATCCCACCATATAGAACAGGTGTACCAGTTCCCTCGCAATTACTGTGAGTCGCATAATCTAAAATTACCAGAATGTATTGATTTCCCCTCGATATATGGTCTAATGGACCTACAATATCCTTAGCTATTCTATCTAATGGCTGAGCCACTATTGGTAGTGGGATCAAGGGGCTTTTCAGTGGCAGTCGCTGAGGGACCATTTGGCATTGTGGACAGGATCGACAGAAATTCCTAACACTCTGATATATTCCTGGCCAAAAGAAACCCCGAAGGAGCCTAGCCCCAGTGCTTGCCTCTCCCATGTGTCCTGCCAAGGGATGTGCATGGGTTAGGTTCAACAAAGCCTCTCTAAAGGGTTGGGGAATTATTAATTGCCATTTCTCTCCACCTTCTGATGGAATATCCCTCCTATACAATAGCTGGTCATCTTTTACTACAAGGCTAGTGCCCTGTTGGGTTTTCACAGGATCTTCCGCTTTTGCCTGTTCTCATAGGTTACTTAAGGAAGGGTCTGCTTGCTGTTGTTGCTTAAACTGAGGGAACTGTTTTATGACCTCCTCTCCCAGGGGTTCCACTCCTTCCCCTCGGGGAAGAATTCCTTTCCATTTTTCAGCCCTCCGGGTTGCTTTACTTTTCCAGGTTTTCCCAGGTTATTCTAATTTATCCTGGCCTGCAAATGGAAAGAGGTTCTCAAGTTTCACTTCTTCCTCCTCACTATCTAAGTAATTTTTGGCTCGAGTAGACACCCATACATCCTTTCCTGTAGGCTCCTAGAGAAACAACCAGTCCCTTCCCAAAAGTAAAGGGTAGGGTAAGGCTTCAATCACCGCTACCTTTAGGGTCTGAGTCTTCCCTTCGGTAGTAATAGGGATCCAAAAAGAGAGTTACTTCCTAGTGTCCCAATGTACACAATGCACCCCCACTTGTCCCGCAAAATTATCCTTTTGTACTGGTATCTTAAGTGCTCTGGCCAATACCCCAGCCATAAGGGATTGGTTACTCCCAGTATCAATAACAGCGGTAAGAACTTTCCCCAGGATTTTAACTGCTTTCTTAATTGGGGGTTTTTCTCCAATCCCAACTTCATGTTGGGTGATTCCTGACCCACAAAAATTGCACTCCATAAGGGGGCATTCTCTTTTAAAATGTCCCACCTCCCCATTTTAAAACACTGAAGATGGGTTTGGACTCCTGGATGGGTTTCTTTTTGTCCCAGTCGGAGAGTGGGGAGGTCACTATTTCTTTTTTTAATCCAGTCATAGAAACTTCCCACGGTGGATCACCCATCCTTCTGTCCTCCCTCTTCCTCCCCATGGCTTCTTTTCCATACGTAAACAACTCTTTTATCCCCAACCTTTTTCGGCCTCCATATCTCTTTTGGCTAGCGTAATGGCCTCCGTTAAATTAGCAGGGCTCTGTCGGGCCATCCACCACTTTCATCCACCGAGAAGCCCAGTCGCATAATTGTTGGGATATGGCCCTAGGCCGATCAGTTTTCTGAAATGTAGCGGATCTGAAGCGGCGCCGATATGCCCCAGGTGAAAGTCCCAACCTATCTAGGATGGCAGCCCTTACTGCCCTATAGTCCAGAGCTTGAGTTGGCTCCAGGGCCCTGTAAGCAGCCTGTGCTTCCCCGGACAAATATGGTGCCAGTCTAATGGCCCATTGAGTCTTTGGCCATCCCACGGCTTCTGCCACCCGTTCAAAAGTCACTAGGAATGCCTCGGGGTCGTCCTGGGGACCCAATTTTGTAAGACTCAGTCCATGCATGTCCCCATCCCGCCTTTCCCCAAAAGGCTCTTGTCTTACACCTCAGGGAACACTCCTTTCTCCCAAATAGTCATTAGCTGGGAAAAACCTTGAGTGAGTCCATCTACCATCTGGAGCATAGTTTGTTGTTGTTGATGTTGCTGATCCAGCGTGTGTTTTACAAGCTGGGCTGTAGCAGCTTGCTGTGACAGCATCTTATCAACGGCCCACTTCATCAGTTCCTCCAATGCCATGGTGCCTGAAAAAGAAAATAGACAAAACTCAAGTGCGCTACCATTTTTTTTTTTTTTTTTTAAAGGTTTGTTTCCTCCTCCAGCCTTGTCTAATCCTCCAGTGCCCTTTTTAGGTACTCTTACCTCCAAGGGCCGCTGGATACTTGGATCCCTGTTTCTGGCCGGCAGTCACTCCAGTCACTTCGGTTTTTGTCCTGGCGATTGTCAGCAAATCCCACTGCTACCACCTCTTGTAACGATTCCGTCTCTCCAGATCCAGTCTTGGAGGAGCTTTCCTGGCCACTTGAAAAATTCAATTAGCAGTCATGTACAATTTTTCTCTACAAGTCCCAAGGTGGGGTTTGAACCATCCCAGGCTGGAAGGCAGATGCCTTCCCTGCTGAGCCAGCAGCTTAACTAACAAAGGCTGGCTTCAAAGGTTCACCTTAAGTCTCTAGCCTTGTTTTTCAGTCCTCGTTGCCATCCAAGAGAAAACAAAAACTCAGTCTCAATACATTCTCAAAAAGTCAAAGTCTGGCCCAATGGGCCTAACTGCCCCCTCCCACCTTACCTCTGGGATATCACACTTGTCCCAAGAGATACAACCACCCGCCTGGCAGTTCCTGGTGAAGTATCCTTAACGGAAGTAAATCCAAACAAATAGGAGCTTTTTATAGGCACCAGCTCACCTTCCTTGTGATCACAGTTGCTATCCTTCTTCACGTACAGCTGTAGCGGGAACATTCAGACTCAAAGTCTGCCAGCGTAAAAAGGTAGCAATGTCCTACCTCCTCAGTCCCCAGGAGGAGACAGACTGCTCTGCTAGGGAGTCCTTTTTATACTGTGTAAACTTCTCCTCCAGTAGTATGAGATTGGTTCGTGGGCCCCACCCTCTGTTTGGCCATCGCCCTATAGCCAGGGATTGGCTTCTGAAGCTCCACCCTTTATTTCCCACACCTGTGGCTTTTCTGTCTCTATAGTTACCGGGGGAAGGAAACAGGGTACTTCCTTGGCTTAGTGTCGCTGTTTTTTTCTTCCCCCCTTTTCTAGGACTTTTGGTTCTGGGGTTTTTAGCCTATATCTCTGGGTTGGGACATAGACCCCATCACAATAATATCAGCACATGTACCTGACTTCAACCGCTGTGCCTGTCTGTCACTGTCCAGCTCTTACGTCCCTACAAGGGGCTGACCTCAAATGCTGTGCCTGTCTGCCAGCCCTTACGTCACTACAAGGGCCTGACCCCAAACGCTGTGCTTGTCTGTCTAGCCCTTACGTCACTACAAGGGCCTGACCCCAAACGGTGTGCCTGTCTGTCCACTGTCCAGCCCTTACGTCACTACAAGGGCCTGACCCCAAACACTGTGCCTGTCTGTCCACTGTCCAGCCCTTACATCACTACAAGGGCCTGACCCCAAACGCTGTACCTGTCAGTCCACTATCCAGCCATTACGTCACTACAAGGGCCTGACCTCAAATGCTGTGCCTGTCTGTCCAGCCATTACGTCACTACAAGGGCCTGACCCCAATCGCTATGCCTGTCTGTCCAGCCCTTACGTCACTACAAGGTCCTGACCCCAAATGTTGTGCCTGTCTGTCCACTGTCCTGCCCTTATGTCACTACCATGGCCTGACCTCAAATGCTGTGCCTCTCTGTCCAGCCCTTACATCACTAAAGGGCCTGACCCCAAACGCTGTGCCTGTCTGTCTACTGTCCACTACAAGGGCCTGATCTCAATCACTGTGCCTGTCTGTCCAGCCCTTACATCACTACAAGGGCCTGATCCCAAACGCTGTGATTTTCTGTGTTTAGCTCTAGTATCTCTAATTTCAGTTTCATGTATTTGTGCATCACTTCTTTCCAGAATATTCTTTTTCCTGTTTTGAAACATTTGGAATGTAAGAACATAAAAAACTGACTTAAGATGTTTGGAGCTTACATATTTCATATGCTCAATAGTTTTCATGACCTTCATAATATGGGCCATTTTCCTAAATCTTTCTTAGGTGCCAACATTAATATTTCTAGTACTATAGAAAACTGGTGGTAATTGTACTCTAGTTCATCCTCTGTGTTCCCATAGTTTATAGAGGTAGTGTGTAGGGTACAAATTCAACATAGATTGATATTGTAGATTTGGACTTTAGTAGCGATTTTCTTATTTCTGAGAGCTCTTCAAGTTCGTCATCAACTGAAGTGCCTAAGTACATTTAATAGTTTCTGGGTATTCACAAATAATCTCCAGCTCAGTTATTGCTTCACAAATGCCAGTCTCTATTGCTCTAAAAGCATCCTCTTTTGAATTATCTTTCACAAATGAAAAAGATGCCATTTTCTTCTGGCAGTGAACCAGTTCAGGAAGAAGTGACAAATCAAACCACAACATGCCTGCACAAAGGAAAGGGAACTCTCCCCGGGTGTAGCCTCTCTCTTAGTACCTGCTGACCTATGTTGAACCAGAACAGCTGTTCACATGGAAACTTCCTCCACGTCACCACACTTGCCCAAGCTCATGCCCCAGTCTAGGGGTGAACCCATTTCAGGGAGACCTTTCCTGCTTAAAGGAAAGGGAACTCTCCCCGGGTGTAGCCTCTCTCTTAGTACCTGCTGACCCATGTTGAACCAGAACAGCTGTTCACATGGAAACTTCCTCCACGTCACCACACTTGCCCAGGCTCGTGCCCCACTCTCGGGGTGAACCCATTTCAGGGAGCCCTTTCCTGTGCAAAGGAAAGGGAACTCTCCCTGGGTGTAGCCTCTCTCTTAGTATCTGCTTACCCATGTTGAACCAGAACCGCTGTTCACATGGAAACCTCCTCCACGTCGCCACACTTTGAAGGCTTGGGCCCCACTCTAGAGGCTAATCCATTCTAGGGAGCCCTTTCCTGCACAAAGGAAAGGGAACGCCTCCCCATGTGTCGCCTATCTCTTAACTCCCACTGACCCATGTTGAACCGCTGTTCACATGGAAACCTCCTCCGCCTTGGCCTTCAAAATTCTCATTTGTATATCTGCTACATCCACCAGATTTTAAAAGACCAGCGAGAGCTCACTAGACACCAACGAAACCACCCCACTCTAGGAGCGAACCCATTCTAGGAAGTCCTTTCCTGCACAAAGGAAAGGGAACTCTCCCCGGGGCCAGCCTGTCTTGCCCCTATTAAATATGACAATGCAAAAAAGAGCAAAGTAATCCCACAAAAAAGGAAAATCCAACAAACAAAAAGGGAAAACTAATTACACAAATTTCAAAAAAATGTTCACTATATAATTTTATCTTGTATCTCTTATAGTTTGTATATTTTTTATTTTTTATATTTGAATTTCAACAAAAATTTTTAAAGGAATAAGTAAACTGCATCAGCAAGCCAGTCAGCGTCTCTCCTCCATTCAGGAGAGCGCTCGGTCTTCTCAATCACTTGCAGTTACTTAAAAGTACAGTTAACAAAAACAATCCTTATTAAACGCCAAAGGGCGATTAGATAGATAGTGGCTTGAATGCAAAATGGATGGTGTTGCAAAATTTAAAAGTGAAACTCATAGACGGTATTGCAACTATGACATCAGGCTCTACTACGGCCGAAGTTTCGCTACAATAAGCTTCATCAGGAGCCAAAAATAACAAAATTTCATAGTGTCTACCGACACAGTGAAGTTCAAACAAACAGTTCCGTCTCTTGCATGCAGTAAAGTTGAGCAACCTATCAATGTTGCATTCTTTTCAATGTGTTCACATCATTACTCTCTGTCACTTCTGAAAATTAGGACCCGCAGGTCTCCCGTTTGATTTCAAGATGGTTTCTGTCCATTTTTGGATTCCATATATATCACATGAATGCCACAATACAGCAAGAAACAGAGCCAGACTAGTAACAGTTTCCCATAAGATTGCCTGCTTCCATTCACCACTATAATACAGATAATCCTTATGGGGTATTCTTTACTCCCTTGTTAAGGCATCTTTATCCAAAATACATCTAGAATGTTTCAAGAAGAATTTCCCCTCTGCAAATGTGGCTTACTGTGCAACCAGGTGAAATTGTTTGTCTGAGCTAGTAAGTTTCAGAAAACAGCTGGGTACCTCTTAATGTGTGAGCATGTGGCATATGCATATCTGGCAATAGGACCATGAGGTGAACAGTTCTAAATACTTGTCTTGCGATACAATACAAGTTATCCTAGAAAAGACATATTAAAGTATTGAGATGTTGCTGTGAATGTAAGAGTGATCTTCATTTTGCCTGAATACAAAAAAAAAAAAAAAACAACCTTAATCTGCTCTCTACAATTAATAGGAAAAAGAAAGCTAAATCTATACCATTACTACCAGCACAAGACTGGAGGACTTAGTCTTTACCAGCTGTAAAGAGTCCTCCAGTCTGCTATTCTTAAAAGATATTAAAAGAATCCTTTTTAGACAAATTGATGCAATCAAGATCACGAGATAAGTAGCCTGTAATATTTGGTTCATACTAATTATCCTGTGCCAATTATCATGGGCTAATTAGTCCGTGCACATGTTAATTAGCACATGATAATTGGTCCATGTTAAGTATCATGAGTTAGAAATGTCACCAAAGGGAATTAGCACAGGATAATTTGGAAGCGGCACTGCTGGGTGGAGTTTATTATGCTACGATGGGGGGTGGTGATAGCAGGCTGTATGTAGGATAGAAGTCGCAGTATAAAATATTTACCTGTTGTATTGATTGTTTACTTTACTAGGCTGTAGGTGAAATGAATGTGGCTGGGTAAGCGGGAGACTCACAAGACTAAATGTCAGGCTTACTGTAGCTTTGAGAGAGAAGATCCCTGCTTTTTCATTACTAGAAATATTCAGACAGGGCTTACCTCCTCTCAGCCTCACTATCCTGCGCTTTTTGGTAAAAGAAAATGTCTAAAATAACAAAAGGGATAACCAGTAGGCTAGAGAGCATGGTTTTGCTTCTGCAAATCAGAAATGTCATCACAGGGGATCTTGTAGATGAGAACCTGAGCACTCTTAAAGCTGCCTGGCCAAAATGTCAAGCTCCGTTCTCACATGGTTTGCAGCACGTCTGTACCCTTCCTTTTGGACCTGATCAGCACAGGCATGCAAGACGGATGAAACAAATAATGAAGGAGGGTTTTTGTTTGGTTTTTTTACCTGTGTGTAGTATATGCAGTATACAGGCAATGACATCTTGGATACTTGCCCTTTCACTGCTTATGTGAGACCTTGAAGTGTGTCCGATTACAGTTTACACATAATATTTATTAAAGGCATTACTTTAGACAGATCTTTAGAGTTGAATTTGTGCTGCTTGTTTTTGTCAAGAAAATGAAATGCCATGCTCAGAAGAAAATACTATGAAAAGAATTCTAGCTTTCAAGACTAAATAAATCAGACGGGTAACCTCGCCATCAATAAATCTAACCTCAAGCTAGCACAAAATTGATCTATAATGTCCTATATTACAGCTGACAGGAAACTCCAGCTGATAATAGCTGGAGTGATCATTTCCCATAGACGTGGGTCTCTGTGTTTGTTTTAGAACCCCGAGCACCTTCAATTTTCTGGTTTCTCTGCTCTGTGATAGTGGTCCTCGGAGTGCAGATTACACAATAGGTCTGAGGCAGGGAGTGTTCCAGCAATTCACAGAACAGCATGGAGTTTGGGAGAAATGACCATTCAGCAGTGACAGTCTTTCCAAAGGAGTCTGCTTGCTGCTAACCTGATATTTATGTTTACAATGACCAAAAAGAGTTGAATAGCAAAAGAGGCCTGCATTCTGTGAAGATTATCCCTTTTATTGCAGCAGGATGAGACCACGTGGTAATACATCATCTTTGCAATATTCTTATTTCAATTCAGTAAGCAGCATAACATTATAATATACATTTTTTTTTTAAATTTTATTGAAGTTTCATCCATATACATTAAAAACAATGTTTAAGAAAAAGAAAGAAAATATAACATCATAATCATCAATCTTCTACAAGTGGAAAAAATATCTTCTATATATTATAGGAACACTGGGAGAACTAAATATTAAAGCGGTTTCAAAGAAAATACAAATCATCAAATTATTCGCTGGAACTCTGTGTCATGCACCTGCATTAATTTATCCAACCCTCTTAAACACATTGGGCTGGATTTTAAAAGGGTTACGCGCATACGTTATGCGGGTAACCCTCTTAAAAGGCCCCTGCGCGCGCCGAGCCTATTTTGCATAGGCTTGGCGGCGCGCGCAAGCCCTGGGACGCTCGTAAGTCCCAGGGCTTTGCAAAGGGGGCGTGTCGGGGGCTTGTCGGGTGGGCGGCACGGATTTCGGGGCGGGGGGCGTGTCGGGGGTGTGACGCCAACCAGGGGACATGGTCGAGGCCTCCGGACCAGCCCCCAGGTCGGGTGATGGCCTGCCAGCAGCCCGCTGGTGCACGCAGATTTACGCCTGCCTCTGGCAGGCGTAAATCTGCCGACAAAGGTAGGGGGCGTTTAGATAGGGCCGGGGGGGTGGGTTAGGTAGGGAAGGGAGGGGAAGGTGAGGGGAGGCGGAAGGAAAGTTCCCTCCGAGGCCGCTCCGATTTCGGAGCGGCCTCGGAGGGAACAGGCAGGGCGCGCGGGCTCGGCGCGCACAGGTTGCACAAATGTGCACCCCCATGCGCGCGCCGACCCCGGATTTTATAAGATACGTGCAGCTACGCACGTATCTTAAAAAATCCAGTGTACTTTTGTTCGCGCGCTGTTTTTGAAAATGTACCCCATTAGGAGTGAGAGTCTAAGTATAAACGTAATTGTGCTGGCTCAGCAAAAATATATCTATTATTCTGATATGCCACTATACACCTACACGGGAACCTCAGATAAAACTTAGCTCCTCGTGTAGTCACTTCCCCCCTCATCAACAGGAAACTTTTTCTTTTCTCTTGCATTTTCCTGGTGATATCTGGAAATATTCTTATTTGATTTCCATAAAAAAGCTGACTGATTCCGGAAGGATTTTCGTAGTATATCATCTATCACTTGTTTGTAGAAAGTCACCAATAACGTTACTCTAGTCTCAATTTTACTCTCGAAAGATTTTTCCAAAATCTGTTAGGTTATCTGGTTCTTGATCTTCAGTTCTCTTTTCTTCTCTTTTTTCAGGTAAGTAAAACATTTTTGAAATCATTGGAATAGATGTCTCAGAGTAAGGCGTCATCCATCTAGATTTAGGAAAGTTCAAGAGTCTTAAATTGTTTCTCCTTATTTCATTTTCAATAAAATCATCCTTCTCATCACCAAGCTTTCAGATTTTATCAAGTTACACTGTACTTCCTTCACACCTATAATTTCAGTTTCAGCATTTTTCACAGACATTTCCACCACTTGTATCTTATTCTCCAGTCTATGAAACTCATCCATATTTTGTTTTACCACATTTGTTAAATCATTAATGGCTTTATTCATTTTTATAAGTGCCTTCCTTATTTCTTCCAATGTAATTTTTTCAGAAATTTCCAGCGTTGTTTTTACAATTACATTTAGTCTCCTTACCTCTCCCCTCTAAGAGGCCAGCTTCGCCATTTTCCTTCTGCCGTGCTTCCTCTTCTTTTCCCTTGGAACCCTCAATTGGGCTCACCGAAGATGACGATTGGTCACCGTCTCTTTTCAGGGTATCAGAGGTCCTTGGAGCTGAATGTACCCTCGGCATTAGGTCTTTTTGTTCTGTCCCCTCACCTTCTGGGGTTCTATATGGCATTGCTGGAACTGTTGGAGCCCTGGGGCTAAGTGATGTTTCCTCGGCCTGGGCGTCCGGCGGCCACTCTCCGCTGTTGACGCCCATGGCACCGCCCTCCATAGTACATACATTTCTCCAGGAAACATTTTGGCTACTAGAGCTCTCCTCTAGAGTAGACATGAGATTTTGCCCTGCTCTTGTTGAATCTGATTAGTTTCTGCCCAGTTTTTTGTTTTTGTTTTTTTTAACTTATGCTTAAATTGCTCTCCATTTTAAATTTTCAGACCTTTTTACTTGGTAGTGCATGGCTCACAATCTATATAAATAAAAATGTTAAAATAGTTTGTACGTCGTCGCTAATCTCGCCAACCGCTTAACCGAATGCGTTCAAATTTGCACACAACATTCACTTCCCATACAGGAAGGATCTTATACACTTACATTACATATAGGTCACACCTGTGACAGGTAATATAGGTTTAAAAATTGCTTACACAAAACAGCGACATCTGGTGGCCATCAGCACAAGCGCAACCTCTTACACCTTTCACACACACTCACACACCACACCCCACCCCCACACAGGGCTATTGTCTTTCATTCACACTCCCTCATAACACACAGAAATCCACACTCATCACACCACACACCCCCACGCCTGCCAATGTCACTTACTTCACCCTCCCAAAACACACCAAAACACGAATTCCTGGCTGCTACATTGGGAAGCCACGCATTTCACACACCCTCTGATTTTAAATTAAAGTACCCTCTTCCACCCACCCACTGCACTCCGATCACACACTACACCTGAAACAAGTCCGTGCTTCTCCGCCGGCACCACAGGAACGGTCCGGGACACATCGCATTCAGTAGGGCCGTCGGATGCCAGCAACAAAAATGGCGCCAGCGGACCTTGCCCTTACTATGCTATACGGAGAAACAATGACGTCGGTACACCATGTGACATAGTAAGGGCAAGAGCCCGTCGGCTCCATATCCTCAGCGGACATTTGCCCTTTCTAGGTCAGGAATCCTGACGCACATCTTTCACCGGTGAAGTTTTGCGACATGGCAGCCGGCGGAACAAACCCTAGTACACACCCTCGCCACCGGCTGGCAGTTTACACAGGTAGCCGGGGAGGAGCACGGTGGGGGACTGTTCTTATTTTCTGCCGCGTGTTTTTCACAGGGGGGGGAGCACTCATTCTCCACATCTCCCGAGAGGGGGGTTGTAGCGTGGGTTACTCTATTTCGCCAGGTTGGGGGGGGGGGCCAGGAAGGTGTGCTTGCATATTTAAACTATTCTTTGCTGGTGCTGTTCATTTGGGGTACAAAAAAAAACAAAACACACAAACTGTAACCTTTACTGCTCTGGTCTGTTTTTTCAACTTAACCAGGCTCAGCCACAGCAACGCGTGAACCGATTGCTTTCAAATTTGGACACAAGCTTCACCTCACATACAGCAAGGTTCTTCTACACTTATGTTATATATATGTCACACCGGGGGCTGGTAAAAAAGTTTTAAAATTTGGTTCCACAAAACATCGACATCTGCTGGACGTAAGCGCAAGGTCTTACACCTTGCACAAACGCTCACATCCCACACACACGTGACCAATGTTTGGGATTCATACACCCTCCGACCAGACACAAATCCACCCTCCTCACACCCCCCCCCCCCCCGCACACATGCCAATTGTACTTACTTCACACACCCTCCCAAAACACACAAAACCCCACAAAATTCCAGCATGCTACACCAGGAGGCCACTCACATGCCACATGTTTGCTATTCCCACACCCTATGAATTCACACAAAAACACCCTCCTCACACCCTCCACACCCATGACTTTTCTACTTACTGCCCACACCCTCAGAACGCACGCAAAATGGCAGAATAGTTCGGGCTGCTCCAGCTGGGGGGCAACACCGCTCCGGGACACATCACATACACTACGGCCGTCGGCTGCCAGCAATCAAAATGGCGCTGACGGCTCTGTCCCTTACTAGGACACTCGGGAACTCCAATGGCGGCAGTAGCCCATGTGACATAGTAAGGGCGAGGGCCCTTCGACGCCATTTTCTGGACTGGCAACCGGCGCACCTTCGCCCTTACTATCTGAGCGAGACGACCGCTCCCATTGCTCCACCCCACTGACAGAGTAAGTTCTAACAGCCGTCGGAGACAGTTTCAGTGCTGGCTGCCAAGGGCCCGGCACCAATACTTCCATGCCGGAACAAACGCCCGCTCCACCGACTACCATTTTTGACAGGTATTGGCGGGCCTGCAGGGGGGGGGGGCATGGGGGTGTTCTTGCATCCATGTTCGGGGGGGGGCAGGGGCGGTTATTCCCATTCTCTTTTCTTTCTTTTCCACTTAACCTGGCTCTGCCACTGCAACGCGTGGCCAGGTACAGCTAGTAATAAATTAAAATCATATAAAGTAAAAAAAAAAAAACATGAATTCATTCTTTGCTTTTGCAGGAGGCTGCTGTTTCCCTAATTCCTACTAACAGTAAATTCTGTCACTGAAGCCCACATCAAGCTTCTTAATCAGGAGGCATTACTGCATTGAAACAAGCATATAACTGATTGGTGTTAATACCAAACTTTAAATAAGTCAATAAAATTTGAGTTAATTGTTAGGCAGTTTGGATGAGCCTTTCAGTCTTGATCTATCATTCTGTGAGGCTATGGATAGCACATGCATTTTATTTCACTTTGCGCAGTAAAGGCACAGAGTCTTCAAAGCCTATGGATGGGGTCAGAAATGAAGAAACAGAAATAAAAAGCAAACTGATATGAAAAAATATCTGTGAATACCCCTATCTACTTATGTAAGTCTAACCCCTTCACTGTACCTCCATCTCTCTTTTTGTTTGTATCTCTCTCCCACGTGCATTCTCTTTACATTTCTGACCTTTTTCTTCCATTTATTTCTTTCTATATGTCTGGACCAGTCAATGAGATCATTACAGCCCTCTTCCTTCTATTAGGCGGAGCAGTTTCCTCCTGTTCCATTGGATGTCTAGATTAATCAGAACCAATCCCTGTTGTAGCTGTGGTGCTAGGAGTCTTTATTAACAGCTAATCTGAGGTTTTCCTTATTTTCACCTTCCCCCCATTTAACCCAGCTATGACAAACAAGGACAATCCTCAGGCAGGGGCTACAGATCATAGCTCTCTCCAGGACCCAATGGGCATGTATTCAGAGTCAGATCAGTAGCTGTCATCGTTGAAGAATGCCTGGGACCCCCTTCTCCTTGAGATGTATGAACAAAGCTGTCATAAGGAGAGGAGGTCCAGCCAGGGGGATGCCCTACTGCCGTTTTGAGTCAGTCTAGGAGCACGTGAGCCTGAAAGACAGGGGAAGCACTATGTTTTCCAGCATTGCCTTGTGTATAAATACTATTTCCATAGCACCCCCCTAGTTTTCACTCAGTCCAAAGATCAAAGGCCAGGTCTGATGCATACTGCTGGGCCAATGGAATGGCCGATGGGACAGCCACTGGCACAGTTCTTTATTGCTGATCACAAAATCAAAAACAGCCCCAAACCACACAATAACCCTGAGGCAACAGTACAACACCATTAACCACACCACAATATTCCTCAGTACAATCTTCATATTATTAAATCAGCTACATGTGTAGGACCCTTCATGGGTACAACTTTTCAAATGACTGCCAAGTTGTCTGACCTTCTGGTCCGCTTTTATTTAATTTTTAGTGATATTTTTCTTATCTTTTTCCTTTCTTTATACACAGTCCCGTGAAGATCCCTCAATCGGGTCACCGCAATGAACACACATATTTTTTAAAAACTATCACGAGAGCTGATTTTACTTATCTCTTAACCTTTCTCACAACCCAGAGTCTACTTTTTCTCACAGTTCTTGATTGGCCAAAGCAGCATCAGATGAACCCTAATTTCTTTAAATTCCTGTTAAAAAGGCTTAGCATACTAGATGGTTTTTCAAAACACAATCTCACGTGTTCCTTTGTGGTTCTTCAATTTTCACAATATGAAAAATGTTTATAGATCCGTCACCATTCCTAGACATGATAACATCTTTCTTTTTAGTCTGAGGTTGACCGTCTAAAATCCAAACTTAAAAATCTATTTAATCCATGACTGTATTTTCCCAAAGCATTATAATTAGGTAATATTGCACTGATATTGTAACAGGTTCAAAGCAATTAAATACTGACCACTACACTGTAAGTTTGTATTATAAGTACATTATAGTTCAAATGGTCTGTTTATTGACTAGCTCAACAAGTTTTCAGTTCTCAATTTTTCATTTGAATCAATGCAACATTTTTC
Organism: Rhinatrema bivittatum; assembly: GCF_901001135.1. Lineage (NCBI taxonomy): Eukaryota > Metazoa > Chordata > Amphibia > Gymnophiona > Rhinatrematidae > Rhinatrema > Rhinatrema bivittatum. The sequence continues at coordinate 123,576,053 of NC_042619.1, read as the reverse complement.
TATAAAAAAAACTGAAAGACATTTCCCCCAAAACTACTCCCCCCCCCCTCCCCCATCCTGACCCCAACAATAGCCACTGCCCAAGGCTAAGCAAATCCAAGTCATAGCTCAGCTTAAAGGCAGCACATGGTGATCTATTGATGTGGATTCTCACATCCTTTAAAGGAACATTCAAAAGGTGAAGATTAAAATGAAATCCATGCATAGCCTGCATTAATTTAAACAGTAATTTATAAATTATTATGCAACTTCAAGCAAGTCATTACAAATTTAAATCAACATAAACAAATAAATACTCACATGATATACTTTTGCAAATACATTTCCAAATGAAAAAAAAATTCAGTAGCTGACATATGTCTTGTGCCTGCTTATTCTCTCCTTTTTGCCTTTATGATTCTTGCCTCCGGTCCTTATATTGTGGACTTACACTAAAGTGGAAATATTTTTATTTTCTCAGATTTGGAAAAATGTTATTTTGAATTCTGTACATTTCTTCTATGAAAAGAACAATTTTAACAAGTAAAGAATGGGAGCTATGCAAACAAAAGAAAGGCCTGCCAGGCCTGCTTTGAGATGGAGTAAATTTATTCTAAGAGAGACATTTCTCCTATGCACTTGTTCCAATAATATTTATGGGGACCCTTCCATTCAAAACAGCATGAATAAGAGTAAAATCCTCTTTTACAACTCTGGACATTTGGGAAAATACAATAAATAGCCACTTTTTACCTAGTAGATGCCCAAACCTCCAGAATCAAGGCTATGCTGCAAGGCTGTCTGGATCTATTGTACATTACTGAAGAAATACATAATTGCATTCCACTGACCTCTGTCAATGACATTAATATTTTACACCATAATAAATAGTAATCTGACTTAATTACTGTCAGTCTGCATGCTGCTCTCTGATTGTATTAGCTATGTGTCAGAGGGTACAAATGCATTTTAATTTTAGAAAATTGGCGACTGCATATTTAAAATATTTATCTATACTAAACAGATGGCCATAAGTTAATATGTATATTTGTGATTTATTGTCTAGTCTTTATTGCTTGACTTGGTATTATATTCATCCAAGTGCTGAGGGATCTCTATGATAGAAGCTATTCTCTTAGTAGTGTAAAAAGTGTTTTAAAAGAATTTTTTTATAAAATTTTAATTAACTAAGATTTTTTAATTTTTATTTTTATGTGATCTTAACCAGTGTTTGGAAAGGCTGAGATATTGCTGTGTTCTATTTGCAAAAAGTTGCTGGTACAAATTTTAATTAGCATTTTTTTTTTTTAGTTAATGCTGGATTCCACTTTGAAGCACTGTAAAAAGTGTGAAAAGCAGAAAATAAATCTAAATAAATAAAATTAAAATTAAATTTGGACAACATACCTTTCCTTCCCCTCAAATATATAACATTTAGTTGAATGCAAACAAAAAAAATTACATTGATGTACTAACATGCAAAAAAAATTCACAAATGGGGCGTCATATGCAAAAGTGTACATAAACTCTGAAATTCCAGGGTGGGGGGGATTTGTGCACAAAGCCTCATTTGCTAATTTTTTTTTTATTTTTTTTTTACAAATTCCCCCCCTTTGCAATAGTATAATTTTATGCAAAGCCTGATATACACAAAATGTTATTAAAATTCTAAATTAATAAGCTGCTGTAATGCAAGATCATACAAAGTAACTAATTATGAATTCATCAAAACCCAGCACACAAAAAAAGGCTTCATGGAACAGTTTCTACAAAAAAGATAACTACTCCAAGATGTAGTTATCTTTCTTGCCAGTTTGCTGTAGCTAAGTTTCCCTCAAAAGCTTGCTATCGAGCTCATTTGCAACTGTAGTAAACTTTCATAGGACGGGGCAACTAACTCATGGATTAGTACATCAGTCTCAATGTTTATCTGTCAATGCCCTCAATAGATCTAAAATTCAAATATTTATTTTAGCTCTTTTACATAGGTAGTTAGTAAAATAGTTCTTCTCTACTGTGCTTTGTTGCATTTCTCTCCTTAATCATGTTCACTTTTCTAAGAAGAAGAAAAGAATATTGGAACCATTTTCAGATCATATTTTCCCTTGTTTGTTTGTTTGTTTTTGTCATGTCCTCTTTCTACCCATTCCTGGGCATTATGGTTTAGGCGATCACAGTCCCACCATGGTGCCTATGACATTTTCTTGGCAGAACGCTGTAGAAGTTAGCCATTATCTTCTTCAGATCACAGCGCTCGGTATTTGCCTGGCGATTTCCAACCATGTACTAACCAGGCCTGACTCTATGTAGCTTCTGAGCTCTAAAAAGCCCAGTTCTCCACAGACCAGGGCACTGAAAGTAGGCCTGTATGATTGTTGTGCCTTATTCAGCTTCTCCTTTCTTTAGCTTGAACGTACATTTCTATATGCATATACAGACACTTTAGAAAATGAACTCAAGCTCCTATTTATATATCTGCATCACTTGGCCTAGTTTGATACCTAAAATAGTGATTTGCATGCAACCTTGTTATAAATTCATGGCCTACTGGGTTTCCTATGGCACCATACAAACAAATTTAGCATAGAGAATGATAAATAAAGATTCCATATTTTTCAAGTGCAGTATTCAGAAATCTTCATGGCCTTAATTCTAAATGCTCTGGAGACAAATAAAACCAATCAAGTACAAAAATGCAGGTGAATTACCCCGAGGTAATCTAATTTTACAGATAGAGTCATCCATTCAAGGCTAGCTTGCAGATCAGTCTTATTGTATGATGTATAGATTGATGGGATGCAACGAGAGAAACAATTGTCTGGAATTATTAGACCCAATCCCGATCAGCTCTCATGGTTTGCTTCAACAAATTATTCCCGTCTTTGCTGGAAGCTGTCTCTTGGCTTCCATTGTGTAGGTCACTAGTAGTGACATGCCAGAGGCTTTACTGTAACTCATATCTGATGGGAACAGCAAATTCTACTAAATGTTTGACAACAGCAGTCCCACTGTAAAGGACAACTAAAATGTAAACATGGGTAAAAGAAAAAGGAAAGAGCAGATTCAGTATTTTCTCATTGTGTAAAGGATTAATTGTTCAAAAACTGCAGTATTAAGGATCCAATTAAAATGAGTGTGTAAGCGAATTGAAAAGTTTAACTAGTCAGTTTTTTGTCCGTAAATGGCCTTATGCAGAATACTTACAGGTTTTGTACCATATTCTCTGTGTGATCAGAAGCCAATGAAGGTTTATCAGAATTGGGGTGATATGTTCTCGTTTCCTGCAGTTGGTTAAGACTCTGGCTGCAGAATTTTGCAGTACCTGAAGAGTTCGTAAAGATGATTGAGGAAGGCCTAATAGCAGGGAATTACAATAGTCCAATGAGGAAAATATGAGCGCCTGTAACACTGAGCGGAAATCACTGAACTCTAGTAAAGGTTTTAGCCATCTGAGGACTAGCAGTTTATAGTACCCTTCTCTTAATTTTGTGGAGATGTGTTTTTTAAAGTTTAATTTGCAGTCGATGATTATTCCCAAGTCTCTAACTGATTCAGCAAGATTTATCTTAATGTTATTTGGCAAAGTTAATATATTTTTGGTGGTGTTTTTTGATTTTCTGTCCAGAAGTATAATCTCAGTTCTTTCCATATTTAAGGTGAGTTTCATATGTTAAATGAAGTCCTTTTTTCTAAAATGATGAGTGTACATCTGATTAAAGTTACAAGGTTCTTTCTGTGAGGGTAGGTGTCCTTATTACAGACCTCTGGGTAGAGCCCATGGTTATTTTAAACACGCTTACTTCTCCCATCGGCTGTGCCTTGGGAATCCTAGTGGAGGGGTCCCCCTTTTGCTTTACAAAAATCTTACCTTTAGAGATCTTCTTTCCCATGAACACCCAGCCTGTCCTGATTCCTTGGGGGGGAGGAAATCCAGATGGGATCTCCTTATCTTCATTCCTTTGATTCAGTTCATTTTTCTTGGCTGTTACTGCAAGTGATTTCTCTTATGGAAAAATCTAGGGACCAGGCTTATTCACAGCACTGAAATCCCAGTGGGGAAGGGGCATCCAAAACCCTCCCCGCTACTCTTATTACAAAAAATCTTCAGTATATTTCAATACTCTATTCTCTCATCAAAATTCTTTTCCTGGCAAGATACTTCATGGTATCAAATTGACATTTTCTCTTGTGATTCCTTTCTCCTTCCCATCACATAGAATGTGACAGAATTCTTTTTCAAAAGGCCGGAACACAGAATCACCATTTTATTAGCAATGTAACTCTCCTGCAAATAGTGAATTAGAGTGAAAGGTATGGAATCTTATTAAGAGACTCCACCTGAGAAGGAAAACAAACAGAAAATTCGCATAAACACCTGTTTAAGGAAGTTTTTATAACTTTAGCAACTTGGTCCCCTGAAGAGAGCCCCTTGCCCCAAAGGGGTATCAGGCTATAAAAGTCTATCACACTGTAAATTATAAGAAGGGCCCTCTGGCAGGGAGTGCACAGTGAGATGTCTCTTCTGAAAGAAAACTCCTTTGGGCAAGGCCAGAAGGCCCTGCAAGGGTGTGGAAAAAATCCATGTTGTGTCTGCAGCTGCTCTCTCTAACTAAACCCTACAAGTCTTAAAATGGCTGGGCTAAATAGCACTGAGTTATCCAATCTGAATCTCCAGGTGGGAGGCTCTGAAGGAAGGCTCACTTTCTAAGTGTGTTCTAAGGACAGGGATAGTGGTATCTAGTGGCCAGACCCGGTAAGGGTGCCACACTAATTATGCCCAATAGTTACTTGTAATTTGAAGCATGATAATGATTTGTTACCTCTTTCACGCTGGAGTGCTTGAGCATTGCATTTGATTGTTGAGAGTAGGATGGTACCTTTTGTAGGGTCTTGTGTCTGCTTTTATGTTGTTTTTGTTTACAATGTATGTATTTGTACATTGTAAACTGCCTAGAACTGTGGATAGGTAACATACAAATCTTTTTTAGTGCAAATCTATTTATAAAGAATAATAATCCAACAAAACATACATGCAACAGAGGAAAAATCTTCAAAACAATACAATATGTTAGCAACAAAAAGGAGAAAATGACAAATACAAAGAATGCATTGTGCACAGTCTGATGTTCATCATAACTCTACTACAAAGTAACTTATACATATTCAAAGTGTATTTCTATTTAACCCTCCAGTCAATAGAGCATTAAATCCAAGGTCCTGAGTGCCTGGTTATTATGCAATCAAACAACGTAATAGCTAATAAGTATGTAACAGAGAACTCTCCGATACACACCCCCCTACCAAAATGAAGGAAGTTCACAATGCCACTATCAACATAATGCCACTATTACACCAACCCCTGAGAAGTTATAAAATGTTTAGTATCAAACTCCTAGATCTAGGAAACAGGCTCTAAATATGTTTCCCATATTTCCAAAAATCTTTTTTTCTACATAAAGTGAACACAATTATGTAGAGCCATTGATTCCATATATAATCATATCGTGTAAAGAATTGTAGAGATTACTTACCTGATAATCTCGTTTTCCTTAGTGTATGCAGATGGACTCAAAACAAGTGGGTATAGTGTGCTCGTGCTAGCAGTTGGAGACGGATCTGACGTCAGCACGGGTACATATACCCCCACAGGAAGTGAAGCAATTCAGTAATCTTCCTTGCAAAGCTGTTATAGCTATATGAGTACTGACCGATCGATTAATGAAACAGGATTACCCTGACCGGTTGATAGTAGCTGGAGACCGCCAGGATTCTCAACCGGAAGACGTCGACACCCGGCAGGGTGGAAGCCCTATGTAGGAAAACATGGCTTATCTTGAGCCTGTGAAATCCCATGAATATTGGCAGCCGGGCGGGATGCTGAGTCCATCTGCATACACTAAGGAAAACGAGATTATCAGGTATGTAATCTCTACATTTCCTAGCGTGTAGCAGATGGACTCAAAACAAGTGGGATGTACAAAAGCTACTCCTGGACTGGGCGGGAGGCTGCCCGAGGTCCGTGCAGGATTGCCCTCGCAAATGCGGTGTCCTCCCTGGCCTGGACATCCAGACGGTAGAATCTGGAGAAGGTATGGAGGGAGGACCATGTCGCCGCCTTACAGATCTCAGCAGGTGACAGCATCCGCGTTTCTGCCCAAGAGGCCGCTTGCGCTCTGGTAGAGTGAGCCTTGACCTGTAGAGGCGGTGGTTTACCCGCATCTACGTAGTCTGCCTTGATAACTTCTTTGACCCAGCGGGCAATAGTTGCCCTTGAGGGCGCTTCCCCTTGCTTCTTCCCGCTGTGTAGAACGAACAGATGGTCCGTCTTTCGTATTGCTTCGGACACTTCCAGGTATCTGGACAGTAGCCTGCCTATGTCGAGATGGCATAGAATTCGACCGTCTTCTGACTTCTTCAAACCGTCTGTGGTAGGTAAAGAGATGGTTTGGTTGAGGTGGAAGTGTGAGACAACTTTGGGTAAGAAGGAAGGAACTGTGCGAAGATGGATGGCATCTGGCGTGATTCGGAGAAACGGATCACGGCACGACAGAGCTTGTAGCTCGGAGACACGGCGTGTGGAGCAAACAGCCAGCAGGAACACCATCTTCAAGGTCAACACACGGAGGGACAGGCCTCGAAGTGGACGGAAGGCATGTCCCGCTAGAAAGTCCAAAGCTAAGTTGAGGTTCCACAGAGGTATGGGCCACTTCAGTGGCAGACGAATGTGTTTGACTCCTTTTAGGAAACGTGACACGTCTGGGTGTGTGGCGA